>NC_084571.2:20032500-20287500 GCF_033978685.3 Nerophis lumbriciformis | reverse complement strand
TTAAAATAGTCTCATGTAGGGCTGTATCACCATATAAGTGTTTGTTAGCATCATAATAGTCTCATGTAGGGCCGTATCACCATATAAGTGTTTGATATCATCATTATAATAGTCTCATGTAGGGCTGTATCGCCATATAAGTGTTTGATATCATTATCATAATAGTTTCATGTAGGGCTGTATCGCCATATAAGTGTTTGATATCATCATTATAATAGTCTCCTGTGGAAAAAAGGAGCAGGAGAAATATATTAAATGTGAACATTTTTATGTCAAATGTAATAATAATATAATAATAAAATAATTATAATCACTCAGCTGGCAAGGCAGACAGAAAATGTCAACAAAAACACGGAAAACACTCAAACAATGTCAACAAAACACTTAACAATCACCTCTTAAAAATAATGTAGAATAAAATGCTTCATAAAGCGTAACAAAATAGTGCAATGTGTGAAATAGTAAACATGGAAACCTGAGAAGAACTACCCTATTTTTCGGACTATAAGGCGCACTTTAAATCCTTTCATTTTCTTAAAACTCGACAGTGTGCCTTATAACCCGGTGCGCCTAATGTACGGAATAATTCTGGTTGTGCTTACCAACCTCGAAGCTATTTTATTTGGTACATGGTGTAATGATAAGTGTGACCAGTAGATGGCAGTCACACATAAGATATACGTGTAGACTGCAATATGATGGCAGTCACACATAAGAGATACATGTAGGCTGCAATATGATGGCAGTCACACATAAGAGATATGTGTAGACTGCAATATGATGGCAGTAAACAACACCAAAACTTTAAATTGAAAATAAAGGACATTATACACGGCACTCAAAAATCTATCAAAAATGTTTTAGTACGACTTTGAAGCTGCACACCGCACACTGTCAGCCCATTATACCTACCTTAGCCAGAGATACTAGTGTCACTATGGTGTGTGTGTAAGGACCACAACATGGCACCTATTAGCAGACATTATCTGGCGTTTTGTTTCGCAATATTATGTAAAACCAACTTTTCTTATCTTCTGGTACCTGCTGATGTGTATTTGGGATCTGCATAAGTCAAAGTATTAATAAAGGGGACCACAAAACATTTAATTATTGTCTTTATTTGAACAAAAAAATCTTAGTGTACATGAAACATTTGTTTATTATTGTAATTTAGTCCTTAAATAAAATAGTGAACATACTAGACAACTTGTCTTTTAGTAGTAAGTAAACAAACAAAGACTCCTAATTAGTCTGCTGACGTATGCAGTAACATATTGTGTCATTTATCTACCTATTATTTTGTCTATATTTTGAGGGACAAACTGTAAAAATTGATTATTAATCTACTTGTTCATTTACTGTTAATATCTGCTTATTTTCTGTTTTCACATGTTCTATCTACACTTCTGTTAAAATGTAATAATCACTTATTCTTCTCTTCTTTGATATTTTACATTAGTTTTGGATGATACCAAACATTTAGGTACCGATCCGATACCAAGTAGTTACAGGATCATACATTGGTCATATTCAAAGCCCTCATGTGTCCAGGGACGTATTTACTGACTTTATAAATATAATATGAATTAAAAAAAAAAAAAAGGAAAAAATATTTTGTGACGCTGCGATGAGGTGGCGACTTGTCCAGGGTGTATCCCGCCTTCCACCCGATTGTAGCTGAGATAGGCTCCAGCGCCCCCCGCGACCCCGAAGGGAATAAGTGGTAGTAAATGGATGGATGGATGGATTTTGTGACGATAAAAAATATCAATATAATCATAGTAGTATCGACTAGATACGTTATTGTACTTGGTATCATACAGTGGATGTCAGGTGTAGATCCACCCATGCCATTTGTTTACATTCAGGGTGCTAACTTGCTTTTAGCGGTAAGCTGTTGTGTCCTCCTAGGGTGTGTAGTGAAGCATGTTTAGCAATTCCTGGGCCTCCAGTAAAAATGATACATGTAAGAAACGTACTATATTTGTCGCCATGGAGACCAGGATTAGTGATTTACAAGTAGCTAAAACACTGCCGACCGCGGATGGATGTTAGCTGCTAGCTAGCTAGCCATGTCTTAAAGCACCTGTTTTAGTGTTATAACTTCACCTTTATCTTTACTTTTTACACCAAAATGCGTCCATTCTCCCTTTTCTGTCTACACACTGTGTCTGCTTGTAAGTACTCTGTGTGTGTGCACTGCCGAACATGCTCCTCTGCTCGTAAAACCAGCAATGTTACGACGTGACGACGCGCCGTCATGCCCTGGAACCATTATTTTTCAGAAAATAGTACCAAATATGATTCATTACCGCGGTACTTTACAGGTACCGGTATACCGTACAAGCCTACTCCAAATTAATTTGAAAATAAACCCAGATGGAAATTGAGATCAAACTTAGATAAAATTGTCGTGCACTCAAGTCAAACAAGGACATTCTGACAATAAAGTTGCATTCGGGGTCTTTTTTAAACAATTTAATGTGATTAATCGCGATTAATCAGCATTCAAAAGTGTGATTCACGGGATTTAAGAACTGAATTGTTTGATAATACACATTTTGATATGAAACACATTCATTCAATTATTATTGTAGTTACTTTTATTTAATTTTTCTAAATTATTATTCTATTCTTTACTTTTAGTTTATTTCTTTGTTATTATATTTATTTATTTTATTCAATTTTTTATTAAAATATATTTTTTCTATACCGGGTCACGGTTAAGCTGGAGCCTATCACAGATGACTTGGTCGCCAGTCAACGACATACAAAACAACTATTCATACTTAAGGACAATTTACAGCCTCCAATCAATCTAACAACTTTGGGGAATGTGGGGCGATGCGAGAGGACTCGTAAAAAAGCCACGCGTGCACAAGAAGAACATTCAAACCCCACAAAGATTTGGACCCTCATGTGCTGACTGTGCGGCCTGCTTGCTAACCGTTCAATTCACCTCATAAAAGAACTCCGGCTGAACTGGGGCCCTCAGCAGAATTAAAAAAATACAAATACAAATAAAAATTACATAAGCTGCAGCAGGAAGGGTCTCGGAAAACATTTGGACAGATTGTGATCTAGCGCATAAACTATTTAGCACTATAAATTGTATAATTTGTCAATTAAATACACCTCTGCAAAAAATTCTACTTTTAGATTAATCAGCAACATTATTTCACAAGTAAAATGTATACAACACTTTAGCCTACAAAACAAAAATTAATTAAACAATTTTAAATAAAATACTATTTGAGAAGAACTGGCGTATGAATCCAAAATTCAATCACTAAAAATCACAGGGGAAACAAATTAATAAATTAAAGAAAGAGTTAACAGTACATACAAATCAAATGTATTTAATTAAAATTAAATAAAAATGTATACATTTTTTAAATATGAATCAAACATAAATATGTTTTTCAACAATTAATTTGATTTAAATGTATTTATTCATTTAAATACATTCAAACTATAAAAAATGTTTTGGTCGACTTGAACCATTTGATACAGAAAGATTAAACAACTAAACACAATAAATAATACATTCAAATTGATCAGCAACATTATTTCACAAGTAAAATATATAAAACACTTTGGCCTACAAAACTAAAATTAATAAAACAATTTCAATGAAAATACTATTTGAGAAGAACTGGCGTATGGGTCCAAAATCTACATTAAATCACAAAAAATACAGGGAAAACAATGTTTATAGTACATCAAAATAAAATATTTGTTTTATTTTAATTAAAATTAAAACAAAATTAATGTATTTTTAAAATTTGAATTAAAAATGAATTTTTTCTAAACAATTAATTGTATTTAAATATATGTTTTTTATTTAAATAAATTCTAACTCTAAAGAATTGTTGTCTGACTTCAACCATTTGATTAAAAGAATACAATTAACTAAACACAATAAATAATAATTAAAAATGAATCAGCAACATTATTTCACAAGTAAAATATACAAAACACTTTAACCTACCAAACAAAAATGAATGAAACAATTTTAATTAAAACACTATTTGAGAAGAACTGGCGCACAGATCCAAAATCTACATTAAGATTCAAAATCTACATTAAATCACTAAAACTTAAAGGGAAAACAAATTAATAAATTAAAGCAACAGTTTACAGTAAATAAAAAATCCATCCATCCATCCATTTTCTACCGCTTGTCCCTTTTGGGGCCGCGGGGGGTGCCGGAGCCTATCTCAGCTGCATTCGGGCGTAAATAAAAAATTAATGTACAAAATAGATGGCTGTTTGTACTGTGTGTTTACGTAACACTAAACACTTATTAAAGGGCCACAACTGCATCCCATTATAGGACACTGTAACTGAATAATTCATAAGCAATACACGTGACATAATGATACTCATATTGTATTAAAAATGGTACAGAGCAATTGGAGGAAGAGTCAGCATTTATTGTTAATAATGTGGTATTTGAAGTTTATCATACTGTAGGACACATCATTAAAGATAAGAGCCGTGCAGGGAGGGAGAGGACGCCATCTTTGTCACTAATGAGTATGTTTTATGGCAACATAATGTGTCTAAAACCCCTATTTGCTATGACAAGTGTCCTCTGAAATGACATTTTAACGGACACCTAATGCGTTTTAGTCATATCTTCACTCAGTCTGGACATTAGCATACAAACGACACAAGCAAACATGGTCAACACATAAAGGCGTGCGAGTGTGCAGGCCTGTCAGGGTGTTGGTGATTTCTGCATCCACTGTGGAAAAAAAAGCCGTCTGAGACAGGAAGTTGAGCACTAATTAGGGGAGTGTTTACAAGATTTGTGGGGGAGTTCTGCAAATAGCCTCCAGCGTGTAAAGCATTTAGCCCACTTGTGTGCACGCCAACTATATCTCCCCCGCCAAGATTCCTCCACAACTGATAGCCCATGTTTCGAGGTTCCTAATACCTCCTGGTCCTGCTTTGGAGCTGGAGATAAAAAACATTCACTGCTTTATGCTCAAGCTTTAATGTGTAAACACACTTGGACAAACAGTGCAGGAAGTAGAGGAACACACAAGTCGAATAAATTGGTTCAGAGATTTAAAAAAGTAAAATAAAATGATGCAGTCGTCCCTTGCTCATCACTGCTAATTGGTTCCGAATGTGACTTTGGTAAATTAATTTCCTCAACGTACAGTCGGAAGGGGATTCATATGGCCCCATTCGTTGCGGCTTACCTGACACATAAAACGTGACAAATTAGGGAGCGCACTCTTCACTTTAGCCGCCAGATGGCAGTAAAGTCTTCCAACTTTGACCACAGCGTCAGTTGCTATGAAGAGTGGCGCTTTCCATCATTTTCAGCAGACTGTTTTGCAAAATAATTAATTGAATAAATAACAATAATGAAATAATCATAAATGATAAAACATGTTGTTTACAACCTAATATGGATTTTAACATGATGAGAGACCTCTTAACGTGGATGGTAGAGCTGAAACTGGAGGCTTTCTGGTAAAAATTCAGATTCTGCTGTTGTGTCCTTCGTAGGGCTGGACGATGTAACGATATCAATATATAACCTTTACACATGTAATTGATAACAATAAAGAATGTGTTCCATAAAAAATGCAATGTTTTTTCTTTTCTTCGTAAGAAACCGTTAGTTGTGAAGCAAGGTTGCTTTCGAGCATCGCAGGAAGTGATCACTGATTACAGCCAATCAGGATCAACTATCAAGTTTGGTTGCGCCATCTTCGGTTAATTCTTTGCATGGAGTGAGAAGAGAAACTTAGAATGAAGAGATTGTGGATAAAACAGGAAAAGTCACCTGGAAAGTATGGCTATTTTTTTAGTTTTTCAAAGGGACCATAGTCAGACCAATGTGGTCTGTAAATGATGTCAGGCGCTCGTCCTCAACAAGACCGGTAATACTACACCACCTTAGCTGCGCTCACCCTTTAGAGCACAGCAAATAATTACTACAAAGCAAAAATTCCTTTCCATAGTTCAATAAGAATAACGGGGCAAATTAATGTTACACAGCCGTTATTTCCTAGCACCAAACCTGTTCTAGTTTTTCTCGGGTTTCTCCGTTTACATTTTCACACTTTTCACTATTTCCTTACACTTTATGAAGCATTTCTTACACATTCCTTATTTTTGCACCTTCATTTTAAAAACTTATTATTAAGTGTTCAATGTGATTTTATAATTTAATTTACATTGTTTTAGTGTTTTCCATGCTTGTGTTGACATTTCCTTTCTGCCTCAACATCTGAGGGGATTACAATCAGAGGAAGTTACATTTCAAACAAAATATTATTTTATTGCCTTTTATTTTCATAGGTCGAAAAAATCCAATACTTATCTATATCACCTGATATATTAATAATATTTAAATAATTACTGCATAACAAAAAAATCATTTTCATATTTAAATAAGAATAACAGGGCAAATTAATGATACACTAAACCTGCAGAAAATAGTTCTTGTCAAGTTTCTCTGTTTACAATTTCACACTTTGCACTATTTTGTTATACTTTATTAAACATTTTTTACATATTCCTTATTTTTGCACCTTCATTTTAAGAGTGTAATATCAAGTGTTCAATGTGACTTTATAATATTGTTTACATTACATTTTATTTTTTGAGTGTTTTCCATGCTTGTGTTGACATTTCCTTTCTGCCTCAACAGCTGAGGGGATTACAATCAGAGGAAGTTACATTTCAAGCGAAATCTTATCTTCCTGCTCCTTATTTTCCATAGGTCAACAAAAAATCAATAATTATCGATATCGACCGATATAATCATAAAAATTAAATAAGTACTGCATAAGAAAAAATGATTTCCATAGTTCAATAAGAACAGCAGGGCAAATTAATGTTACACAGCCGTTATTTCCTGGCACTAAACCTGCAGAAAATAGTTCTTGTCAAGTTTCCCTATGTTTACATTTTCACACTTTGCACTATTTTGTCACACTTTATTAAACATTTCTTACATATTCCTTATTTTTGCACCTTCATTTTAAGAGCGTAATATTAAGTGTTCAATGTGACTTTATAATATTGTTTACATTGAGTGTTTTTCATGCTTGTGTTGACATTTACTTTCCTTTCTGCCTCGACAGAAAAATTATTTCCATAGTTCAATAAGAATAACAGGGCAAATTAATGTTACACAGCCGTTATTTACTGGCACCAAACTAGGTTTCTTTGTTTAAATTTTCACACTTTGCACTATTTGATTACACGTTATGAAGCATTTCTTACATATTGCTTATTTTTGCACCTTCATTTCAAGAACTTATTGTTAAGTGATCAATGTGATTTTAAAATTGTGTTTACATTGTTTGAGTGTTTTTCATGCTTTTGTTGACATTTCATTTCCTTTCTGCCCTGATAGCTCCTCAGCTATCATTATAATCAGTGGAAGGGTACAATTGAAATAAAAATGTGTACTTTTGACAGATTTTCTCCTAATCCTTAATTTTCATAGCCCATAAATAATATCCATAATCGATATTGACCGATATAAAACACTTATATGGTGATACTTTTTTTTTTTGCCATATGGCCCAGCCCTGGTCTTTGGGCAAGACTATGCACCCACATTGTTCCCAATACCACTCACACTGGTGTAGGACTATATTGGGAAACAAAAACATTCTCCCCAAATACGTGTAAGGTAAAAAAAAATCCTTTAAAGCAGATATGAAATAGAACATTTCTCAAGTTAGTATGACAAGTTACATCAATAAAAAGTTGTTTTAGCTTAAAAGTGTGCTTTACAATGATTTAGAAGCTATGTTTCTTGCACTAATTATGATGAATTGATCTTAAATCCCTGTAATGGCTTCACCCAAAGAGCGAATTCATATTTTTAATTCAATTAATGTTTAATTTAGGCTAAAAATAAACATAGAATACACTTTAAAGAAATGGTCAATAGAGTGATCTATTATAACATGTGCTTCTCACGCTCACATTCTAATGACATTATTGTGAAATGAAACAAGTTTCTCAGTCACGGTTTGAAACACAAGACCAGGACTGAAGTAGATACTTACAGGCTCGCCAGGCAGACCGGCAGGACCAGGATGACCTCTTTGTCCCTGTTGACAAAAGGAACAATTGTTCAGATTTTGGCCAGACATTAATCCGTGATTAAAGTTCTTTGAAATGTTCCTGATTAGAATCAAATAAGAGGGCAGGGATGATAGAGCAGGTATTGATAGGACTTGTAGCCCCCTTGTGGAGTGAATATCCTCGGAGGGACAAGCGGTAGAAAATGGATGGATGGATGGATCAATAGAATTCTTGCTTTGTCACGCAAGGAAAGTAAAGTGTGGCTGAAGAATAAAATACGCAGGATGAAAATTCTGACTGGAAGAGCATCAAAAGGGAAATATTTATTTGAAATGATAAATATTCCTGTTGTATTATTGTTAGTCAGTAGTGGTTCATAGCTAGTTAAATTTTGAATATACAAAACCCAAAAGCAGTGAAGTTGTCACGTTGTGTAAATGGTAAATAAAAAGAGAATACAATATATACAATTTGCAAATCCTTTTCAACGTATATTATTATTATTAGTAGTAGTATATTTATTATTATTATATATATTCAATTGAATAGACTGCAAGACAAGATATTTAATGTTCGAACTGAGAAACTTCTTTTTTTGTTTGGCAAAAAATCATTAACTTAGAATTTAATGGCAGCAACACATTGCAAAAAACTTGTCACAGGGGCATTTTTACCACTGTGTTACATGGCCTTTCCTTTTAACAACACTCAGTAAAGGTTTGGGAACTGACGAAACCCATTTTTGAAGTGGAATGCTTTCCCATTCTTGCTTGATGTACAGCTTAAGTCTCCCTTCTGCTATTTTAGCCTTCATATTGCACCACACATTTTCAATGGGAGACAGGTCTGGACTACAGGCAGGCCAGTCTAGTACCCGCACTCTTTTACTATGAAGCCACGCTGTTGTAACACGTGGCTTGGCATTGTCTTGCTGAAATAAGCAGGGGCGTCCTTGAAAAAGACGTTGCTTGTATGGCAACATATGTTGCTCCAAAAGTTGTATGTACCTTTCAGCATTAATTGTGCCTTCACAGATGTGTAAGTTAACCATGCCTTGGGCACTAATACACCCCCATACCATCACAGATGCTGGTTTCTACACTTTGCGGCTAGAACAATCCGGATGGTTCTTCTCCTCTTTGGTCCGGAGGACACGATGCCCACAGTTTCCAAAAACAATTTGAAATGTGGACTCGTCAGACCACAAAACACTTTTACACTTTGCATCAGTCTAAGATAGACTGATGCATGCCATCTCGACTCGACTCCTCCCCGGAATACGACGACTCGCTCCTGCCTCTCGACCCCGCTTCCGTCCCTGGATCATCTGCCTACCCCGCGGACTTCCGTGTTCCTTCGCTCTCTACAACACTTGGTAACACACACCTCAGCTAAACCACACACATAGTCTTACACCATACACACTCTTGGGTTTTGTCACACTCCATTTCTTTGGATTAGTTTATTAGTGAGTATTGTTTAGCATTATTATGTATGTATATATATATATATATATATATATATATATATATATATATATATATATATATATATATATATATATATAATAAATTATTGAACATTACAGCTCCCTGTTGTCAGTTGCCGTCACCTCCCCTGTTTAACCATAACAGTATATTCCGGCCAAATTAAATATAAGGACCTGACGGCACAGTTTTTCTTTAGCTCCGCCCCCAGTGACTTTAGCCCCGCCCCAGTAAAACAAATGTGTTTGCTTGCCCCTCTCAGGATGTCTTTTTCTTTTACCTCCACCCTTGACAATTTTTCTAGCCCTCCTCAACACTCCTTCAAGGGACTGTTTAACTTCAATACAGGGAAGGAGGAATTTACCCCCCACCTCGCCACCCACCTACCACCCTTAGTGACTGTTCCTCAGTCAGCTGGAAGCGTCTGGCATCCGCGTTCGGAAGGGGGGGGAGGTAGTACTGGTGGCTGTGCTGATATGGTGGCGCAGCTGCATCCAGCCAGGCTACCCCCTTCCAGACCAATACCATGTATCTTCCATTTTAGTACTGGTGGCTGTGCTGATGTGGTAGCACAGCTGCACCCAGACGGGCTACCACCTGCCAGACAAACACCACCTGTCTTCTGCTTTTCCCAGCCGCAGCCACCAGTCCCCAGGCTAGCCTCCGAGCTAGCACCATTCCCCAGGCTAGCCTCCGAGCGAGCACCAGTCCCCAGGCTAGCCTCCGAGCTAGCACCAGTCTACAGGCTATCCCCCGAGCTAGCACCAGTCCCAAGGCTAGCCCCTGAGCTAGCACCAGTCCCCAGGCTATCCCCCGAGCTAGCACCAGTCCCCAGGCTAGCCTCCGAGCTAGCACCAGTCCCCAAGCTAGCCTCCGAGCTAGCACCAGTCCCCAGGCTAGCTTCCGAGCTAGCACTAGGATAGCCCCCGTGTCTCCACCAGCTTCCAGGCTGACCCCCTCGTCTACACCAGCTTCCAGGCTGACCCCCGCGTCTCCACCAGCTCCCAGGCTGGCCCCCGCGTCTCCACCAGCTCCCAGGCTGGCGCCGACCTCTGCCCCTCGGCCGGTAGCGCCGACCTCTGCCCCTCGGCCGGCAGCGCCGACCTCTGCACCTCGGCCGGCAAAGCCGACTTCTGCACCTCGGCCGGCAGCGCCGACCTCTGCACCTCGGCCAGCAGCGCCGACCTCTGCACCTCGGCCAGCAACACTGGCTTCAGCACCTCGGCCAGCTCCTCAGCTACCCTCCTCTTCTCCGGCTTTGATGACGTCTGCTGCTGCTTCCACGCCTCAGACGACGTCTGCTGCTGCTTCCACGCCTCCGACATCATTCTCTTCGCCTCCAACGTGTCCCCCTCGTTTTCGGTGAGATGCACCATGGCGCCACTCGCGTCCGCCTTCCCGACAGCCAAGATGGTGGCCGTTCCTTGGTTGCCCGCCTCGCCGGCCTCAGCGGCGTTCTACTCGCCGCCGCCACCAGACTCGTCCCCGGTGGATTTGGGGACACTTGGGCCGGCTACTCACCTCCAGTTCGCCCCTCCACCCTCCCTTGACTTTTGTTCCCGTGTTTCTTGTGGTTCCAGTTAGGAACATCTGGGAGCTGTCCATAAGGAGGGGGATACTGTCACGGCCAGGGCGCATTCCAATGCGCCCTCATCCTTGTGCTCTGCTTGTCGCACCTGGGGACACGGCCACGGCCGCGCACATTCAGGGACGCGCCGCGCGTATCCCCGACCTGCAGCAGCCGCCAGCTGCAATCATTCACCGGCAATCGGCGCACCTGCCTTTTAATGAGGCAGCTGCCTTCATAAGCCTGCTCAACTTGCCATCACGCCGCCGGAATATAGTCTTCTGTACCTTCCCTGTGTGCATCGCCGAGTCAAGCTCGTGCTTCCTGGTGCTCGACTCCTCGCTTGCCCCCGGACTAAGACGACTCGCTCCTGCCTCTCGACCCCGCTTCCGGACTTCCGTCTTCCTTCGCTCTCTACAACACTTGGTAACACACCTCAGCTAAACCACACACATAGTCTTTTCTTTGGATTAGTTTATTAGTGAGTATTGTTTAGCATTATTATATATATTGACTATGTATGTATATATATATATATATATATATATATATATAAAATAAATTATTGAACATTACTGACCCCTGGTGTCAGTTGCCGTCACCTCCCCTGTTTAACCATAACAGTATTCTGTTGTTATTTACCATTTACACAACGTGACAACTTCACTGGTTGTATATACAGTATAATATATTATGCCAACATTCGCATCCATCCGTCTAAATGTATTTATATTCTCGTAGTTGTGACAAGACAAGAACGTTTGATCATATTACGCCAATACTGGCTCACCTGCACTGGCTTCCTGTGCACTTTAAGGTTTTACTACTTACGTATAAAATACTACACGGTCTAGCTCCATCCTATCTTGCCGATTGTATTGTGCCATATGTCCCGGCAAGAAATCTGCGTTCAAAGAACTCTGGCTTACTAGTGATTCCCAGAGCCCAAAAAAAGTCTGCGGGCTATAGAGCGTTTTCTATTGGGGCTCCAGTACTATGGAATGCCCTCCCGGTAACAGTTAGAGATGCTACCTCAGTAGAAGCATTTAAGTCCCATCTTAAAACTCATTTGTATACTCTAGCCTTTAAATAGACCCCCTTTTTCGACCAGTCGGTCTGACGTTTCTTTTCCTTTCTCCTCTGCTCCCACTATCCCTTGTGGAGGGGGAGACACACAGGTCCGGTGGCCATGGATGAAGTGCTGGCTGTCCAGAGTCGGGACCCGGGGTGGACCGCTCGCCTGTGTATCGGTTGGAAACATCTCTGCGCTGCTGACCCGTCTCCGCTCGGGATGGTTTCCTGCTGACCCCACTATGGACTGGACTCTTACTGTTATGCTGGATCCACTATGGACTGGACTCTTACTATTATGTTGGATCCGCTATGGACTTTACTCTCACAATGTTATGTCAGACCCACTCGACATCCATTGCATTCGGTCTCCCCTAGAGGGGGGGGTTACCCACACATGCGGTCCTCTCCAAGGTTTCTCATAGTCATTCACATCGACATCCCACTGGGGTGAGTTTTTCCTTGCCCTTATGTGGGCTCTGTACCGAGGATGTCGTTGTGGCTTGTGCAGCCCTTTGAGACACTTGTGATTTAGGGCTATATAAATAAACATTGATTGATTGATTGATGTTGTCATGTGACCTCTGCCAAAGTAGTCTTAATGAAATGTATCCTTGGTCTTCCTCTTTTCCAAGCTGAGACAACAACAAGGCCCATCAGTTTGCAGCAGGCAGACAAGAAAATAAGACGTTCTTTCCGCAGCGTTTCCATTTCACAAAGAACGTATTCCCCCTCGGCGAGTCTCCCACGTCTTCTTCCCTTTGCCGAGGACGCGGCTTCGGCAAATAAAAGTCGCCGGCGCCACCAAACAAAGAACGCAGGCGCTCATGAGCAGCTCTTGCTGCGAGCTCCATGACGATGTGAGGCAAAGAAAGAAAGCACAGTGTCAGTTTCAAGTGCTCACTTTGCAAAGCGACTCCCAGGAAAACTTCACATTCCCTGCAGGCAGTGGAGAGAGTTCTCTTGGCAAGTGAGCCCAAAAATGATGAAGATATCAACAAATGCTGCTGTAGGTCACCATTTTAGTCACTGACTCTTGTCTTCTATCTGCTGGTAGATGATGGAATATTTGACTTTTTTTTTTAATTAAAAGCACCATTTTCCTCTGTCTATGTATTAATAGTATGAGGGACTCAACTAGACCTGAAGTCTCAAAGTCTTTTGTGGCTTCCTCTTACACAGTCTAAACCCCATTTATCAGTGGCGGGCCGTGCGTTTCCCACCTTGGCCCTCAGTGATGTCCGACTTCACTGATGACCTCTCAAAATACACTATATCGCCAAAAGTATTTGGCCAACCATCCAAATGATGAGAATCAGGTGCCCTAATCACTTGGCCTGATGTATAAAATCAAGCACTTAGGCATGGAGACTGTTTCTACAAACATTTGTGAAAGAATGGGCCGCTCTCAGTGATTTCCAGCGTGGAACTGTCATCGGATGCCACCTGTGCAACAAATCCAGTTGTGAAATTTCCTTGCCCCTAAATATTCCAAAGTCAACATTATTATAAGAAAAGTGAAGAGTTTGGGAACAACAGCAACTCAGCCACCAAGTGGTAGGCCACGTAAACTGACAGAGAGGGGTCAACGGATGCTGAAGCGCATAGTGCAAAGACTTTCTGCAGACTTTCAGTTGCTACAGAGCTCCAAACTTCATGTGACATTATAATTAGCCCACGTACAGTACGCAGAGAGCTTCATGGAATGGGTTTCCATGGCCGAGCGGCTGCATCTAAGCCATACATCACCAAGTCCAATGCAAAGCGTGGGATGCGGTGGTGTAAAGCATGTCGCCACTGGACTCTAGAGCAGTGGAGACGCCTTCTCTGGAGTGATGAATCACGCTTTTCCATCTGGCAATCTGATGGACCATGTCTGGGTTTGGAGCTTACCAGGAGAACGCTACATTTCGGACCGCATTGTGCCGAGTGTGAAATTTGGTGGTGGGGGAATTATGGTGTGGGGTTAGTTTTTCAGGAGTTGGGCTTGGCCCCTTAGTTCCAGTGAAAGGAGCTTTGAATGCTCCAGGATAGCAAAACATTTTGGACAATTCCATGGGATGGCACTTCAAGTTCATATGTGAGTAAAGGCAGTATATATATAGTATATAGTATATATATAGTAATATAGTGATGATGTCACCACATGACCATTGCTGGAGAAATACTATGCAGGAACACCTTTACGCACTACTGAATATTGAAACACATCAACGGTGTACAAAACGGGTTATTTTCTGGCACATTTAAAAATCAATAAACCCGCATAAGCAATTAAAATATATCTTATGTTGTACTGTCAAAATTAAAATTGTAAAAAAAAAAATTAAACGTGAAAAAATAAAGAAATAAAACATTTGAACTCACAATTTGTAGCACCAATTCAACGCTGTATAAGCCAGTGGTACCGCTCGTAGTCGGAGGATTTCCCCATTTCATCGCCGACATGGTCTCACAAGATGTAGTTTCTCTTTAAATATCCTTCTCGAAAAATGGCCTTGCAAATATATACCCGCCACCTAATCAACGTTTTGTTCTCCTTCTTTGTGGGTCAAAAAAAGTGAGTACCGCTGATTTCTCCGCTGGCCGGGTATGGCTACGGTGCAACACTTCCTGCTTTTAGCAAAGGCCAACTTGTGATTGGGTACTCACTTTGGAGGGACAAGTGAGTATCCAATCACAGTCTCGTTAACATCAGGCTTCCTAGATAGGCTACTGTCAACAACTTGTGATCTGATTGGCTATCGCAACTGTCTATCAACCCTATGTGTTCTCAAATTCACCCGCTAACGGCTCTGCAGATCTGCATAGCACCACCGCGGCTCTAACCAGTAACCAGATAGAAGGCCTTACTGACAACAACTCGTGATCTGATTGGCTATCGCAACTATCTATTAACTGTATGCATTGTTGATTCCAAAGGGCTGATTTGGTACAGCATGGCAACATAAGCTAGCTGAATTCTGATAGGATAAAAACTCTAACCTAAAAACAACAGCACTGGATGGAGCATAATATGACATGAAGAGAATATGAATACTTTTATCTATCTATTTTGTGCTCACTCGTATCGAAGAAATTGAGGACGCAGGCTTCATACCACAGCTAGTTTTTAATTGTGATGAGCACGGATTTTCCTGATAAAAGATGCCAAAGTGGACTTATTTCACAGCGGAAATATGGTTATAAGGAACACTTGAATTATTAATGAAATATGTAATGAAATCACAAGTCGAAACAATGTTTTCTAAGCACAAAATACAACAAAATTTGCCGCAACTTTCTGAAAAAACAAATTCGGGCATTTTAGGCCACAACAATACAATCTAAAAGAGCCCGCAAAAACCTGCACTGACTTAATAATACACAACTGCGTTAACTCGAAATGTGTCCTGAAGCATTGTGTTGCAAAGCATGCTGGGAAAGTAACGATGGGAGTAGGAAAAGGGAATTGATAAAGCCAAACGATTCGGTTTCCTTTAACGGTTCCCTTATTGATTCTTATTTTGAAAAGAAAAAAAGAGAAAAAAGATGGATTAGCATTAATTTTGTTTAGTTTCGAGGTAACGTGACCTACGGTGAAAGCACATACGTAGTATAGAAGAAAAAAATAACTTTTTTTTTTTCTTTGTCTGTAGAATTTAATCATGTGCAAACCACACAAGAATGTAACTTATTACATGAAAATTGAGGCTCTCAAATTGATCCAAATTTCGCCTTGCAGAGCGGAAAGGTTCTTCAGGATTTTTTCCAATTTGGGATTCAATTTAGAAATCGCCAAAAGCAATGAATAATTTCCACAGAATAATCTGAACGACAAAATGGGATTTAAAATAATCCACAAAGAGAAATGTCTTAATGCGGCACAATATACGTAAAGGGGCCATAGCACCAATGCTCAATGTGAGGAACAGGGCGGGGTCATCGCCTCGTTTGTGTGCGCCTTGCTGATGTATTGCAATAACACACACCATTTATAGGATCATGCATTCGTCCGTAATACAGTTTTGTTGTGTAAAAAGTGCTGCATAAGAGATTTGGGGCGATACGGCATGACTCAGATGATTTGCAGTCAGTATTGAGTCCATGTGTGTGCAATGAGGTGTCTGGTGGCCTCGAGCTCAGCCAAGCTTGAACTCACTGGACGCCAACGACAATTTGGACACATTTGCAGTTACAACATATTTAGCCTGTGAAAAGGTTTAACCCAGATGTGTCTGACGACGCCCAGAGATATATTATTACCATAACTTATCAAGAAGTAGATCAGCGTTGTCCCATGACGACATGCTCTATGACTCATAGGGAAAGAATAAAGCCTCGAATGCACCATATGATAGTTTTTTCCCCTGGTGTGTGATTTCATAACACATTGTTTCAATTCAAATGGTACATGAACCCTATGCAATATTCACCGCCTGCCCAGTGTGGCCTTTTCCCACATACTGTACTAGGGTTGTCCCCATACCAATATGTTGGTACAGGTACCAACATGTATTTTCGATACTTTTTGATATAATATAATATAATATCTGGTTATTTTCTGTTTTAACATGTTTTATCCACACTTCTGTTAAAATGTAATAATCACTTATTCTTCTCTTCTTTGATACTTTACATTAGTTTTAGATGATACCACAAATGTAGGTATCGATCCGATACCAAGTAGTTACAGGATCATACATTGGTCATATTCAAAGTCCTCATGTGTCCAGGGACTTATTTCTCGACTTTATAAACATAATGTGATTTTTTTTTAAACGAAAAAAGATTTTATGATGCTAAAAAATGTCAATGTAATCATAGAAGTAGTGACTAGATACACTCTTGTAGTTGGTATCATTACAGTGGATGTCAGGTGTAGATCCACCCATGGCGTTTGTTTACATTGTGACGCCGGTGAGCTATTGTATCCTCCGTGGGTGTGGAGTGAAGCATGTTTAGCTATTCCTCGTCCTCCAGTGATAATGCTACTTGTAAGAATCTTACTTTATTTGTCGCCATGGAGGCGAGGATTAGTGATTTAAAAGTAGCTAAAATACTGCAGACTGCGGATGGATGTTAGCCGCTAGCTAGCTAGCCATGTCTTAAAGCACCTCTTCCTGAGGGTGTTTCAGTGTTATAACTTTACCTTCATCTTTACTTTGTACACCAAAATGCGTCCATTCTCCCTTTTCTGTCTACACACTGTGTCTGCTTGTAAGTACTCCGTGTGTGTGCGCTGCCGAACATGCCTGTTAAAAAAAAGGGGGGGCAGGGAATAACGGTATAGTACTGAATATGATTAATTAGTATAGCGGTACTGTACTAGTACCGGTATATCGTACAACCCTATACTGTACTAAGAAAGAATCTTCACATTCAAATGAGTATGCCCGTGATTCTCATTGCATCCATCATGAAATGCAAAAAAAGCAGATGCTTCAATAAATATCAAAAACTTGTGTCCTACGATGCTTTAAAACCAGAAGAACTGCAGTTGGTGGATGTAATGTGCCACCCATGAGGACCAATGGGGGTGCTTCATTTCTTTATGTTGACCACCACTGCACCCAGGGGTCATTTAAATAGCGAGAATGAGCCCCACTTATAGGACCTGGCAGAGACCTAAAGTGCCTTTCATTAAGAAAGTTATGTGCAAGCTTATGGAAAATTGGCCCAATTTGGGGGGGGACTGTTACGAGGCAGGGTTTTATGGCCATCTACTATTGTTCAAGTCATTTATCAATGCATAATCCACATAAAGTGAGACTACCCCTCACATTTCAGCAACATTTTTTATGACAGTACATGTTCAATAATGACTCATTTTCAGAGGATGGTAAATCTATCCTGCAGTACACTAACCACTAAAAGTATATCCTAGATTCATTTCCACTGTGCAGTATGATCCCTTGCAGAGACAGAATACATGTGTAGTAGGGTTGTACGGTATACCGATACTAGTATAGTACCGCCATACTAATAATAGTACCGAATAAATCATATTCGGTACTATACCTTTTTAACGGGCATGACGGCACGTTGTCACGTTATGACATTGCTGGTTTTAAGAGCAGAGGAGCATGTTCAGCAGCGCACACACACGGAGTACTTACAAGCAGACACTGTGTGTAGACAGAAAAGGGAGAATGGACGCATTTTGGTGTAAAAAGTAAAGATAAAGGTGAAGTTATAACACTGAAACACCCTCAGAAAGAGGTGCTTTAAGACATGGCCAGCTAGCTAGCGGCTAACATCCATCCACAGTCTGCAGTGTTTTAGCTACTTCTAAATCACTAATCCTCGCCTCCATGGTGACAAATAAAGTATGTTTCTTGCAAGTAACATTATCACTGGAGGACGAGGAATAGCTAAACATGCTTCACTACACACCCTAGGAGGATACAATAGCTCACCGGCGTCACAATCTAAACAAACGCCATGGGTGGATCTACACCTAACATCCACTGTAATGATACCAAGTACAATAGCGTATCTAGTCGATACTGCTTTGATTACATTGCTATTTTTTTAGCATCACAAAATCTTTTTGTTCTTAAAAAAAATCATATTATGTTTATAAAAATTAGAAAATACGTCCCTGGACACATGAGGACTTTGAATATGACCAATTTATGATCCTGTAACTACTTGGTATCGGATCGATACCTAAATGTGTGGTATCATCCAAAACTAATGTAAAGTATCAAAGAAGAGAAGAATAAGTGATTATTACATTTTAACAGAAGTGTAGATAGAACATGTTCAAACAGAAAATAACAGATATTAACAGTAAATGAACAAGTAGATTAATAATCAATTTTTACAGTTTGTCCCTCATAATGTAGACAAAATAATAGGTAGATAAATGACGCAACATGTTACTGCATACGTCAGCAGACTAATTAGGAGTCTTTGTTTGTTTACTTACTACTAAAAGACAAGTTGTCTAGTATGTTCACTATTTTATTTAAGAACTAAATTACAATAATAAACATATGTTTCATGTACACTAAGATGTTTTGTTCAAATAAAGACAATAATGAATTTTTTTGTGGTCCCCTTTATTTAGAAAAGTATCGAAAAGTATCAAAATACATTTTGGTACCGGTACCAATGACAACCCTAATGTGTACTCACTGTATGTATCAAAACACATGCAAACTTGATGCTGATCATTATAACACCCACAATCATAGGAGGAATAATTTATCACTTGCAATGTGATTTATCAAGCCTGAAATTGTTTTGCGTCTATTTTTAGCATGTTTGGAAGGTTCATGAAAAACTGGCACAGTTATGCACAAATGGTATCACCGCAGTCACAATGATGGGTGATGTGAAGAGAGAATCATCCATTCTAATGTCGACCATCCACATATTTCTGTCAAAAATGAAAATATTAGACATATTGTCTGTCCGGGAATGTTATCTTTGAGCGGATAAAATACTTAGTTTAGTTGATTATTTCTTCAGTCAGTGGTCAGCAAAATAAACAATTTACATTCTTAAATTGACAATTTTACAGAGCGAAAGGGTTTAGGCTGAAGTTGAGCACTTATTTTGCCTAACCCTAGAAACAATCTCAAATACTAGATGTAGTCAAACCCGGAGACATCGGGCTCTGATCTAGAAATGTGAAATGTCCTTTACACAACTTATGATAAATACACCTTGTACACAACATGAACACTGTTCAAATATATACACAATAAAGGCATGTGAAATATCTCTTAACAGGTTAAACATTTATACCAATGATATGCTATTTACAAACACTTATATTATTATTTATGTCCCACATTTAGTTTTGTAACAAACATTAATCATAGTATAAACCCCAAAAGCAGATAAGTTGTCACTTTGTGTAAATGGTTAAGTAAAAAGAGAATACAATGATTTGCAAATCCTTTTCAACTTATATTCAATTGAATAGACTGCAAAGACAATATATTTAATGTTCACACTGAGAAACTTTATTTTTTGCAAATATTAACTAATTTGGAATTTGATGCCTGCAATATGTTTCAAAAAAGCTGGCACAAGTGACAAAAAAGACTGATAAAGTTGAGGAATGCTCATCAGAGACTTATTTGGAACATCCCACAGGTGAACAGGCTAATTGGGAACAGGTGGGTGCCATGATCGGGTATAAAAGCAGCTTCCATGAAATGCTCAGTCATTCACAAACAAGGATGGGGCGAGGGTCACCACTTTGTCAACAAATGCGTGAGCAAATTGTCCAACAAGAACAACCTTTCTCAACCAGCTATTGCAAGGAATTTAGAGATTTCACCATCGACGGTCCGTAATATCATTAAAAAGGCCAGAAAATCTGGAGAAATCACTGCACGTAACATTGAATTCCCGTTAGCTTGGATCCCTCAGGCGGTGCTGCATCAAAAAGCGACATCAGTGTGTAAAGGATATCACCACATAGGCTCAGGAATACTTCAGAAAACCACTGTCAGTAACCACAGTTGGTCGCTATGTTTGTAAGTGCAAGTTAAAACTCTACTATGCAGAGCCAAAGTCATTTATCAACAACACCCAGAGACGCTTCGCTGGGCCCGAGCTCATCTCAAATGGACTGATGCAAAGTGGAAAAGTGTTCTGTGGTCTAATGAGTCCACTTTTCAAATTGTTTTTGGAAACAGTAAACATTGTGTCCTCCAGACCAAAGAGGAAAAGAACCATTCGGACTGGTCTAGGTGCAAAGTTGAAAAGCCAGCATCTGTGATGGTATGGGGGTGTATTAGTGCCCAAGGCATCAGTAACTTACACATCTGTGAAGGCACCATTAATGCTGAAAGGTACATACAGGTTTTGGAGCAACATATGTTGCCATCCAAGCAACGTTATCATGGACGCCCCTGCTTATTGTTGTGGGTTCTGCAGCCCTTTGAGACACTTGTGATTTAGGGCTATACAAAAACCTTTGATTGATTATTTCAGCAAGACAATGCCAAGCCACGTGTTACAACAGCGTGGCTTCGTAGTAAAAGAGTGCGGGTACGAGACTGGCCTGCCTGTAGTCCATACCTGTCTCCCATTGAAAATGTGTGGTGCAATATGAAGCCTAAAATAGCAGAAGTGAGACTGTTGAACAACTTAAGCTGTACATCAAGCAAGAATGGGAAATAATTCCACTTCAAAAATGTGTCTCCTCAGTTCCCAAACGTTTACTGAGTGTTGTTAAAAGGAAAGGCCATGTAACACAGTGGTAAAAATGCCCCTGTGGCAACTTTTTTGCAATGTGTTACTGCCATTAAATTCTAAGTTCATTGTTATTTACAAAAAATAAAGTTTCTCAGTTGGAACTTTAAAAATCTTGTCTTTGCAGTCTATTCAATTGAATATAAGTTGAAAAGGATTTGCAAATCATTTTATTCTCTTTTTATTTACCATTTACACAACGTGACAACTTCACTGCCTTTGGGTTTTGTATTAAGTACTGGTGTTGATTCAACAGCGATATATATTTCTAAGACACTGGTCTTAAAGTTTTTTTAAAATGTGTGAATGGAACTGGAACATAAATGAGTTCATTAAGGGCCGATTTGGAGATAGCAGACACCAGAGGTTCTTGCAACATGCATTTTGTCGCGACTGGATTAGGGCTGGGTGATAGAATGATATCAATGTATATCGCGGTAGACACGTGATTGATATCAATTAAAAATGTGTGCGATAAAACGGTAAATTTTGTCGGAAGAAACCGGAAGTTGTGAAGCAAGGTTGGTTGCATGAACAAAGGCACTCGCTCTCTGGTAACCTAGCAACGCAGGAAGTGTTCACTGATCAGTGGGAGTGATGGCATAACAGCCAATCAGGTAACAGTATCAATTATTAGGTTCTTGTTGAAGCACAATACGTTTGACTACAGTCGCCGTAATGCTCCGACAACCTATCAAGAGGTGCGGCTTCGTAGCTTAGCAAAGTCGTACTAAAACATTTTGACAGATTTTTGAGCGCTCTGTATAATGTTCTAAATTCTCCAAGAAACATCAACGTTTTGGGCTTGCTTGCTAACCTGTACTTGCTAGCGTCATTTATTGAACAGGCGTCATACCTTCAGTCCACACGTATCTCTTATGTGTGACTGCCATCTACTGGTCACACATATCATTACGCCATGTGCCAAATAAAATTGCTTTGAGGTCGGTAAGCACAACCGGAATGTATACGTACATTAGGCGCACCGGGTTATAAGCAGAGGTGGGTAGAGTACACAAAACTTGTACTCAAGCGTGGCGTTACTTTGGAATAATATGACTCAAGTAAAAGTAAAAAGTAGTCATCAAAATAATCACTTGAGTAAGAGTAAGTATTTCGTGAAAAAAACTACTGAAGTATTGAGTAACTCGTGAGTAACTTCTGAGTAATCTAGTAGCTATTTTTTAATGGTTCTTGGACTACAATTGTAGTTGGTGTGAGTGTGTGTGTGTGTTAAACATAAAATCATATAAATCAGTGCAACATGTTTTCTCTAGATGGAAGTGGAATTCTTGTAGACTAAAATGTGAACATTTCTACTGTCACAGATGACAGCACATGATATAATGTTTTTTTAGTATCTTTAAAGGTAGTCATTGAAGATTTGTTGCTGCTTTGTCTGACGTCATGTCACCTTTTACAGTCAGTACGTGTCCATGTACTAAATTGGTCTGATTTGTCAAATAAGTCCGTTTGTTCTATTTTCACAGCGACATGTGAAGCCCTAGTTTCCGTGCTCTTATCTCTAATGTGACTGTTGGCTATACACAGTGCGCCTCTGGTACACTAGGGGGCGACTGTGGTCATTTCAGCCTGTCTAGGTATGTATGAATGTACAAACCCTGTTTCCATATGAGTTGGGAAATTGTGTTAGATGTAAATATAAACGGAATACAATGATTTGCAAATCATTTTCAACCCATATTCAGTTGAATATGCTACAAAGACAACATATTTGATGTTCAAACTGATAAACATTTTTTTTTTTTGCAAATAATCATTAACTTTAGAATTTGATGCCAGCAACACGTGACAAAGAAGTTGGGAAAGATGGCAATAAATACTGATAAAGTTGAGGAATGCTCATCATACACTTATTTGGAACATCCCACAGGTGAACAGGCAAATTGGGAACAGGTGGGTGCCATGATTGGGTATAAAAGTAGATTCCATTAAATGCTCAGTCATTCACAAACAAGGATGGGGTGAGGGTCACCACTTTGTCAACAAATGCGTGAGCAAATTGTTGAACAGTTTAAGAAAAACCTTTCTCAACCAGCTATTGCAAGGAATTTAGGGATTTCACCATCTACAGTCCGTAATATAATCAAAGGGTTCAAAGAATCTGGAGAAATCACTGCACGTAAGCAGCTAAGCCCGTGACCTTCGATCCCTCAGGCTGTACTGCATCAACAAGCGGCATCAGTGTGTAAAGGATATCACCACATGGGCTCAGGAACACTTCAGAAACCCACTGTCAGTAACTACAGTTGGTCGCTACATCTGTAAGTGCAAGTTAAAACTCTCCTATGCAAGGCGAAAACCGTTTATCAACAACACCCAGAAACGCCGTCGGCTTCGCTGGGCCTGAGCTCATCTAAGATGGACTGATAAAAAGTGGAAAAGTGTTCTGTGGTCTGACGAGTCCACATTTCAAATTGTTTTTGTAAACTGTGGACGTCGTGTCCTCCGGACCAAAGAGGAAAAGAACCATCCAGATTGTTATAGGCGCAAAGTTGAAAAGCCAGCATCTGTGATGGTATGGGGGTGTATTAGTGCCCAAGACATGGGTAACTTACACATCTGTGAAGGCGCCATTAATGCTGAAAGGTACATACAGGTTTTGGAGCAACATATGTTGCCATCCAAGCAACGTTACCATGGACGCCCCTGCTTATTTCAGCAAGACAATGCCAAGCCACGTGTTGCATCAACGTGGCTTCATAGTAAAAGAGTGTGGGTACTAAACTGGCCTGCCTGTAGTCCAGACCTGTCTCCCATTGAAAATGTGTGGCGCATTATGAAGCCTAAAATACCACAACGGAGACCCCCGGACTGTTGAACAACTTAAGCTGTACATCAAGCAAGAATGGGAAAAAATTCTACCTGAGAAGCTTAAAAAATGTGTCTCCTCAGTTCCCAATCGTTTACTGAGTGTTGTTAAAAGAAAAGGTGATGTAACACAGTGGTGAACATGCCCTTTCCCAACTACTTTGGCACGTGTTGCAGCCATGAAATTCTAAGTTAATTATTATTTGCAAAAAAATAAAAAAATAAAGTTTATGAGTTTGAACATCAAATATCTTGTCTTTGTAGTGCATTCAATTGAATATGGGTTGAAAAGGATTTGCAAATCATTGTATTCCGTTTATATTTACATCTAACACAATTTCCCAACTCAAATGGAAACGAGGTTTGTACTAAATGTGTCTGATTTGTCAAATAATTCAGTTTGTTCTACTTTCACAGCGACATGTGAAGCCCTAGTTTCCGTGCTCTTATCTCTAATGTGAGTGTTGGCCATACACAGTGCGCCTCTGGTACACTAGAGGGCGACTGTGGTCATTTCAGCCTGTCTCGGTATGTATGAATGTAAATACAGTAGAAGTAGATCATGCTACATGCTAATAAGCTAGCACTAGTAACTTTCAAGCTCCGTTTCTAACAGACACACCACTGCTACTTGGTGTCGTTTTTCATATTTGAATGTGTAAATGGCACTTGTGGCTATCAGGATCATCAAAGACTATAGTCAACTCTTTTAGGAGGTTTCTGCTTACCAAGAGTCTCAAACTGCCGGGATGTGATGGCGTCATGTCACATAATAAAGTGTCTTATTTTGGGAACATTCGGACACTTATAGGTTTCTGTTTTACCTTATACTTCAAAATACTGACCTATATCTGTACTTTGTGCTTGTTTCCCTCACCACCGGCTTGTTATTCGCCCGGTAGAACATCAGGCTGCGTTTGATTGGTGGGATGGAGTCAAACGTCAATAATGCTTACGTTGGATTGGTCAGACAGAGTCATGTGACAGTCGGAAAACGCTCACTGACAAATGAATCCGTCTTTGCAAGCCTTAATGCAGCACTAAGTAACTTTTTAGCCTTCATGAAATATTGCCATAACTTTAGGGATGATACATTAACTTAGAAACTAGTTGAATGGCACCGTTGTCCTGGCCTGAGGGAGTCTGTGTCACTGTTACTGGCACTTAATGATAATGTAAAAAACTACAATTGTGCTGACTTGCTTCACGGCATACGTCACTCTCCCTTCCCCCATTCGCTAAAAAGACGCAGTGGATGTGAACGCCTGCGGTGCGCCAGAAAACAAGAAGAAAGAGAAGAAGAACGTCTACGTGCAATTACTGCTATCTTGGCCGAAGCTGCAAAACAACCAAAGAAACGAAAAGTTTCGTCTTAGGAGACAAAAAAAGAAAGGCCCGGATAAAAGGACAGTCAGGATCAACATTGCCTCGGCTTTCACTCGCCGGCATGAGCTCAAAGCGAGGAATATGTTCCTGCTAAAGTATTGAGTGACTTTCCATGATCAAATCAAAATTATAATGCTAATGTTAGCTATCGGAAATTAACAATAAATAGCCACCAGCGTGATAGTTTCACTACTAATTCCTTCGAAAAAAAAATCTCCCGCCGGTCTTTCTTTGCTTGGGACCTGCATTCGCCCCAATACATTCTTGCTAGTAGCGTCATGTTTGTAGCGCAATCCAAGATCTTTTCCTAAAAGTGTCTGCTATTTAACATCAGCATAGCCAATTGAGACCAAGTATTGGTGCCAATATTACAGCGGACATCATGTCAGTTTGGTCCCCATGGGAAATGTGGTCTTCCTCTGGCAAAACACTACCGCTTTGGTCCAGTGGCGCCGCCAAAATCAACCAAAACTAAAAGTTCCCAAGTGGGGCTTTAATTAGTGGATTACAAATAATTGTGGTATGAATAAATGTAACGATCATAATTAAACTCAAATGTAACGTAGTGAAAGTAGCGTTTATTTGTCAGGAAAATACTCAAATAAAAGTAAAAAGCATGTTGCATTAAAACTACCCTGACACGTGTCTAGGAAGGTTCTCATTCGTCAGGTCATTGTAATCTCAGGCCGTTCAGTCCATCGCAACGGGACTGTTTGGTTTGTCTTGGAAGACGTTTCACCTCTCATCTGAGTAGGTTTCATCAGTTCATGTTCATAGACTTACAAACGTAGATTGGTCAGATCTAGTCTTAGATTTAGATTGGTCAGATCCTGTCTTAGACAAAGATTGGTCAGGTCCAGTCTTAGACTCAGATTGGTCAGATCCAGTCTTAGACTTAGATTGATCAAATCTAGTCCAAGGGTTGGTGCCCAAACGACAAATATTTATACTCAAACACCAGAAGTGTGTGTCTGGGCAAGGATGGCTTTGCCCTACGGTAGTGAGAAAAAACAACTGTTTTCATGCAAAAGAGAAATCCTAACTGTCAAAGCCAATGCCAGTCGTTGAAGTGTAAATTCCCCTTGTTGTGTGACAGAACGATGGCTGTGGATCGACTACTACCAGTCCAAAATAGTTGGAATCCCCCACGTTAGAATTCCATTCACTTGTAAACAAATGGCACAAATGGCATTCTGGTCACTTTCTTTGAGCAGAATGTTTCTAACTCCCGTCTATGAGCATGAACCGATGAAGCCTACTGAGGTATTGGCACCAGCTGCTAGACTAGATCTGACCAATCTAAGCCTATGAACATTAACTGATTAAGCCTACTGAGGTATTGGCACCAGCTGCTAGACTAGATCTGACCAATCTAAGTACTGCATGAAATCTGCCTAAGGCCTTTTGAATCAACACTAATGTTAAACCATTTAATTTTGACCATACCACGCAAGATATGTTTTAAAGAGTTTACTGATTTTTAAATGTGGCACAAAATAGCCCGATTTTCTACACTGTTGAGGTGATTCAATCCCTAGTAGTGTGTTTGTGTAGAGTATTTCTCCAGCCGTGGTCATGGGGTGACATAAATAGAGGTATTTTGAGAGGTAATTATTGAAGTCGGACATCACTGAAAGCCAGAGTGAGAAATGCCCGGCCCGCCACTCGGTTTTCAGTGTTTTAAGTCCAAAAAATACGGTAGTCAATAAATAAATGGAATGTTTGTTCAATGCAAGTACAAAACCCAGAACCAGTGAAGTTGTCACATTGTGTAAATGGTAAATAAAAACAGAATATAATGATTTGCAAATCCTTTTCAACTTATATTCAATTGAATAGACTGCAAAGACAAGATATTTAACATTGTAACTGGTAAACTTTGTTATATTTTGCAAATATTAGCTCATTTGGAATTCGATGCCTGCAACGTGTTTCAAAAAAGCTGGCACAAGTGGCAAAAAAGACTGAGAAAGTTGAGGAATGCTCATCAAACACTTATTTGGAACATCCCACAGGTGAACAGGCTAATTGGGAACAGGTGGGTGCCATGATTGGGTATAAAAGCAGCTTCCATGGAATGCTCAGTCATTCACAAACAAGGATGGGGCGAGGGTCACCACTTTGTCAACAAATGCCTGAGCAAATTTCTCAATGAGCTATTACAAGGAATCTACAGTCTGGAGAAATCACTGCACGTAAGCAGCAATGCCCGTGCCCTTTGATCCCTCAGGCGGTACTGCATCAAAAAGCGACATCCGTGTGTAAAGGATATCACCACATGGGCTCAGGAACACTTCAGAAAACCACTGTCAGTAATTACAATTGGTCACTACATCTGTAAGTGCAGGTTAAAACTCTACTATGCAAAACCAAATACATATATCAACAACACCCAGAAACGCTTCCCTGGGTCCGAGCTCATCTAAGATGGACTGATGCAAAGTGGAAAAGTGTTCTGTGGTCTGACGAGTCCACATTTCAAATTGTTTTTGTAAACTGTGGACGTCGTGTCCTCCGGACCAAAGAGGAAAAGAACCATCCGGCCTGTTCTAGGTGCAAAGTGTAAAAGCCAGCATCTGTGATGGTATGGGGGTGTATTAGTGGCCAAGACATGGGTAAATTACACATCTGTGAAGGCGCCATTACTGCTGAAAGGTACATACAGGTTTTGGAGCGACATATGTTGCCATCCAAGCAACGTTATCATGGACGCCCCTGCTTATGTGGCTTGTGCAGCCCTTTGAGACACTTGGGATTTAGGGCAACCTAAATAAACTTTGATTGATTGATTGATTATTTCAGCAAGACAATGCCAAGCCACGTGTTACAACAGCATGGCTTCATAGTAAAAGAGTGCGGGGACTAGACTGGCCTGCCTGTAGTCCAGACCTGTCTCCCATTGAAAATGTGTGGTGCAATATGAAGCCTAAAATAGCAGAAGGGAGACTGTTGAACAACTTAAGCTTAAGAATGGGAAAATAATTCCACTTCAGAAATGTGTCTCCTCAGTTCCCAAACCTTTTGAGTGTTGTTAAAAGGAAAGGCCATGTAACACAGTGGTAAAAATGTCCCTGTGACAACTTTTTTGCAATATGTTGCTGCCATTAAATTCTAAGTTAATGATTATTTGCAATTGGAACATTAAATATCTTGTGTTTGCAGTCTATTGAATTGAATATAAGTTGAAAACGATTTGCAAATCATTGTATTCTCTTTTTATTTTATACAACGTGACAACTTCACTGCTTTTGGATGTTGTAGTTCTTCATGTGTGCTGCATATTGAAGGTCAAGTATGCACATGCTTTATGTCAAAGCAGTGTTTACAACTTCCTCGCTATCCTTTTGGGAAGTAAATCAACCTGCAGGGAAGCTCGCACTGAGAAGCAGTTGGGACGGATGATTCCAGACAATTTGGGAAGAGGCCATGGCTCCAATGCAACGTGTGCAAGGCCATGAAGCACTTTGTCATCACTCTGTCAGGTTGACACGTCGCATGTAAAGAATTACACACACATCAGTAGTAAAAGTGATTCTACAAACCTCAAAAGCAGTGAAGTTGTCACGTTGTGTAAATGGTAAATAAAAACAGAATACAATGATTTGCAACTTAACTTATATTCAATTGGATAGACTGCAAAGACAAAATATTTAATGTTCACACTGAAAAACTTCTTTTTATGTTGTTGCAAATAATCATTAACTTAGAATTTAATGGCAGCAACACATTGCAAAAAAAGTTGCCACAGGGGCATTTTTACCACTGTGTTACATGGCCTTTCCTTTTAACAACACTCAGTAAAGGTTTGGGAACTGAGGAGACACATTTTTGAAGTGGAATTATTTACCATTCTTGCTTGATGTACAGCTTAAGTTGTTCAACAGTCTCACTTCTGCAATTTTAGCCTTCATGTTTTCAATGGGAGACAGGTCTGGACTACAGGCAGGCCAGTCTAGTACCCGCACTCTTTTACTATGAAGCCACGTTGATGTAACACGTGGCTTGGCATTCTCTTGCTGAAATAAGCAGGGGCGTCCATGATAACGTTGCTTGGATGGCAACATATGTTGCTCCAAAACCTGTATGTACCTTTCAGCATTAATGGTGCCTTCACAGATGTCTAAGTTAATAAATTAATTAAGCTAATACACCCCCATACCATCACAAATGCTGGCTTTTACACTTTGTGCCTAGAACAGTCCGGATGGGTCATTTCCTCTTTGGTCCATAGTTTACAAAAACAAATTGAAAAGTGGACTCGTCAGACCACGGAACACTTTTCCACTTTGCATCAGTCCATCTTAGATGAGCTCGGGCCCAGCGAAGCGTTTCTGGATGTTGTTTGGCTTTGCATAGTAGAGTTTTAACTTGCACTTACAGATGTAGCGACCAACTGTAGTTACTGACAGTGGTTTTCTGAAGTGTTCCTGTGCCCATGTGGTGATATCCTTTACACACTGATGTGGCTTTTTGATGCACTACCGCCTGAGGGATCCAAGGTCTGTAATATCGTCGCTTACGTGCAGTGATTTCTCAAGATCCTCTGAACCTTTTGATGATATTACGGAGCGTAGATGGTGAAATCCTAAATTCCTTGCAATAGCTGGTTGAGAAATGTTGTTCTTAAACAATTTGCTCACGCATTTGTTGACAAAGTGGTGACCTTCGCCCCATCCTTGTTTGTGAATGACTGAGCATTTCATGGAAGCTGCTTTTATACCCAATCATGGCACCCACCTGTTCCCACTTAGCCTTGTTCACCTGTGGGATGTTCCAAATAAGTCTTTGATGAGAATTCCTCAACTTTATCAGTCTTTTTTGCCACTTGTGCCAGCTTTTTTGAAACATGCTGCAGGCATCAAACTCCAAATGAGCAAAAAATAACGTTTTCCAGTTCTAACGTTAAGTATTTTGTCTTTGCAGTCTATTCAGTTGAATATAAGTTGAAAAGGATTTGCAAATCATTGTATTCTGTTTTTATTTACCATTTACACAACGTGACAACTTCACTGGTTTTGGGGTTTTGCACTTCAGCGAGTCAGAGGGAGACTTTAATGGCACAAACAGCAGTGAGTCGACACAGGTGTGCTCCTGCGTTACGTTAGGCCGCTTTCCAAGCAACAGCCGAACATCCGCTTTTTGGCGCCGGAACACGCATTCCGGATTAGAGCGGAGATGCTGGATATTTTTGGAGGTCTGCCAGCAGATACATGGGCCTGTAACATCTAACAGATGACTTGAGGACACGTGCAGACAAAAACAGACGGTACCTTTCGCCCGTGCGGGCCGGGCGGTCCTGCCAGGCCTGCCACACCAGGCGGTCCCTGTGAGGACAAAGGGGTCACACATGTGCTAAGAAGCAATCACCCGGTAAAGGAAAGGCATACTTTCTGTCCTTCGGGGGCCAGACCACGGGACACGCCGGGGTCGCCTTTTTCTCCCTGCAATGGAAAAGAACAGACTTTGACTCGGTCCCCCCGGACATTTTGTTTGCCTTCGCACTATTTTATTTACAGTACGCCCGCCTGTGCCCTCCAGGAAGTCAGCCAGGAGGGACTGCGAACATTCTTCTCCCTTTTCGGGCAGTACTGCAGGGTGCATTGTAGGTCAGCTCAGGCTGAATCATGTGCGAGAAAACAGCCTGGAAAAAAAGTGACACGATTGGCTTGCTCGGAATGAAAAATATTTTATTTTGGTGAACTTCTTTTCTAAGGAGGACGCAACTTGACACCTGCAGTGTAGGGTTGTCCTGATACCAATATTTTGGTACCGGTACCAAAATGTATTTCGATAATTTTCCATAATTTTCTAAATAAAGGGGACCACAAAAAATGTCATTATTGTCTTTATTTCAACCAAAAATGTTACGGTACATTGAAACATATGTTTATTATTGTAATTTAATCCTTAAATAAAATAGTGAATATACTAGAGCAGTGGTTCTCAACCTTTTTTCAGTGATGTACCCCCTGTGAACATTTTTTTAATTCAAGTACTCCCTAATCAGAGCAAAGCATTTTTGGTTGAAAAAAAGAGATAAAGAAGTAAAATACAGCACTATGTCATCAGTTTCTGATTTATTAAATTGTATAACAGTGCAAAATATTGCTCATTTGTAGTGGTCTTTCTTGAACTATTTGGAAAAAAAGATATCAAAATAACTAAAAACTTGTTGAAAAATAAACAAGTGATTCAATTATAAATATGTCCACAAAAAATCTAGCTGTCAACACTGAATATTGTATTGTTGCATTGTAATGAATGGAATAGCCTACTTGATTTGATGTTCAGTTTATGAACTTACATTCATATTTTGTTGAAGTATTATTCAATAAATACATTTTTGAATTGTTGCTATTTTTAGAATATTTTTTAAAAATCTCACGTACCCCTTGGCATACCTTCAAGTACCCCCAGGGGTACACGTACCCCCATTTGAGAACCACTGTACTAGACAACTTGTCTTTTAGTAGTAAGTAAACAAACAAAGACTCCTAATTAGTCTGCTGACGTATGCAGTAACATATTGTGTCATTTATCTACCTATTATTTTGTCTACATTATGAGGGAAAAACTGTAAAAATTGATTATTCATCTACTTGTTCATTTACTGTTTCTGCTTATTTTCTGTTCTAACATGTTCTATCCACACTTCTGTTAAAATGTAATAATCAATTATTCATCTCTTCTTTGATACTTGGCGTCAGTTTTGGATGATACCACACATTTAGGTATCGATCCGATACCAAGTAATTACACGATCATACATTGGTCATATTTAAAGTCCTCATGTGTCCAGGGATGTATTTATCAATCAATCAATCAATCAATGTTTATTTATATAGCCCTAAATCACAAGTGTCTCAAAGGGCTATTTACTGACTTTATAAACATTATATGAATTTAAAAAAAAATGAAAAAAAAATGTTGATGATAAAAACTATCGATGTAATCATAGTAGTATCAACTTGATACTTTTCTTTTTTTCTCTTTTTTTCTATGAGTGTCACACACACACTAGGTGTAGTGAAATGTGTCCTCTGCATTTGACCCATCCCCTGGGAGATGAGGGGAGCAGTGAGCAGCAGCGGTGGCCGCACCCGGGAATCATTTTTGGTGATTTAACCCCCGATTCCAACCCTTGATGCTGAGTGCCAAGCAGCGAGGCAACGGGTCCCATTTTTATAGTCTTTGGTGTGACTCGGCCGGGATTTGATCTCACAACCAACGCTATTGTACTTGTTATCATTACAGTGGATGTCAGGTGTAGATCCACCCATGGCATTTGTTTACATTCAGGCATGCTAGCTTTTGTTAGCGGTGACGCCGGTGAGCTATTGTATCCTCCTAGGGTGTGTAGTGAAGCATGTTTAGCTATTCCTTGTCCTCCAGTGATAATGGTACATGTAAGAAACGTACCTTATTTGTCGCCATGGAGGCCAGGATTAGTGATTTAGAAGTAGCTAAAACACTGTGGATGGATGTTAGCTGCTAGCTAGCTAGCCATGTCTTAAAGCACCTCTTCCTGAGGGTGTTTCAGTGTTATAACTTCACCTTTATCTTTACTTTTTACACCAAAATGCATTCGTTCTCCCTTTTCTTTCTACACACTGTGTCTGCTTGTAAGTACTCTGTGTGTGTGCGCTGCCCAACATGCTCCTCTGCTCCTAAAACCAGCAATGTCACGACCCGTTGTTATAAAAAAAAAAAAAAAAAAAAATGTGGAACCGGTACTTTTCAAACAGAGTATAGTACTGTTTTTGATTAATTAGTACTGCAATACTATACTAGTACCGGTATATTGTACAACCCTAGTACAATACGCTATTTGTTGCGTGTCATCAGGGAATCCTCTCCGTATCTGATTGCTTGACAGAGAGCACCAGCATGCACACATCAAGTTGTGGCTTCTATTTCAACAAGACCGTCTCGAGATTTTAGTCCGAGACGTGACTTCTTTACCGAAAACCTTATTTATCTTAATTTTCTTCTGTGCGTCAGCGGTAATGCAGAAAACACTGACTGCATATTCATCTTGTCACAATTCATGATGACATCGGCAAATCCGTGTGACGTCTTCATGACCGCTGGAAGATGTTGAAAAGTGGTGCGTTTGAATGGATTCACCTGACATGAAAGCAGAACTCACTCTCCAGCCTATAAAGTCTCTACAGTGACATATTATTCTTAGCAGGCCGCTCTCTCAACAAATCAAAGCTGGAACACATGCTGATGTCAAGCAATTGTAAATTAGTCTCTTCCCCCCAAAGAGGATTTTGAAGAGGTTGGAAGAGTTGCCGCCAGCGAAGGAGTGAGTGGACTTTTTCCACTTCAACTCTCAACATGGTTGAACAAAATACACATGCGAGCCTTGTTTGACTGTTCTGTTCATGTGACTCCTGCCTTTTCTAATGATCTGAATCATTAAAACAACAGCAGTTAATATGGAGATTTCATTTTTTTTCATAAAAGAGAGGAGGAATACGACCTCAGGGGAGAAGATTTAATTAAACATCTGCATGCCCTCGGTCCTGATAGGAACCAGTTTAAGGAACAGTACAACGCGGTACAAAGTGGAAGAATTATTCTGAGAACTTAATCATTTATACTAAATTTATTCACAAATCTTTTTGGTCCCTGCAGGATTTCGAAAGAAAGTTGCAATATTTTAAGTTGTGTTTTTTTTTTGTAATAACATTGAGTCAACTTGTGATTTTAGGAATATGCTGTCCACGGTTTGACCTAAAAAAGCCCAGGATTGCATCAACATATACTGTATTGATGTTTTAGTCGTTTTATGCCACGCAGACTTAAAAGTAGACACTAGATGGCAGTTAAAGCATGTACTTATAGCTCATTGTCACGTGACTGTACTGTTGAATTCAATACAACTTGGAATAGTAATAATTATAACTAGAAAATTAAGACTAAATCTGACCAATCTAGGTCTAAGACTAGATGTGACCAATCTAAGTCTAAGACTAGATCTGACCAACCTAAGTCTAAGACTAGATCTGATCAATCTAAGTCGAAGACTAGATTTGACCAATCTAATTAAGACTAGATCTGACCTGTCTAAGTCTAAGACTAGATCTGATCAATCTAAGTTGAAGACTAGATCTGACCAATCTAATTAAGACTAGATCTGACCTATCTAAGTCTGAGATTACATGTGACCAACCTATGTCTAAGACTATATCTGACCAATCTAAGTCAAAGACTAGATCTGACCAATGTAAGTCCAAGACTAGCTCTGACCAATGTAAGTCCAAGACTAGATCTGACCAATGTAAGTCCTAGACTAGATCTGGCCGATCTAAGTTTAAGACTAGATGTAACCAATCTAAGTCTAAGACTAGATCTGAACAATGTAAGTCCAAGACTGGATCTGACCAATGTAAGTCCTAGACTATATCTGACCAATCTAAGTCTAAGACTAGATCTGACCAATCTAAGTCTAAGACCTGTATTGATGTTTTAGTCGTTTTATACCACACAGACTTGAACGTAGACACAAAATGGCAGTAAAAGCATGTACTCATAGCTCATTGTCACATGACTGTACTGTTGAAATCAATACAACTTGGAATATTAATAATTATAACTACAAAATTAAGACTAGATCTGACCAATCTAACTAAGACTAGATCTGATTAGTCTAATTAAGACTAGATCTGACCAATCTAAGTCTGAGACTAGATGTGACCAACCTATGTCTAAGACTATAATTGACCAATCTAAGTCTAAGACTAGATCTGACCAACCTAAGTTTAAGACTAGATCTGACCAACCTAAGTCTAAGACTAGATGTGACCAATCTAAGTCAAACACTAGATCTGACCAATGGAAGTCCAAGACTATATCCGACCAATGTAAGTCCTAGACTAGATGTGACCAATCTAAGTCTAAGACTAGAGCTGAACAATGTAAGTCTAAGACTGGATCTGACCAATGTAAGTACTAGATTAGATCTGACCAATCCAAGTCTAAGACTAGATGTAATTAATCTAAGTCTAAGACTAGATCTGAACAATGTAAGTCTAAGACTAGATCCGATCATTATACTTCTAAGACTAGATGTGACCAATCTAAGTCTAAGACTAGATGTGACTAATCTAAGACATGTATTGATGTTTTAGTCGTTTTATACCACGCAGACTTAAAAGTAGACATTAGAATAGAATAGAATAGAAAAGAAAGTACTTTATTGATTCCTGGGGGAAATTCAGCACCATGGCAGTAAAAGCATGTACTCATAGCCCATTGTCACATTACTGTACTGCTGAATTCAATACAACTTGGAATAGTAATAATTATAACTAGAACATTTTGATGGGCCTGCTATCTGTGCCCTGGACCTCTGAGGGTTGTTGGAAGCCGCCGTGCTTTTTAGATGGTGCCAAGTGTCTGAATCCGTGAGTTTTAGGTGTAACTGTACATGAGCTACAGAGCTAGCCTAAAACATTAGCATGCTTACGTCAAAATGTAACACTTTGCATGTGTGCTAACGATGGCCTGCTAACAGATAGCATGTCTCACATATCATGTAACACGGCTGTAGTAGAGTAAAAAAGTGGAAAAAAAACCCAGCAAAAAAACGTTAACATGCTAATATTAGCTTGCTAGCATGCTAAAGTTTGCATGCTAACAGTTGACAAGTGTCACGCACCAAGTTATTTGACTCTGGGGTAAACAGAAGCTAATTTAGCTAAACAAAATATAACGCTTATGTTAGCATACAAGCAAGGTAAAGTTAGCATGCTGTCAGTTAGCTTGTGTCGTGTGTGAACAAAATGAGACGTTAAGCACCGAGCTACGTGAAAGAATGGCTGAGCAACAAGAGGAGGTCATCTTGTCTTTTTGCCGTTTGTCTCAGAGCAATCGTCCATTAAAAGGGTATGTACCCATTCAATTGGACCTTTTTTTAAAAAAATGTGTAAATAGCGTCACCACGGTAGCACAAAATGTTGCCAACTTAAATTTCCGCCGTAGGCACGAGTATAACCTTTGCGAGGGTATAACATATGTGAGGGTTCGTTGGTTGATCCGTCTTGTATTAATCGTAAGAGAAACGTGCGGAACTATAATAATAAAAGTTGAAGAAGTTGAAGAATGAGGAATAATAATATGGGCTGCTTGCATTGCAGCAGGCCCATAATTACAGAAAGAAACACCAATGAAGGCTTCCTTATTTTCGAGTTTCTGCTACGTTGTCCACAAGTTGCAGACATTCTCCATGTTTGTTTTATGCTTGGAAAATGTTCGTCTAACTTCAAGGGGAACTGCATTTTGGGGGAATTTTGCATATCACTCACAATCCTTATGTGAGACAAGAACACATATGAGTCTTTCTCCTTTTGTGCATTTTAAATAAAAAAATTTAAAAAACGCCAGCAAGAGGTGGTGAACAATGCAGGTAATGCGGATTCCATCTATTCCACCTAAAAAGCTGTAATGAGGGATTAAGGTTGTACGGTATACCGGTACTAGTGTAGTATTGCGGTACTAATGAATCAAAAACGGTACTATACTCTGTTTGAAAAGTACCGGTTCCCGGGCAAGAAGGCACGTCGTGACATTGCTGGTTTTACAAGCAGAGGAGCATGTTGGGCAGCACACACACACAGAGTACTTACAAGCAGACACAGTGTGTAGACAGAAAAGGGAGAATGGACGCATTTTGGTGTAACAAGTAAAGATAAAGGTGAAGTTATAACACTGAAACACCCTCAGGTAGAGGTACTTTAAGACATGGCTAGCTAGTTAGCACAGTGTTTTAGCTATTTCTAAATCACTAATCTTGGCCTCCATGGCGACAAATAAAGTAAGTTTCTTACAAGTACCATTATCACTGGAGGACAAGGAATAGCTAAACATGCTTCACTACACACCCTAGGAGGATACAATAGCTCACAAGCGTCACAATGTAAACAAATGCCATGGGTGGATCTACACCTGACATCCATTGTAATGATACCAAGTACAATAGCGTATCTAGTCGATTTTTGGTTTAAAAAAAAATATATTATTATGTTTATAAAGTCAGGAAATACGTCCCTGGACACATGAGGACTTTGAATATGACCAATGTATGATCCTGTAACTACTGGGTATCGGATCGATACCTAAATGTGTGGTAGCATCCAAAACTAATGTAAAGTATCAAAGAAGAGAAGAATAAGTGATTTTTACATTTTAACAGAAGTGTAGGTAGAACATGTTAAAAGAGAAAATAAGCAGATATTAACAGTAATCGATCAAGTAGATTAATAATCATTTTTTACAGTTTGTCCCTCATAATGTAGAAACAATAATAGAATGATTAATGACACAATATGTTGCTGCATACGTCAGCAGACTTTTTTTGTGGTCCCCTTTATTTAGAAAAGTACCGAAAATTATGTAAATACATTTTGGAACCGGTACCGGTACTAAAATATTGGTATCGGGACAATCCTTGTGTAATGTGTATATATATATATATATATATATATATATATATATATATATATATATATATATATATATATATATATATATATATACAGTATATATACAGTACATACACAGATACATTCATATACATATTTATGTATATGTATGTATAATTTTACCTACACTGTAAAAAAAATAAAAATCCTTGTAGATATTACAGTAAACAAAACAACTTCAAAACCAACATATTACGGTAAATTCCGGATAAGCGGTTGAAGATGGATGGATGGAAGTGTGGGTGGATGGTTGAAAGGTCGGAATCGGGTTTAAAAAATGGCGCAACATTTTGAGAATTTAGGGCATTGTAGAACTCTGAATATCTTTATAACGGTAAAGAATGGCAGCTTCGTCACTGGAATTTTACTGTAAAATTGATGGCGTTTTTAAAACATATTACTGTAAATGAAAAAAGAGTACCATCATTTGTTTTATCTATTCTGGCCACTGAGTTGCCAGTTTTTAACATACATATATGTGGTAGCCTTTTTCCATTTACAGTAATAAGCCGTAAAAACAATTACAGTAGATTTTACAGTAAACAACAACAACTGGAAGTTCAGTGGACATAATTCTACCATTAAAAGCAGTGGTAGAGTTTACAGTAATATGCTGTAAAAAACACCGAAAATGTTACCGTAAAATCTATTGTCATTTTTTACAGTGTACAATTTGATGGATAACTTGCTGTGAAACCATAGGTCAACCAGATATTTAACTATTTATTTGTATTTTGACCCAAAAAATTATTTGGAAAGTATGATAATATAATATTTGTTGCAATATCAGATACTATTAAAGTTTAAAAGGTATGCAATTTCATGCAGTACATATTTTTTTTCGGTCAAAAAAAAAAGAAGAATACATTTAGTTTGAAAATATAAGGTAGTTTATTGATGCATATTATTTCCAGGTGTTCGCGGACCATGTAAAATATTGTGGCGGGCCATACCTGGACCCCGCCCGGGCCTTAAGTTTGACTAAAGTGCTTTTGATAATGTTTGTCATGACGCATGTGCAGTCCCGCATGCCTTCTGCTGCGAGCACGGCCGGCGCCTCGGCTGGAGGCGCGCCGGGACACGCCTCTGCTCGCTTTGGCCGCATCGCGGGCACGCGCAGGCAAAGCTGCAGGCAATCTGCAATATGCGCACCTGAGATTAATCAAGACAAGCAGCATAAAGACCAGCGGACCCAAAGATCCTGTGCCGGAACGTAGTTCACTCCTCGTATGGTCCCCTTCTAAATAAAGGGGACCACAAAAAATGTCATTATTGTCTTTATTTAACAAAAAATCTTAGGGTACATTAAACATATGTTTATTATTGTAATTTAGTACTTGAATAACATAGTGAACATACTAGACAACTTGTCTTTTAGTAGTAAGTAAACAAACAAAGACACCTAATTAGTCTGCTGACGTATGCAGTAACATATTGTGTCATTTATCTACCTATTATTTTGTTGCGTTTCAGTGTTATAACCAGTGTTGGGTTAATTACTAAAAACCAGTAACTAGTTACAGTTACTAGTTACTTTATTTCAAAAGTAACTCAGTTACTAACTCAGTTACTTACACCAAAAAGTAATGCGTTACTGTGAAAAGTAACTATTCAGTTACTTCTTTTTTTTTTTTTTAAGGCTCCCATTAATACCCTTTTAGCCTTCATTTCAGTACTGTTATTGCACTGGAGAATAATACAATCTATTGATCAACTTGACATGCATTTGACATTTGCATCACTGAACTCTGCTAAGCCATGTGGTCTACGTACAACACACAAAGACAAAGATATGTTTCAAAGGGCCAATTTATTTCGGGCCAGAACAAATTGACAAAACTATTTTAAATAGCTGCAACATAACATACATAAGTAACAAACATCATAATAATAACATGTCACAACATAGCTGTAAACCTGTCTTCAACCAAGGAAGGCACACATGACATGATTATATGTCATGTCACTATATACAGCACACACACTGCTATACACACGCCTAACCAGGTCTTTTTTTCTCTCAAGGACTTGTGAAATAAAATCATGTCTTCAGGAGAGCAACACTGTACTGAAGCCCAGAACACTCTAAGCATTTCCCCAGTTTTAGTTTAGAGATAAGGAAAGATTGCCTGGCCCACTAGGATCCCTCTTTATGTTTGTGAACTTTATAGTCTATACATTTAGAGCAGTGGTTCTTAACCTGGGTTCGATCGAACCCTAGGGCTTCGGTGAGTCGGCCTCAGGGGTTCGGCGGAGGTCAAAACACACCCGACTCATCGTGTAAATACAAACTTCTCCTTATCAGCGTATTACGGATACGGCAACAGCAGAAGTCACACTGATTTGCAGGTGTTTAATTTGTTGTGAGTTTATGCACTGTGTTGGTTTTGTTCTTTGAACAAGGTGATGTTCATGCACGGTTCATTTTATGCACCAGTAAAAAAACATGGTAACACTTTAGTATGGGGAACATATTCACCATTAAATAGTTGCTTTTTAACATGCAAATTAGTGACATATTGGCTCTTAACTAGTCATTATTAAGTACTTATTAATGCCTTATTCTGCATGGCCTTATTATAACCCTAACCCTTCTACCCTGGCCCTAACCCTATAACCCTAACCCTAACCAAATAACTCTAAATTAAGTCTTTATTACTTAGAATATGTTCCCCTAGTGTCCAAATAACTCTAAATTAAGTCTTTGTTACTTAAAATATGTTCCCCATACTAAAGTGTTATCAAAAACATATAACTGTCTTGAATTTGAAAAATAAAAAGAAGGGTTCGGTGAATGCGCATATGAAACTGGTGGAGTACAGCACCTCCAACAAGATTAAGAACCACTGATTTAGAGTAATGTGATAATCAAACACTCTAGAAGTCTAGAATGAAAGAGTATATAAGAGAATTGACAGAGTGTGTACCTTCAGTGATGAATGATGAGCAGAGGCAGAGTTTTGAGTGTGTTCTTGAGCTTGCTTTCCATTTTTATGTACTCACTGTCCAGGTGCCATTTGACGCCCGGTATCATGCTAATTAGCTGCCTGAAAGCGGGTAACTCCACTGTAGAAATAGCCTGCATGTCGTCTAGCACACACGCTGCAATGGCTCTATCAATGTTGTCCTCGCTAGCAGTGCCTCATTAAAATCCAGCCGCTGTTGCTTAGGAGGTGAAGTGTGCCTCTCTTTACTAGCTTCGTCGAAGCATGTTGCTTTTGTAGCTGTTTCAGCAGATTTGAATTGCTGTTTTGGTCAGTAGATGGGATCTTTGATCCAAGACACAACTTAAATTTAACTAAAATGTTATTTTCTTTGTGCTCGACAAAAGAAAAGTAGTGAGAATACCTCCATGTTAAGAAACTCGGCTTCGGCTCCGCCATGATGTCTTGTTAGTAAACACAGACACATCCCCCCGCCCCACACCTACTCAGTGGCCTAGTGGTTAGAGTGTCCGCCCTGAGATCGGTAGGTTGTGAGTTCAAACCCCGGCCGAGTCATACCAAAGACTATAAAAATGGGACCCATTACCTCCCTGCTTGGCACTCAGCATCAAGGGTTGGAATTGGGGGTTAAATCCCCAAAAATGATTCCCGGGCGCAGCACCGCTGCTGCCCACTGCTCCCCTCACCTCCCAGGGGGTGATCAAGGGGATGGGTCAAATGCAGAGGACAAATTTCGCCCCACCTAGTGTGTGTGTGACAATCATTGGTACTTTAATTTTAACTTTAACACACACCCACACCCAGCGCGCCTCTCTCTTCTCCGGCTTGTGACACAGGAAGAATCAGAAGGACGACACTGCAACTCTCCAATAAAACACACTCAGATCTTCTCATTTTCTAGCTTATACTACATTAAAAATAACGTAAAATAACGTAAAATAACGCAGTAACGCATCATGTAGTAACGGTAACTGAGTTACTGAATATAAAAAAATAACGCGTTAGAATACTAGTTACCGCCAAAAATAACGGCGTTACAGTAACGCGTTACAAAGTAAGTAAAGTCTGAATGCCGTTAGTTAGTCCCAACACTGGTTATAACTTCACCTTTATCTTTACTTTTTACACCAAAATGCGTCCATTCTCCCTTTTCTGTCTACACACTGTGTCTGCTTGTAAGTACTCCGTGTGCGCTGCCGAACATGCTCCTCTGCTTGTAAAACCAGCAATGTCACGACGTGACGACGTACCGTCATGCCCGGGAACCGGTACTTTTCAAATAAACTTTAATCCATTAGTACCGCGGTACTATACTAGTACCGGTATACCGTACAACCCTAGTCCTAAGAATAGATGCCCAAGTGTTTGACTACCTTGGTTCCAGGAGGTCCAGGTCCACCAGGGTTTCCATATGGGCCAATGGCACCCTGAAAGCAGAGACATGTGATTAGGAAGGACACCCCAAAGAGGTGGTCACTGAGCAGCAGAGGTGGGTAGAGTAGCCAGAAATTGTACTCAAGTAAGAGTACTGTTACTTTAGAGATTTATTACTCAAGTAAAAGTAAGGAGTAGTCACCCAAATATTTACTTGAGTAAAAGTAAAAAGTATGTTGTGAAAAAACTACTCAAGTACTGAGTAACTGATGAGTAACATACACACACACATATCATATATATATATATATATATATAGATACACACACATATATATATATATACACACACACACACATATATACATATATATATATATATATATATATATATATATATATATATATATATATATATATATATATATATATATATATATATATATATATATATATATATATATATATATATAAATACATTGATATATACAGTATATAATTTGTATTTATTTATTTTGCCGTTTTTGTTTACATGTTAAAGGTGTTTTAATGAATATACATGCATGTTTAACACATATGGATTCCTTTCTTTCATGAAGACAAGAATATAAGTTGGTGTATTACCTGATTCTGATGACTTGCATTGATTGGAATCAGACAGCAGAGATGATAACGGCCACGTTTTCAAATGGAGGAGAAAAAAAGTTCCTCCTGTCTGTCTAATACCACATGAAAGTGTTTGGTTTTTGGCATCTAATTTGTCCAGCTTCCATATTCGTTTTTATACACTTTACAAGAAATACATTGGCGGCAAACTCCGTAGCTTGCTAGCTTGTTTGCGCTGGCTTTCGGAGACTCTTATTTTGAAAGTGCATGCGCGATGGAGCGGCACTTTTATTGTGAAGACAGGAACTGTGTAGTCAGTCTTTAGGCTTTTGACGGGATGTACGGTTGAAATAAAAAAGGGTCTTTTTTCCTTCACAATTTTGATTGATTGATTGAAACTTTTATTAGTAGATTGCACAGTACAGTATATATTCCGTACAATTGACCACTAAATGGTAACACCCCAATAAGTTTTTCAACTTGTTTAAGTCGGGTCATGTGACCGCCTGGCTCTGTTTGATTGGTCCAACGTCACCAGTGACTGCATCTGATTGGTGGAACGGAGTGAACGTCACCAGTGACTGTATTTGTTGAAACGCAGGCACTATGAAGGTCTGTCTGACAGACCAAAACAAACAAAGCGTGCATTAACAGATCGATCAAAATTAGTAGCAAGCTGAATGTAGATAAAAGTAGCGGAGTAAAAGTAGCGTTTCTTCTCTATAAATATACTCAAGTAAAAGTAAAAGTGTGTTGCATTAAAACTACTCTTAGAAGTACAATGTATCCCAAAAGTTACTCAAGTAGATGTAACGGAGTAAATGTAGCGCGTTACTACCCACCTCTGCTGAGCAGGTACAATATGAAAACATCACACAACCTCTAAGTCGGGGTTGTCCAAGGTGCAATACCTGTAACACCTGTGGGCCATGTACTGTACCTGCCACATGTACAGTAAGAAGCTCCATATATGGCAACTGGTTAGGCGTGCCATCAATGATCGTGTGAGCTTGAAAGAGTACATTTTTGGAAAAATACATCAAAAAAAAGTTTCATTTAGATTTGTTTTCATATTTTACAGTGATTAACTTATTTTACACAGATAACTGTTAACATTTGATGTATAGTTATTATGAAAATATTACCTCAAACACCCCCTGTACAATTAATGTTTTTTCTGTTGCGAGATTAAGTATATTTAGCATTTGTTATTATTATTAAATATTTCTGGTATTATATTGATCATGTATTTATTTTATATATATATTATTATTGCTGACAACTAATACAGAGTTAACATCTTAACAGCGATGGCATTATTCCAATAACAACATTACCGGTGCAAAAGTGAAGCCGCAATGTTTACGGTAGGGTTGTACAATATACCGGTACTAGTATCGTATTGCGGTACTAATGAATCAAATAATGGAACTATACTCTGTTTGAAAAGTACCGGTTCCTGGGCATGGCGGTGCATCGTGACATTGCTAGTTTTACAAGCAATGTCATTTAAATGTGGTCTGCCACTTCATTGTGTGACCTGCTACATCACTTTATTGTGAACCACCACATTATTTTAAAGTGGCCAGTCACATCTTTTTATCGTGGCCAGCCATATTTATTATAGTGGCCAACCACATCATTTTAATGTGACCGCCCCCAAGTCATTTAATGTGACCAGCTACATCTCTTTAGTGTGGCCAGCCACATCTTTTTAAACCACATAATTTTAACGTGACCCCCCCCCCCCCCCCCCCCCCCCCCCCCCTTTCTCCTCGTTCCAAGTCATTTAACGTGGTGCCCCACATCATTTTACCACCCCTGAGTCATTTTTATGTGGTCTTCCACATATTTTTAAAGTGGCCAGCCACTTTATTTAATGTGTTTCTGTGTTTTATGCACATCATTTTGTGACCTGCCACATCACTTTATTGTGGACCACCACATCATTTTAAACTGTCCCATCTTATAATTGTTATGTGGCATGTGCGTCATTTTAAAGTGGCCCTCCACGTTATTGTAATGTGAGCCCCCAATTCATTTTACGTGGCCAGCCATATTTATTACTGTGGCCAGCCACTTAATTTTAATGTGAGTCCTCCCCCCCCCCAAGTCATTTAACGTGGTGCCCATACTTGCCAACCTTGAGACCTCCGAATTCGGGAGTTGGGGGGGGTTTGGTGGTAGCGGGGGTGTATATTGTAGCCCGGAAGAGTTAGGGCTGCAAGGGTTTCTGGGTATTTGTTCTGTTGTGTTTATGTTGTGTTTATGTTGTGTTACGGTGCGGATTTTCTCCCGAAATGTGTTTGTCATTCTTGTTTGGTGTGGGTTCACAGTGTGGCGCATATTTGTAACAGTGTTAAAGTTGTTTATAAGGCCACCCTCAGTGTGACCTGTATGGCTGTTGATCAAGTATGTCTTGCAGTTACTTACGTGTGTCTGTAGAAGCCGCATACAACATGTGACTGGGCCGGCACGCTGTTTGCATGGTGAAAAAGCGGACGCGGCGACAGGTTGTAGAGGACGCTAAAGGCAGTGCCATCACGGCACTCCCTCATTATTGTTGTCCGGGTGAAAATCGGGAGAAATTAGGGAGAATGGTTGCCCCGGGAGATTTTCGGGAGGGGCACTGAAATTCGGGAGTGTCCTGGAAAAATCGGGAGGGTTGGCAAGTATGGTGGTGCCCCACGTCATTTTAATGTGACCTCCCCCAAGTCATTTTATGTGGCCGGCCACATTTTTTAGTGTGGCCAGCCACATTTTTTAGTGTGGCCAGCCACATCTTAAAAAATATTCAGTCTTAGGCTGGACTCCAGGGAGGGGGTCCAGACTGAGGCCAAGGGGAAAAAAACTCATAGCCATAGCACACATAAACATGTTACATAGAATCAACAAAACTTGCAACTGTCAACTTGACTTACATTTCCCAAGCAAGTTATCCATCGACCTATAAAAAGTATAACAATCAAAACCTTTTTAAATTGTGTGGCGAAGCTATGACACATGAATATTCATACACATTCACTGTTATAAGTGGCCCTCTGAGGGTGGCCATACTTTCAATGTGGCCCTCAATAAGAACCAGTTTGACACCCTATATTAGTTTCCACTGCCTGGAGCTCTTCTTTCTCACATCTTGTTCCCTCCCCCCCCCCAACCGGCTGTCTGGGGTTCAGGACACGGCCCCAAGGTCCCTCTGTTTGTGTATGGCTGCTCTGCAAGACCTCACGTTATGACATATGGAGGTCATTTTCCTTCCCCCTGCACTTTTCCACCAGTAAATGGGGTACCACTGTGTGAAGGCCGCTCATCCATCACATCCTACCCCGACCTCTCCCACCACCACCACCCTTCCTCCTCCTTTGTCCCACTCACTGGAGGCATAGGATCTAAAATCCACGCACATTTAGTACCGTATTTTTCAAACCATAGGGCGCACTGGATTATAAGGCGCATTAAAGGAGTCATATTGTTATGATTATTTTCTAAATGTAAAATACTTCCTTGTGGTCTACATAACATGTAATGGTGGTTATTTGGTCAAAATGTTGCATAGATGATGTTTTACAGATCATCTTCAAGTCACTTTCTGACAGTCTCTTTAGGATGGGCCGTTTTGTGGGCGGTCTTATTTACGTGCCTCCACTTTCTTAACTGTCCTTCTCCCCGTCATCTTTGTTGTAGCGGTGTAGCGTGCAAGGACGGGGGTGGAAGAAGTGTCAAAAGATGGCGCTAACTGTTTTAATGGCATTCAGACTTTACTGCAATCAATAACAGAGCAGCATCTCCTCATCCGTGGCTCACTAGTGCAACAACAACGCCCGAAATGTGTCCCGTGAAAAACCATCCGACCGGAACTCTCTAATAACTAAAGTTCCTTGGGTGAATAATTTAAAACTCACTACACCGGTATGTTTTAATGCTTTCATGGTGAGTTTACTGACAGATATAAGTTAGAACTTTACACTACTTTATATTAGAAATGGCAACAGCGGAGGATGAATGTCACATAACAAGAAGATAGAGAAAAAGAAGATTCTCGACTACGGTTTCGGCACAGACTACACATTTTCAGGATTTATGCAGATCCATATACAGATCAGCAGGTACCAGAAGGTAAGAAAAGTTGCTTTTGCATAATATTGTGAAACAAAACGCCCGTTAAAATGTCTGCTATTAGGTGTCATTTTGCGGTCCTTATACACACACACCATAGTAACACTCGTATGTTGAAGAGTACGTCTGACTACTGTAGCCGTAGCGCGCCGACAATCAGGCGGTGCGGCTTCATAGCTTTTTAAATGTCCCATTTTCAATGAAACATTTAAAGTTTGGGTGTTGTTTACTGGCATCATCTTGCAGTCTACACGTACCTCTTATGTGTGACTGCCATCTACTGGTCACACTTATCATTACACCATGTACCAAATAAAATAGCTTCGAGGTCGGTAAACACAACCAAAAGTATCTCCTATGTGTGACTGCCATCATATTGCAGTCTGCACATATCTCTTATGTGTGCCTGCCATCATATTGCAGTCTGCACATATCTCTTATGTGTGACTGCCATCATACTGCAGTTTACATATATCTTTTATGTGTGACTGCCTTCATATTGCACTCTACACGTATCTCTTATGTGTGACTGCCATCATATTGCAGTCTACACGTATCTCTTATGTGTGACTGCCATCATATTGCAGTCTACACGTATCTCTTATGTGTGACTGCCATCATACTGCAGTCTACATGTATCTCTTATGTGTGACTGCCATCATATTGCAGTCTACACATATCTCTTATGTGTGACTGCCATCATATTGCAGTCTGCACATATCTCTTATGTGTGACTGCCATCATATGGAAGTCTGGACGTTTCTCTTATGTGTGACTGCCATCATATTGCAGTCTACACATATCTCTTATGTGTGACTGTCATCATATTGCAGTCTACACGTATCTCTTATATGTGACTGCCGTCATATTGCAGTCTACACATATCTCTTATGTGTGACTGCCATCATATTGCAGTCTACATGTATCTCTTATGTGTGTCTGCCATCATATTGCAGTCTACGCGTATCTCTTATGTGTGACTGCCATCATATTGCAGTCTATACGTATCTCTTATGTGTGACTGCCACAATATTGCAGTCTACACATATCTCTTATGTGTGACTGCCATTATATTGCAGTCTACACGTATCTCTTATGTGTGACTGCCATCATATTGTAGTCTAGGCGTATCTCTTATGTGTGACTGCCATCATATTGTAGTCTACGTGTATCTCTTATGTGTGACTGCCATCATATTGCAGTTTACACGTATCTCTTATGTGTGACTGCCATCATATTGTAGTCTAGGCGTATCTCTTATGTGTGACTGCCATCATATTGCAGTCTACACATATCTCTTATGTGTGACTGCCATCATATTGCAGTCTACACATATCTCTTATGTGTGACTGCCATCATATTGCAGTCTACACGTATCTCTTGTGTGACTGCCATCATATTGCAGTCTACACGTATATCTTATGTGTGACTGCCATCATATTGCAGTCTACACATATCTCTTATGTGTGACTGCCATCATATTGCAGTCTACACGTATCGCTTATGTGTGACTGCCATCATATTGCAGTCTACCTGTATCTCTAATGTGTGACTGCCATCATATTGTAGTGTAGGCGTATCTCTTATGTGTGACTGCCATCATATTGTAGTCTACACATATCTCTTATGTGTGACTGCCATCATATTGCAGTCTACAGGTATTTCTTATGTGTGACTGCCATCATATTGCAGTCTACACGTATCTCTTATGTGTTACTGCCATCATATTGCATTCTACACGTATCTCTTGTGTGACTGCCATCATATTGCAGTCTACACGTATATCTTATGTGTGACTGCTATCATATTGCCGTCTACACGTATCTCTTATGTGTGACTGCCATCATATTGCAGTCTACACGTATCTCTTGTGTGACTGCCATCATATTGCAGTCTACCCGTATATCGTATGTGTGACTGCTATCATATTGCAGTCTACACATATCTCTTATGTGTGACTGCCATCACATTGCAGTCCACACGTGTCTCTTATGTGTGACTGCCATTTACTGGTCACACTTATCATTACACCATGTACCAAATAAAATAGCTTCGAGGTCGGTAAGCACAACCAGAATTATTCCCTACATTAGGCGCACCGGGTTATAAGGCGCACTGTCGAGTTTTGAGAAAATGAAAGGATTTAAAGTCCGAAAAATGCGGTAATAATAAGATCATGGGGGCAGAAGTGGAAATACATCTCATCGTCAGTGAGATCGTAAATTAACGCTAGCTTTTGAAGAAGTTAAAAATGCTGAGCGTGGAGAATCCTAGCGCATTAAAACATGCTACTGGACCTTCTGCACGTTCTCTGGTTGTGAAAAAGTCCACACTGGAGATGGGATTCCACCTGGGTGATCCCTCCCATGTCTCTGTTTTGTATCGCTTCTTCCCTCTGGGCATATGGAGACACTTAACGGGAGCTCCTTCCCCTTCTTTGGCTGCGTATGAAGACGTATGGAAGCCATTACGGGCAGAGAGAGGTATGGCGATGGCTGAGAAGATCTTGATGAAAATGAGGCAGGGTTGCTGGTGCCAACTGGGCAGCAGACCAAAGGGCACGTGCAGGCGGGGAGTGTGAGGACTTTTACTTCTGTTTTTATGGACCATTAGTGAACAACACTCTCACTGCGGCTCACTACCTGCTGTTTGCACACACCTGTGTCGCTATACAGGTCACTTTTTGTCATTCTTAAGAATTAATTATTACTTTGTTAAAAAATAAATAAAAAAAAGCTAATTAAAGCTGCGATCTCAAACTTTTTTCACCAAGTACCACCTCAGAAAACACTCCATGTACCACCATGATTACAACATTAAATACAGTAGTGTAGTAGACCTAAGTATTCATCAAGTACCACCATGATGACAACATTAAATACAGTAGTGTAGTAGACCTAAGTATTCATTAAGTATCACTACAATGACAACATTAAAATACAATAGTGTACTACATCTAAGTATTCAGTAAGTACCACCATAATGACAACATTATAATACAGTAGTGTAGTACACCTAAGTATTCATTAAGTACCACCATGATCACAACATTAAATACGGTAGTGTAGTAGACTTAAGTATTTATTAAGTACCACCATGATGACAACATTAAAATACAATAGCATAGTAGACTGAAGTATTCATTAAGTACCACCATAAGGACAACATTAAATACCGTAGTGTAGTAGACCTAAGTATTCATCAAGTACCACCATAATGACAACATTAAATACAGTAGTGTAGTAGACCTAAGTATTCATTAAGTACCACCATAATGACAACATTAAAATACAGTAGCGTAGTAGACCTAAGTATTCATCAAGTACCACCATAATGACAACATTAAAATACAAGAATTTGTGAAAATACAAAAAGAATGCAATTGTAAGTTAATAATACTAAAACAGACTCGCGTAAGCGTGTTAGCATATTAGCTAATGCTAACGACACTAACGTCATTACAATAGCATGTACAAGTATGCATGAAAACGCTCCTACAGACATCACACATAGGACGGTTTAGTAAGTCAGAATTGTTTTAGATATATTGTAAAACTTACAAACGCTGCTGGAGTGACGAATAAAGGATCCATACGAGTAGAAACGCTATGGACGGCTGGAAGACTGAACGGTTCTCCGGTTTAAAATAATAAAGCAGTAATGGAAGGACAGTGCAGCAGCTGCAGCGAGCGAAAAGATGGCGCCATCGCACAAACAATAAAACACCTTCTCAGCGTATTTGCTTGTTTTGTTGTTGTTGTTGTTTTTTTTACTTTTTTTATGGCCTCATGGACGATTAGCCACACTGTTTTATAAGCTGCAGGGTTCAAAGTGTGGGAAGAAAGGCGCAGCTTTTATTCCGGAATTTACGCTATTCGATATTTTTGGCCACTTTAACATTACACACAGTTTGAACAATACAACTGTGTTTAAATATAGTAAAAGAAAACACTTTACCTAAATAATGAATCAAATCCCAATTAATGATGAACAGCCCATGGAACTTATTGGAAAAAATCCTTACTCGATGTTCCTTACTCCGACTGTCGAAAAGGAAGTTTTAGAGATTATTCAGAAAAGCAAGAACAAAACATCACGTGACATTTATGACCTCGACATGAGGACGGTCCGGAATGTAGCGGAAGAAATCATCAAACCATTCACATACATCTGCAATTTATCTTTTCAACTTGGACAATTTCCTTCACAAATGAAACTCTCAAAAGTCATCCCCATCTTCAAATCTGGAGACAAACACCACTTCACAAATTACCGGCCCATCTCCCTTCTGCCACAGTTGTCAAAAATATTGGAAAAATTATTTGATAATAGACTTCGTGGCTTCATTGAAAAACACACATTATTATCTGATTGTCAATATGGGTTCCGACAAAATAGGTCAACTTCATTAGCTTTAAGTGATCTAATAGAGAACATTACTAATGGTATCGAGAAAAACAAATTTGTTTTAGGAATTTTTATTGACCTGCAAAAGGCTTTCGATACCATTGACCACCAGATTTTGGTAAACAAACTGGAAAACTATGGCATAAGGGGAGTGGCAGGGAAATGGCTGAAGAGCTACTTGAATGAGAGACAGCAGATTGTTCAGATCGACCAACATCAATCTACACTCATGACCTTAACCTGTGGAGTCCCCCAGGGGTCGATACTGGGACCCACACTATTTATAATGTATATCAATGAAATATGTAAAGTATCAACACTGCTGAAGTTCATCCTCTTTGCTGACGACACAACCATTACATGTGCAGGTGACGACGTAAAGCAACTTCTGGCCTCTGTAACTGAGGAGATGATCAAGTTAAAAACTTGGTTTAATACCAACAAATTGTCTCTGAATTTAAAGAAGACCAAAATCATGCTCTTTAGCAATCGCTAAAGTGAAATACCCATCAGGATTGTTATTGATGATACACCAATAGAATATGTTCAATGTGTGTGCGTGTGTGTGTGTGTGTGTGTGTGTGTGTGTGTGTGTGTGTGTGTGTGTGTGTGTGTGTGTGTGTGTGTGTGTGTGTGTGTGTGTGTGTGTGTGTGTGTGTTTTGTCTCGTCTTGTCTTGTTTTATAGTAACAGTGGTACTATTGTATTGTTAGTGTACAAGAGCTTTTCTTGTTTTTGTTTGTATAGTATTGTTCTTGTATTATATTGTTTATGTTAAATGTGGAATGAGTGAGAGGGGTTGGGATATTATAAGCATCTGCTTCATCCAACCCCTTTTCAAGCCTTGCATAAATGTCCCTGCCAAAATGTTTTAAAAAAAAAGTGTGTTGTTGTACTGTGCAGGTTTGAAATAAATAATTCAATCAATCAACAAATAAAATGCATTTAATAAATTAAATTTGTTTTTTTAATCAAAATACATTTAAATTAAATGAATTGCACAATTAATTGTTATTTATTTAATTTAGTGTTATTTATTTACTTATTTTTAGTCATTGACTTTACATCATAATCTTAATTTTAGCATGAATATTTATATTCTAGTTTGAAAATGTTAAAATGTTTATAATTTTTGGCGAATTCGAAGGCTAATTCCTTGTTTTTGTCATGACAACAGATATATTGTCTGGCTGTGCTGAGCCACATTCTTCTATTTATGGTCATGTATTGCGTCAGGTGTCCACAGGGGACAGTATAACATAGCTTCTATGAACACAGGTGCCGGGAATTTAGAATTAGAGATGGGATTTACGGCTCATTGAAGGGAGCCGGATCTCGAGGAGCGGTTCCTTTCAAAGAACCGTTCAAAAGACTCGTTATTATAGTTTTTTTTTTAACTGTTCTTTTTCATTAAGGAAACAATTGCTGGTAGCAGTTATAAGATAAGATGTGGAACTGAATCTTTTGAATTCACACAATTATTACCGTATTTTTCGGACTATAAGGCACACTTAAAATCCTTTCATTTTCTCAAAACCTGGTGTGCCTAATATACGGCATAATTCTGGTTGTGCTTACCGACCTCGAAGCAATTTTATTTGGTACATGGTGTAATGATAAGTGTGACCAGTAGATGGCAGTCACACATACGAGATACGTGTCGACTGCAAGATGACGCCAGTGAGCAACACCAAACATGTAAATGATTAATGCAAATATAATGTAATGGATAGGAATGTCTGATGCTGGATGTCAAAATCAATTAAATGAAAATTTAAAAAAAAGGTGTGAAAATGAATAATTTGAATTCACACAATTATTACTTTATTGGTGGAAATTATTCTGAAATATTGGCTGTCATTTTATTTGAGTTGTGTTTTCTTTGTTAAACATTCCTTAAGGCGGTGGCATATTTCCGTGCTTTGACAGTGCCATCATTATTTTTAAATTTTTTGACAACACCAAAAAAAATACACAAATAATGCATCAAAATAAAATGTATATATGCATATAAAAAGTATTAATAAAACTAGAATAAAAGTTAGACATAAAAAAAAATGTGAATACGGAATTGGATACAGTATTACCCAGTGTGTGAATTACTTTACATCTCGGAACAATTAACTAGACAAGTTGATACAAATAAGTAAATGAAAACATTTAAAAGTAAAAAAAAAAAAATACAATAAAAATAAGTAAATCTATCAGAACAATTAACTAGACAAGTGAATACAAATACGTAAATATTAATATTTAAAAGTAAAAGTTATTTTTTTAAAAAGTGACTCCAAATGCTGACATGTTTTCTTTGGTTCTGACCCATTTTCCAAAGCAATGAAAATGACTCGCACCTGCAAATCAGTTCAAAAGACTGTTCGTTCACGAACGTCACATCTCTATTAGGAACCAGCTGTTAAATCATGCAGGGTTGTTGTTTTTTGTAGCTCTTCACCTTTCTGTGTTCCAGCTGCTGTTTGTTTATCTTACCAGTACAGTCATGTTTTGTTTTGTAGCATTTCAGGTGACTAAATGGTAAACTCACCCAACTGGACAATAACCGTTCAGATCTACCACACCCAATGTCTCAGACTACAGGAGGACAGTCACTACACAAGTAAAAGACTCCATCTTCCGGAAAACACAAGTAAGAAGGAAAAAGGAAACAAGTAAACATTTGGTGGACGTTCAGGACGGTTTTTGTTTACGTGTTACACCTGGAGAGGATTACCTGCATGAGAAGCGCACGGAGCTACACCTCCACAATCCATCGGTCTTCTACAGTAAGATCGGGATTTGTGTACGAGGCACCACTTCCAACAAGACATCCCTGGTGAGTGCAATCATTCCATTATATTTAATAGACAATTTGGATCACCTTGGATGCTCTTGCATGGAGTTGACGCCCGCCTGAAACGCGGCTATTCATTTTGTGGTGGCCCTTACTTATTTATATTTAAAGTGCGGCCATTAATTGAGTGTGTGTGTGCGTTCATGTTTGTAGAAATTTTGAATCGTTTTCCTGCATGCAAAGGCTGTTGAAACACAGCACTTCTCTTAAAGCAGTAGTCTGCAACATGCGGCTCCTTAGCGCCGCCCTAGTGTATTAAAATAGTAAAATATGGGGAAAAAATATATTTTTGTTTTAATAGGGTTTCTGTAGGAGGACAAGCATGACACAAACCTCCCTAATTGATAGAGATCCCACTGTTTATACTAAACGTGATTCTCTGATGAGAGTATTTGGGGAGCGCCGTTTTTTCCTAATTTTGGCGGTCTTTGTAATTTGTTTACATGTATCACTTTCTTCAACGATGCCAGAGAAAGACGTCTTTTACGCCACTCATCCTTTGCCTTATTTTGTTCACCAAACGTTGTATACTGTGTTGGAGTGCTAATCAGGCATATTGAAGGCTAATCGATGCTGACATGCTATTTAGGCTAGCTGTATGTACATATTGCATCATTATGCCTCGTTTGTAGGTATATTTGAGATCATTTAATTTCCTTTACTTACGTCCTCTGTGTATTTAATTTATATTTGCATGTCTCATGACATTATCTCTATGTAATATTGGGTGCATTTCTCATAGTTGTTTGTGTGCTATGTTGTTCCAGACGTAACCGAGCTTGCATAGATTATAATAAATCCATTAGGAGAAGACGGCCTGCCGTTTCCTTTAACTTGGACACACACATCTATACCTTTGGCCATTCTAAGACAGTCATTTCCAGGAGTTATCTCACCTTCTGAAACATTTTACTAATGTTTTCCAATGTTGTAAAACTGTGTAGAATAAATATTACATTTCAACATTTCTGTCAACGAAGATTTGTGTCAGCCTGCGACACATAGTCATTTTGATATTAGGCTAATATAGCTAATTAGCCATTTACAATCATGTGTTGTCTTCATTATAAAACTTATATAAGACTTTTAAAGTCCTTTTGATAGTAAGCTAATATAGCTAATATAGACCCTTACATCATGTGTTGTCTTCATTACATCACTTATATAAGACTTTTTAAAGTCATTTTGATAGTAGGCTAATATAGACACTTACATCATGTGTTGTATTCATTATAACACTTATATAAGACTTTTAAAGTCATTTTGATAGTAGGCTAATATAGCTAATATAGACACTTCCGTCATGTGTTGTCTTCATTATAACACTTATATAAGGCTTCATTTTGTGCGGCTCCAGACAGTTTTTTGTTTTTTTTGTATTTTTGGTCCAATATGGCTCTTTCAAAGTTTGGGGTTTCCGACTTGTGTCTTAAAGCGACAGTACACCTGTTAAAATGAATGAAATGTGATGTCTTAATTCTAAAGCCAACTCAGCTGTGGGAGATGTCTCCAGTAAAAAATGACGATTTCGCATAAGCAAGCAAATTAAAGAAGAACATTTCAACTCTTTGGGGGTCTAAAGAAAATGTATCTGATCTAAAAAGGTTCAAATGAATGCAAACATGTCACGGAACATTCTCTACAAATGAGCAAAGAAGACAGGAAACGTTAAAACTGTAAAACACAACCATATATTTTAATAGTTTGACCATATTACACCTATACCGTATATACCTTTTTATATACAGACATATATATATTTATATATATATATACTGGCTCACATGCACTGGCTTCCTGTGGACTTAAGATGTGACTTTAAGGTTGTACTACTTATGCATAAAATACTACACGGTCTAGCTCCATCCTATCTTGCCGATTGTATTGTACCATATGTCCCGGCAAGAAATCTGCGTTCAAAGAACTCCGGCTTATTAGTGATTCCCAGAGCCCAAAAAAAGTCTGTGGGCTTTACAGCGTATTCTATTGGGGCTCCAGTACTCTGGAATGTTCTAGCAGTAACAGTTAGAGATGCATTTACTGTAAGTCCCATCTTAAAACTCAATTGTATACTCTAGCTTTTAAATAGACCCCCTTTTTTAGACCAGTTGATCTGCCGTCTCTTTTCTGCTCAGTCCATAGTGGGGCAGAGACCCACTATGGACCTGACTCTCACACTATTATGTTAGATCCACTATGGACTGGACTCTCACACTATTATGTTAGATCCACTATGGACTGGACCCTCACACTATTATGTTAGATCCACTGGGGCTGTATAGCCCGGGTGGTAGAGTGGCCGTGCCAGTATCTTGAGGGTTCCAGGTTCGATCCCCGCTTCTGCCATCCTAGTCACTACCGTTGTGTCCTTGGGCAAGACACTTTACCCACCTGCTCCCAGTGCCACTCACACTGGTTTAAAAAATGTAACTTCGATATTGGGTTTCACAATCTTAAGCGCTTTGAGTCACAAGAGAAAAGCGCTGTAAAAATATACAAACCCCGTTTCCATATGAGTTGGGAATTTGTGTTAGATGTAAATATGAACGGAGTACAATGATTTGCAAATCATTTGCAACCCATATTCAGTTGAATATGCTACAAAGACAACATATTTGATGTTCAAACTGATGAACATTTTTTTTTTTGCAAATAATCATTAACTTTAGAATTTGATGCCATCAATACGTGACAAAGAAGTTGGGAAAGGTGGCAATAAATACTGATAAAGTTGAGGAATGCTCATCAAACAATTATTTGGAACATCCCACAGGTGAACAGGCAAATTGGGAAAAGGTGGGTGCCATGATTGGGTATAAAAGTAGATTCCATTAAATGCTCAGTCATTCACAAACAAGGATGGGGTGAGGGTCACCACTTTGTCAACAAATGCGTGAGCAAATTGTTGAACAGTTTAAGAAAAACCTTTCTCAACCAGCTATTGCAAGGAATTTAGGGATTTCACCATCTACGGTCTGTAATATCATTAAAGGGTTCAGAGAATCTGGAGAAATCACTGCACGTAAGCAGCTAAGCCCGTGACCTTCGATCCCTCATGCTGTACTGCATCAACAAGCGACATCTGTGTGTAAAGGATATCACCACATGGGCTCAGGAACACTTCAGAAACCAGCTGTCAGTAACTACAGTTGGTCGCTACATCTGTAAGTGCAAGTTAAAACTCTCCTATGCAAGGCGAAAACCGTTTATCAACAACACCCAGAAATGCCGTCGGCTTCGCTGGACCTGTGCTCATCTAAGATGGACTGATACAAAGTGGAAAAGTGTTCTGTGGTCTGACGAGTCCACATTTCAAATTGTTTTTGGAAACTGTGGACGTTGTGTCCTCCGGACCAAAGAGGAAAAGAACCATCCGGATTGTTATAGGCGCAAAGTTGAAAAGCCAGCATCTGTGATGGTATGGGGGTGTATTAGTGCCCAAGACAAGTGTAACTTACACATCTGTGAAGGCGCCATTAATGCTGAAAGGTACATACAGGTTTTGGAGCAACATATGTTGCCATCCAAGCAACGTTACCATGGACGCCCCTGCTTATTTCAACAAGAAATTAAATGCCAAGCCACATGTTACATCAACGTGGCTTCATAGTAAAAGAGTGCGGGTACTAGACTGGCCTGCCTGTAGTCCAGACCTGTCTCCCATTGAAAATGTGTGGCGCATTATGAAGCCTAAAATACCACAACGGAGACCCCCGGACTGTTGAACAACTTAAGCTGTACATCAAGCAAGAATGGGAAATAATTCCACCTGAGAAGCTTAAAAAATGTGTCTCCTCAGTTCCCAAATGTTTACTGAGTGTTGTTAAAAGGAAAGGCCATGTAACACAGTGGTGAACATGCCCTTTCCCAAATACTTTGGCACGTGTTGCAGCCATGAAATTCTAAGTTAATTATTATTTGCAAAAAAAATAAAGTTTACGAGTTTGAACATCAAATAGCTTGTCTTTGTAGTGCATTCAATTGAATATGGGTTGAAAATGATTGGCAAATCCTTGTATTCTGTTTATATTTACATCTAACACAATTTCCCAACTTATATGGAAACGGGGTTTGTAATTCACTTCACTTCACTTCACTATGGACTAGATTCTCACACTATTATGTTAGATCCACTATTGACTGGACTCTCACACTACTAACTAGATCCACTCACGTCCATTGCACTGGTCGCCCAGAGGGGGGAGGGGGGGTTCTCATTGTCATCCCATTGGGTTGAGTTTTTTCTTGCCCTGATGTGGGATCTGAGCCAAGGATGTTGTTGTGGCTTGTGCAGCCCTTTGAGACACTCGTGATTTAGGACTGTATAAATAAACTTTGATTGATTGATTGATTTTACAGTATAAAAAACTTGCATGAATGAAACCGTTTTTCCATTCCATTTAATTTAATTCCATGTATTTCGTTACTGTATATGCTGTAAAAAAAAACAACAATACTTTTTAATTACTTTAATGTGTCAATTTATTTAGTGTATAATTACATTTAATTAATTCATGTTTTAGTGGTTTAACTATTTCACAAAATGTTATTTTTTATGATTAAATTATGACAATTTATTCTCAATTAAATCTATTCATGATGTATTAAATCCATCCATCCATCCATTTTCTACCGCTTATTCCCTTCGGGGTCGCGGGGGGTGCTGGAGCCTATCTCAGCTACAATCGGGCGGAAGGCGGGGTACACCCTGGACAAGTCGCCACCTCATCACAAGGCCAACACAGATAGACAGACAACATTCACACTCACATTCACACACTAGGGCCAATTTAGTGTTGCCAATCAACCTATCCCCAGGTGCATGTCTTTGGAGGTGGGAGGAAGCCGGAGTACCCGGAGGGAACCCACGCAGTCACAGGGAGAACATGCAAACTCCACACAGAAATATCCCGAGCCCGAGATTGAACTCAGGACTACTCAGGACCTTCGTATTGTGAGGCAGACGCACTAACTCCTCTTCCACCGTGCTGTGCTGATGTATTAAATCATTTCATTAAAAAATGGAATGTTGAAACACATTTTTTGATGTATTAAATAATTTCATTAAAATGTGTTTCAACAATACATGAAATAATTGGATCCGTCACATTCAGACATCAATGTCAGTGGACGGATTCTGATTGGTTACCCAGAACTTCCACTTGGACCAGAGAAGGAAACATTAGACTAGACTTGTGTTAGCCCCGCCCACTGACATTGATTGCTTACTTTGAGCGATAAAATGCATTTATGAATTGATTTTTTCCGTCAGATTTACCTATGTAAGTCAGTGGGCGGGGCTAACACAAATCTAGTCCAATCATCATGGACGTCTTTCAAAACATGGCGGCTACGGAAGTTTTTGGGGAGTTGGCGGTAGATATTTTAGAACGTGTGGGGTATGTGGATGTCGCACCTGCTGACCCAGAACAGGTAGCGCTTAAAATAGGGGAATTTATTGTGAGCGCGTATGCTAATGTGTATTTATGTATTATAGATGAGCAACGACGTAATGAGTAGTGCCTCGTTGAATTCTGCAAAAAGAAAATTTAAACATTTTCCTAGATCGGTGTTCCTCAAACTTTTGTCACCAAGTAAAAATGGCTCTCCAAGAACCACCTTAATGACCAACATTAAAATACAGTAACATAGTAGGCCTACGTATTCATTAAAAACAAGGAAAGGTTTTATATAACAAGTATATTTAACATTTTGGGCCATTGTAGCATTACACACGGTTTGAACAGTAACACTGTTTGAATATAAGAAAATAAAACACTGTACTTTAATTATGTCATTCTTCAGACGTACAACTAGATGGAGCCTCCATAGTGCAGAGGTGTCAAAGTCGCAGTTATGTAGTCTAACAGTGAATACTTTTATTATACAATTTTTTATGCATTTTATTAGAAGATTTTTTTAAACTAAAATATAAAAAAAATATGGTAAGTTGCAATCATTTCACCTCAACATCTAGTGTATGTTACTGTAAATGGAAAAACAGTACTGCTGTTTTGTAAGGTTAAAAAAAAAAGGCTCAGTTGCCATAATTGTACTGTAAAATGTACATGTATATGTATATATTTTTTTACTGTAAATAAAAAAAACCCTGCAATTTTACAGTAAAATGTTGGCACCTGAGCTGCCAGTTTGTATTTATTTTTACCGCAAATCAACAAGTGTAGATTTTTGGGTGTATTACTGTAAATGCCAAAACGGCACTACAGTTTAAACAAAAAAGTTTTTCATTTAGAGAGAAATGCTGTAAAAACCACAGTAAATTTTACAATTTTACCATGAAATCTATTGCTACTTTTACATTGCACACTTTGATGGATAACTTGCTTTGAAATCATTATTATTAGTATTTGTTTCTATTTTAAAAATGGTTTGAATGTTTAATCATATATTTTTGCATAATTAGACAAGTTAACATCATTTGCGATTACATGGAGTACATTTTTTTCCCCCCCAAAATATAAAGAAAGAATACATTTAGTGAGAAAAGTTACAGTACTTTATTGATACGTATTATTTCCAGGCTTTCCAGGGCCAAATAAAATGAAGTGGCGGGCCACATTGAGTTTGACACCTGTACTCTAGTCGTACAAGTACCAAAGATTTAGAAACAACCTTGTATTTTTTTAAATTATTTATTTATTTTCACATTTTGACAGAAAAAAATGTATGTACTGCATGAAATTGCCATACTTGCCAACCCTCCCGAGATTTCCAGGAGACTCCCGAATTTCAGTGCCTCTCCCGAAAATCTCCCGGGACAACCATTCTCCCGAAAATCTCCCGATTTCCAGCCGGACAACTATATTGGGGGCGTGCCTTAAAGGCACTGCCTTTAGCGTCCTCTCACCTGAAAAGGAGACTATTATATATGTCTCCGTTATCCATAGGTTTATCTATAACCTATTAAGTAGGCAGGCACGGAGCTATTTCTCAGCGTGTGTTTATTCCAGCCGGCATGTTAACACTGTAGTAGCTGGCTACGGGGTGTTAGCCAATGACTGTGGCTGGGGGGCGAGACCTCCGGGAGAGATAGGGAAGTGACGTTGTTAATAGGAAGTGGGTGTTCGAGTTTTGCCGGGAAAAGGGATAGACACACATTGGAGCTGTTGTGTGGTTGAATTACATCTTGTGCAATAAAGACAATACAAACAAAGAAGTCGTATGAGCCTACATTCCTGGGATTATTACAATACACTGACACACAACATCCGGATTCCCATCATGCATTGCTTCAAAACTACGGCACGTTGTAATATCCAAAATGTGTTATTGTCTTTCCATTTACTGTAATATGTTGTAAAAACACTGTATATTTCACAGTAAAATTCTGGTGAATGATTTGCCATTTTTTTCCTGTAAAATCTGCAAATTTTTTTTATTTTTTTTACTGTGTATATTAAAAAATAATTTCAATAATCAAATGCATAATTCATAATATTTGCTGTTTCAAGCGGCCCTTTGATGGAAGCCATCACTCCGTTGTCCTATGAACACAGGTGGCAGTATAACATAGGTTCTATGAACCCAGGTGGCAGTATAACATAGGTTCTATGAACCCAGGTGGCAGTATAACATAGGGCCTATGAACACAGGTGACAGTATAACATAGGTACTATGAACACAGGTGGCAGTATAACATAGGTCCTATGAACACAGGTGGCAGTATAACATAGGTTCTATGAACACAGGTGGCTGTATAACATAGGGTCTATGAACACAGGTGGTAGTATAACATAGGTTCTATGAACCCAGGTGGCAGTATAACATAGGGCCTATGAACACAGGTGACAGTATAACATAGGTACTATGAACACAGGTGGCAGTATAACATAGGTCCTATGAACACAGGTGGCAGTATAACATAGGTCCTATGAACACAGGTGGCATTTTAATTACAGCAAGGTGGTCTTGCCGCTGGGCCTTAGGCCCGTCGCGCCTCCACCGGTGGACTGTGCATGGCAGGGACGTCCTCTTCCCTGAGGCAGGCCTAAACCTGACCGCATATCAAAAAAGGTTTTGCTGCAGGGTCTTCAGCTGGGGACTACCTCTCATTGATTTTTCGCCCCTTAGCCCAGAACATCTCCTGGTGGCGGGGCAGTGAACAGGGACATCTCCCTGACACCCCTGCAGTAAACCTACTCAGATTTTGCTCCCCAAGCCTTGTCGCGTCGTTTCAGCCGGAGCCAGTGGCTAGCTTTCTCTGCTACTTCTGAAAGTTCCTTGGTGGATCTGCTCAGGGTGGATCCACATAGTCCCAGGTCCTTGAGCAGGTGTGGTGTTGATCTGCCCACAAAGCCTCTGGCTCCCACCTCCACCGGGTACAGCCTCACACTCTATCCACTTTCTCTGCACTCCGCGACTAGGTCTGCATACTTGGCCTTCTATCTCTCGTAGGCAGCTTCCAGTCCCTCCTCCCATGGCACTGTCAGCTCAATCAGTACTACTGACTTCACAGCTGCAGACCACAGCACCACATCTGGTCTTAAAGTGGTGCTGCATATCACCTGTGGGAACTGGAGCTGCCTACCCAGGTCCACTTCCATCTTCCACGCCGCCCCTGGTGTTAATAGCTTGGCGGATGGTCTCTTGCTTTAATGTGTCGCAGGTTCCCCCTGCCTTAAGAAGTGGATCCTGCATTGGCTTTCTGCTGGACTCTGGATGTTTGCCTCCTGACGACTTTTCTCCAGTACCTCTGCCAGCTTGCTGAGCACTTGGTCGTGCCACCGTCTGAGCCGACCCTGTGTCAGCGCCATTTTGCAGCCTGGCAGAACATGCTGGAGTGAGGCATTAATGGTCCCGCAGAGGTCGCAGGATTGCTCTGTGTGCCAAGCCATTGGCAGAGGTTTTTAGGGCTCAGGAGGGTGTCGTATGTTGCCCTGATGAGGAAACTGAGCCGAGCCTGTGGCAGTTTCCAGAAATCTGCCCAGCTGATTGCACGGCTTGAGACACCATCCAAGTTGTCCACCTCCCCGGTTGCCCCTGTGCCACAGACCTTACTCTGAGCTCCTTCTGCTCAATCCTGGTGACCTCAGCAACAACAAGGTCCTTCCTCTCCTTCCTGCCTGTCTTGGACCACAGGATGGTTGGATCCCTCCATCCAAGGTCTGCCCGGCCTGTCTGGACCATGACCACGACTTCTTGGTGTTGCAGTCTCCCCATCACCTTCTGGACCTCCTCCTTGGCCCTCCACTTCCTTCCAGTCTCGACTTTGGCATTTGCATCCGCCACTGCCCTGTCGGAGGAGTCCCTTAGCTCCATCACCAGCCTTGCCTTCTCCTGCATGTAGCCCGGGGTGATAGATTTCAGGGGTAGCTGGAGTGAGTTCCATCCATACAGGCCAGCAGCTGAGAAGCACCGTGGCAGGCCAAGCCATTTTCGGATGAAAGAGTTGGGTTGTTCTTCCATCCGGCTTACGGCTGATGACGTGACCACACAGCTTCAGAGGCCACATTATCCTTTGGTACAGGGTGAAGTGGTAACACCACACCTTGTACTTCCCAGGTAGCTGGCTTGCATCGATCTTGGACAGGCCCTCTGAAAGCTGCCGGAGGAGGATTTTCCCCATGTCCTTGTCTGAGAGACCAGGTGTATAGAGTCTTCCCAGGCTTCGGATGGGCTGATCCACGATGTCTTCTCCGCTGATGGTGAAGGTGACTGTCATTTCTCTCCCCCTTTCGCATTGAGAGGCTCCTTGACTTCTGAGGCTTGAACTTCATCCTGGCCCAGGTGATCAGCTCATCCAACCTCTTAAGTAGCCTGGATGTGCATGGGGCAGTTCGTAGCAGGCAGGTGATGTCATCCATATAGCTCCTTAGGGGCGGTAGCCTCTGGCTTGCAGGCAGCCGGACACCACCCACCACCTGCCTTGCCCCGATCAGGATGACCTCGAAAGCTGCCACGAAGAGGATGGGGGAAATGGAGCATCCCATTGCGATCCCTACCTCCAGTTGTTGCCAGCCAGTGGTCACCTTTTTTCAGTGCAAAGCACATGTGCATGTCCTGGAAGTAGATCTTGATCATGGTCCTGATGTTGTATGGGATGAAGAACTCCATGGCGTAGTCTATGATCAGGTGTGGCACTGACCCATAGGCATTGGCTAGATCTAACCATATGACGTGCAGATCTTTCTTCTCCCTCTTCGTGGTCTGGATCTGTTCCCAAATCATAGAAGCATGCTCTACGCAACCAGAAAAACCTGGAACCCGGGCTTTCTGGCAGCTGGTGTCAATGTAGTTGTTCTCCGTGAGGTAGGTAGTCATTCTTCTCGCCATCACAGAAAAGAAGACTTTTCCCTCCACATTCAGTAGGGCTATGCTCCTGAACTGCTCAATGGTCTTAGCGTTCTGTTGTTTGGGAATAGAAACTCCCACTGCCCTCTGCCTTTCGGATGGTATGATCTGCTTAGTCCAGGCAATTCTCATCAGGGTCCATAACAGCTTCAGCACTCCTGGGCAGTTCTTATACAGCTTGTACAGTCTTCCGTTCGGGCCTGGTGTTGAAGCAGATCTTGCCCGCTGGATCACCTGCCTGACCTCGCTGAGCTTGGGTGATGTATCAAACAGGGCTGATGGTTCTGAGGGTCTGGGCACATACCCTGGGGAGCCTAGGGGGTTGTTCCTTGCCGGGTCACTGTACTGAGTGCGGATGTGCTCCTCCAGTTCTTCTTTGGAGATATCGAGGGTTCCACTTGTCTTCTCCTCAAGGAGCCCGCGTGCATGCCGGAATGGATTCCTGAAGAAACTTGACCTTTCCTTCTCCTTCCTTTTTCTCAGTTTTCTGATACGTTCTGCCCTCCGGAGGTTAGCGAGGCGTCTTCTGATCTCATTCCAGAGAGCTTTCAGGCCCTCCTTTTCAGACTCCTCTGCCTTCCTCCAACGCTTGCGGAGCTGCCTACTGTTTGCCACCAGGTCATCAATCTCTTTCTCCCTCCTGCTCTTTGATCTTATTGTGGCCTCTCTGATGGTCACCTCGCCATACCTATTGCTGCATTCTTCATAGAGAATTTCCCCAAACAGGTTTAACTTGGCTACCACTGACCCGCGCAGCACATTTTGCAGCAGCTCGTTGAGATGTTCATCCAACCTTCTCCAATCCTCCGTCTCGTTGGCCTTTGGCCACTTGATCTTGTTCCTTCGGAGTGGGTTCTTCAGATTCCTGGCCCTTTGACTTGACTCTATTCTTGGGTTGCTTGGGGGTGCTACTGGGGTCACTTCTTGGGGCTCATCAACATCCCTTTCTTCTTCCTCCCTCCTTTCCTCCTGCTCTACCTCTGCAACATTGGGCCCATTGGCACTGTGGTTGTCTAGCCGGCCTTGGATCCCATTTGTCTGACCTGCCCTTACCGGGGCAGTGCACACTTCTTCATTCCCATGTGTTTGTGAAGTCCCCTTTAAAGTTGTTGTTTTCTCCCAGCCGCACCCACACTTCCTTGGGATCTTCTCTTTTGCCGATATCCTTGCGGACGTTGCCATGTGATCCGTCCTTGTTGGCCCTTCTTTCATCCGGTCTCTCGGAGGACCTTCGGGCTGTTTTCTCTGTTTTGTCTTCGAAGTGGGCTTGTGGTGTCTTCCTCTGGGAAAACTAGAGGGTAGGGTTACTAGCCCGCCTCTCCCGGTGCAGTCTATCCTGCTGCCACCAGTCTCTCCTGGTTATCCTCCAGTCTTCCCTGGACTCCAACTGTTCTATTCACAGTAGCCACTGTCTCCAAAAATGCATTTTAATTACAGCAAGGTGGTCTTGCCGCTGGGCCTTAGGCCTGTCGCACCTCCACCGGTGCCTGTGGTGGACTGTGCATGGCATGGATGTCCTCTTCCTGAGGCAGGCCTAAACCTGATCGCATACCAAATATAACATAGGTTCTATGAACACAGGTGGCAGTATAACATAGGTTCTATGAACACAGGTGGCAGTATAACATAGGTTCTTTGAACACAGGTGGCTGTATAACATAGGTCCTATGAACACAGGTGGTAGTATAACATAGGTTCTATGAACACAGGTGGCAGTATAACATAGGCCCTTTGAACACAGGTGGCAGTATAACATAGGTTCTATGAACACAGGTGGCAGTATAACATAGGTCCTATGAACACAGGTGGCAGTATAATATAGGTTCTATGAACACAGGTGGCAGTATAACATAGGTTTTATGAACAAAGGTGCTGGGAATGTAGATCAGAGATGGGACTCATGGCTCATTGAAGGGGGCCGGATCTTGAGGAGCGGTTCCTTTCAAATAATTGTTCAAAAGACTCGTTATTAGATTTTTTTTTTTCTTAACTGTTTTTTTTCGTCAAGTAAACAATTACTAGTAGAATTTATAAGATAAGATGTGGAACTGAATCATTTGAATTGACGCAATTAATACTTGAGTCAAATAAAATAATGACCGTTTAAGTTTTCATAATCATTCAAAAATCAATAATTTCATCATCCTTTCCTTTTTGCCTTGATATCTGAGGGGTTTACGGAGGAAGGTTACTTTTTAAATAAAAATGTTTACATGTACCGTATTTTCCGGACCATAGGGCGCACCGGATTATAAGGCACATTAAAGGAGTCATATTATTATCTCTCTAGGTCATCCTCAGACGAGCCTTCCATCGTTGCTTCCAGTCATCCCGATTCTCCATACATTTGGCCAGTTCCTTGGTACTCTGAGCTCCTGCATCCTTCTTGAGTATGTCCACGTATGTTAATGAGGGACGTCCTCCTGACCGATGCCCATGTGTTGGTTCCCACAGCACCAATTTGCTGGCTGGCAGCTCCCGATGCCTTTGGCAGTGTTCTGCTAGTCTCCTTACAGCAATCTTCTCGCTCACCCTTGGTATTCCCTTGTAGAGGATTCTGTTGGTTACATGCGCACTCTTGTTGATGTTATGCACTGCACGCAGCATCCTCGTGTAGCAACCATCCAGAGACCTCTCCAGGGTTGGCTTCAGGGTCCAGCATTCGTTGCCATAGAGGAGAACGGACTCAACTGTCGCGTAGAAGAAGCTGAGTTTGATTTGGCGGGGGAGGTTGGAGTTCCATAGATTATGTTTTACAGATTATCTTCAAGTCGCTTTCTGACAGTCTCTTCAGGATGCGCTGTTTTGTGGGCGGCTGTATTCACGTGCCTCCACTTCAAAAGCGTCTTCTCCTCGTCATCTTTGTTGTAGCGGTGTAGCATACAAGGATGGGGGTGGAAGAAGTGTCAAAAGATGGAGCTAACTGTTTTAATGACATTCACACTTTACTCCAATCAATAACGGAGCAGCATCTCCTCATCCGTGGCTCACTAGTGCAACAACATCAACAATTAGAAATGGCAACAGCGGAGGATGAATGTCCCATAACAAGAAGATAGAGACAAAGAAGAAGCTTATCGGACTACAAATTTTCAGGATTTATGCAGATCCCAAATCCTGATCAGCAGGTACCAGAAGGTATGAAAAGTTGCTTTTGCATAATATTGTGAAACAAAACGCCCGATAAAATGTCTGCTAATAGGTGCTATTTTGCGGTCCTTATACACACATCATAGTAACACTTGTATGTTGAAGCACAGTACGTCTGACTACTGTAGCCGTAACGCGCCAACGATCCATCAAGCGGTGCAGCTTCATAGCTTTTTAAATGTCCCATTTTCAATGGAACATTTAAAGTTTGGGTGTTGTTTACTGTCGTCATCTTGCAGTCGACACGTATCTCTTATGTTTGACTGCCATCTACTGGTCACACTTATCATTTCACCTTGTACCAAATAAAATAGCTTCGAGGTGGGTAAGCACCACCAAAATTATTCCGTACATTAGGCGCACCGGGTTATATGGCGCACTGTCGAGTTTTGAGAAAATGAAAAGATTTTAAGCGCGCCTTATAGTCCGAAAAATACGGCAATGTATTTCTCCAGGTCCTTATTTTCGATAAATAAGATCAATATTATCGATATAAAACACTTGTATCGTGATACAGTTTTAGCCATATAGTTATATTGTGGGCGTTGTTGATCAACATATATTTTGCATATTCATGAAGACCGACGCGCTAAATGGATTATGTTCCTTATTCTGCTCATTTTGGAGACGCAATACTCTGCACACGAGTTTAGTAGATCAACTTTGTGTGTGATACAAAGTGTGCACACGTTTTAGTACACATCAACATACACTATATTGACAAAAGTATTTGGCCACCTGCCTTTACTCACATATGAACTTGAAGTGTCATCCCATGGAATTGTCCTAAATGTTTTGGTATCCTGGAGCATTCAAAGTTTCCTTTCACTGGAACTAAGGGGCCTAGCCAAACTCCTGAAAAACCAACCCCACACCATAATTCCTCCTCCACCAAATTTCACACTCTGCACAATGCAGTCCGAAATGTAGCATTCTCCTGGCAACCTCCAAACCCAGACTGGTCCATCAGATTGCCAGATGGAAAAGCGTGACTCATCAGTCCAGAGAAGGTGTCTCTACTGCTCTAGAGTCCAGTGGCGACGTGCTTTACACCACTGCATCCCACGCTTTGCATTGGACTTGGTGATGTATCGCTTAGATGCAGCTGCTCGGCCATGGAAACCCATTCTATGAAGCTCTCTGTGTACTGTACGTGGGCTAATAGGAAGGTCACATGAAGTTTGGAGCTCTGTAGCAACTGACTGTGCAGAAAGTCTTTGCACTATGCTGACCTCTCTGTCAGTTTACGTGGCCTACCACTTGGTGGCTGAGTTGCTGTTGTTCCCAAACTCTTCACTTTTCTTATAATAAAGTTTATAAAGTTTAAAATTTAGGAGCGAGGACTGGATTTGTTGACATTTCCACACTGGAAATCACTGAAAGCGGCCCATTCTTTCACAAATGTTTGTAGAAACAGTCTCCATGTCTAAGTCCTTGATTTTATACACCGGGCCAAGTGATTAGGGCACCTGATTCTCATCATTCGGATGGGTGGCCAAATACTTTTGTCAATATAGTGTATATACACTACTTAATAGTGTTTTGTTCCATCACCATGTGTGAAACCATGTCATCTTGATTCTAAAGCAAATTACTTTCAAAGTAAAAGGTTTGTAAAAATAAAATATGTTGATCTAAACCAACATCTCATTCTACTATAGGGGACTAAGTGTCGACTATAACTCCAATCGTGGAATTTGAAGTACTCGTTTATATTTGGGTGTGCGGGTGCTGAATGTTGAAGAGGTGGTTGGTGTGTCAGCACTGAGACCTGCTGAGCTGCAGACAGCAGGTCTTTAAACGTCTTTAATACGATGAGGACAAAGCTTTCTTTCTTTCTTCGCCTGAAAGGATTGGGCTGGAGCAGCCTACACCGGCTGAAGTCTCACCACAGGGCACAGAGGCTGCCGGGCGGGTCAGGTTCATATCCGCCGTTCTAGGGAATAAGTCATGCAGAAAAAGGTGCCTTTTTTGTGGACTCCTGTAATGGTTTAGAACTTTTTTCTGCCTGTGACTCATTTCAAACGTATGCTCAGGAGTGTGCAGACCTCTGCCAAGGCCAAGGTGCTACCAACAATGTGATCTGTCCAACTGTTTATGAAATGCAACCATTGACATGACATATGGCAGGCTGTATCGTTTACATTTTTCTGGTTGCCGTGGATAATTCTACAAATGAGCAACAAATATAATCATCCTTGTCAGTGGTTGCATTAGTAGCATGTAGGGATGGAACTATAAACACTATTATTGAAGTAAAAGGATTCTAAAACCCTGATTGATGACTGCACTTCGATAAAGGACCGGTGTAATCGCTCAATTGTTCTTAAGATAATTTGTATTTGCTTTTTCAATGTGTATTTTACCTCTGTTTTAAATGTTATTTTTTAGTCTGTCCTTTGCCTGTATTTCTTTGTGGTGTACAGCCCTTTGTTCTTCAACTGTGGTTGTTTTTTAAAGCGCTTTACAAATAAAGTTGGTATGGTATGTACTGAAAAAGCGAGTTAGCACGCTAATGGCTGGCTGCATAGTTTAAATGCTAACATGACATATTTACCCGTTACAATCGACCAGTGATGGGAAAGTTACTCGGAAAATGTAGCAAGCTGAGCTACAAGTTACTCTCAATTAAATGTAGCTAAGCTACATGGGACGCTATCCCCGGAGAATTGTAGCAAGCTACACGGCAAACGTTGGTAGCTACATGAAATCTACATTTAACAACATTTCTATCAATGGTCCACATTTATAATATCAATGTTCATGTAACTGAGAGTGTACAAATATTACTATCAACCATCAGTCATTTAGCTGGGGACACCCTACAACTACCTCTAGGGGTCCCCACACCCCACTCTATGTATTTATTTAGTTTGCCTTTTGTTTGGCCCACCACTATAATAGAATAGAATAGAGTTTTATTGTCATTATTACAGTGAACAAGTTCAAAGAACAACACAATTGGAGCTGTTGTCCATGTTCTCTACCTACAGTAAAAAAAACAGCATCTATCATCTATGTCTAAACAAACAAAACAATGACTTGTGTGCAGTTTGTGTCTTAGATGAAGAGAGCAGTTATGATTTTGGTTTTATAGAGTAAACAACTAAAAACTAAGGTTTTGGGAATAGTTTTCTTGTGTCTTAATATGACCAAGGACATGCATTATTGTGGGTTTCCTGCACGTCGTCTTCCTCACTGAAGGAAAAATCTAATCCGTGGGAGAGATTCCCTGACATTTTCAAATGTTTTCTTTTTTTTTGAGTGGTCAGCTTGAAGCGTCCCTCTGTCTCCGACTCCCTCGTCGTCATGTGACATGTGTGTGTGACTGTTATGACTTTGCGTCCTGGTTTCGATGACCCGCCTTATCTTGCCCTTGATTGGCCAGACTCTAATGTTTCGCCCTAACCTTAGCCAATTGGGACTCATCAAGACATCATGGATGTTCTCATTCATCCAGGTCATTGGATTTTCTCAATTTTTTCCCCTCTGTGTAGCTTGTTGTTTTGATGTAAGCTACCTCGCTACATGGTTCTAAAAATTGGCTTGCGAAGCTCCAGGAAAAGCAACTCGTTGAAAAAGCGGCTAAGCTACTGGAAAATGTAGTTACTAAAACTGCAATGGACATACCCCGCCCTAAACTTATATCGCAACGTGTGCTATTTTAATACTTCCATTCATCAAACATTTAATCAAAGGAACAACATATAAATCCAAGCTTATTTCTGATCGAATGAACTGATTAAATGGATGAGTCAGCCTTAATGTCTCTAACAGGAAGTGAACATCACAAACAAAACTTCCAACATTGCCTTTATCATTAAACAACTTAATAAATTAAAAGGGAAGGAGATAAAGCTATCTTAACACTCAATTAACAATAATATGCTCTGAGGAAACAATAGTTCATGTCTCTTCTACCTAGAAAGTATATGGTCTATTTTATTTTTTTAAATAAAATGTGGTTTAAATATTTGCAATATTTGTGTACTTTTTGAGCACATTCTATAATATTGTGTTAGCAATGCTCATTTTGGTCATAATAGCCAAGATATGAAACTATATCATCAAATCCCGACTATGACCACATGTAACCCGCCTTTTTTTTTTTCCACCCGGGACTCGAACTTTGGTCATCCGCAGTAAAGATCGAGCCTGCTAGCTACCGAACTAAAAGCCCGGGCTATCAACCCGATAGCCAGCACTGGTCTAGAGGTTGTCAAGGAGTGACAATTACCAACGTACACAACCACACATTTCGAGTTGACAGTGAATTTACGATGTGTGCGTTAGAGGTGTTCAGATTGTCATGTGACTTCAAGCTTGACTCCTACATTGGCCGGTTCTTAGACAGGCTCTCTTGGTTCAGTCTTAATTTACCGGAAGTGAGTTCTGGTTTTTGAAGCAGCACATTTTTTTACAATTAAATTTTCAGCAATTAATATTTTTTTATTCAAAATGAATACATTTTTAAAAACAATTTTTTAGCACTCAATTTTTTCAGTACTAAATTTTTTAGCACTCAATTTTTCAGCACTGGATTACACACTGATTTTTTTTAAATTTTATACACTGAATTTTTATACAATTAAGTTTCAAACAAAAAATTTTAAGCACTGAATTTTTCAACACTGGATTTGTATACCCTGTTTTTTTGGTTTTTTCATACACTGAATTTTTATACAATCAATTTTCAAACAAACATTTTTGAGCACTAAATGTTTCAGCACTGAATTTTTCAACACTGGATTTTTATACCCTGTTTTTTTTTCATACATTGAATTTTTATACAATCAATTTTCAAACAAAAATTTTCAGCACTGGATTTTTATACACTGATTATTTTAAACACTAAATTTTTGAACACATAATTTTCAAACACACATTTTGCTAACACATTTTTTTTCAATGAAATTGTCAGCACAATTTGATATAATATAAACAAAAAATCAGTTCACAAAATACACAAACAAAGGACCCAGATTTCCCTCGCCCGGACGCGGGTCACCGAGGCCCCCCTTTGGAGCCAGGCCCGGAGGTGGGGCACGATAGCGAGCGCCTGGTGGCCGGGCCTGTCCCCATGGGGCCCGGCCGGGCACAGCCCGAAGAGGCAACGTGGGTCCCCCCCTCCAATGGGCTCACCACCCATAGCAGGGGCCATAGAGGTTGGGTGCAGTGTGAGCTGGGCGGAAGCCGAGGGCAGGGCACTTGGCGGTCCGATCCTCGGCTACATAAGCTGGCTCTTGGGACGTGGAACGTCACTTCGCTGGGGGGGAAGGAGCCTGAGCTAGTGCGTGAGGTGGAGAAGTTCCGGCTAGATATAGTCGGACTCACTTCGACGCACAGCAAGGGCTCTGGAACCACTTCTCTTGAGAGGGGCTGGACTCTCTTCCACTCTGGCGTTGCCGGCAGTGAGAGGCGACGGGCTGGGGTGGCAATTCTTGTTGCCCCTCGGCTCAAAGCCTGCACGTTGGAGTTCAACCCGGTGGACGAGAGGGTAGCTTCCCTCCGCCTTCGGGTGGGGGGACGGGTCCTGACTGTTGTTTGCGTTTACGCGCCAAACGGCAGCTCAGAGTACCCACCCTTTTTGGATTCACTCGAGGGAGTACTGGAGAGTGCTCCCCCGGGTAATTCCCTCGTTCTACTGGGGGACTTCAACGCTCATGTTGGCAGCGACAGTGAAACCTGGAGAGGTGTCATTGGGAAGAATGGCCGTCCGGATCTGAACCCGAGTGGTGTTCTGTTATTGGACTTTTGTGCTCGTCACAGATTGTCGATAACAAACACCATGTTCAAACATAAGGGTGTCCATAAGTGCACTTGGCACCAGGACACCCTAGGCCGCAGTTCCATGATCGACTTTGTAGTTGTGTCATCGGATTTGCGGTCTCATGTTTTGGACACTCGGGTGAAAAGAGGGGCGGAGCTTTCTACCAATCACCACCTGGTGGTGAGTTGGCTGCGATGGTGGGGGAGGATGCCGGACAGACCTGGCAGGCCCAAACGCATTGTGAGGGTTTGCTGGGAACGCCTGGCAGAGTCTCCTGTCAGAGAGAGTTTCAATTCCCACCTCCGGAAGAACTTTGAACATGTCACGAGGGAGGTACTGGACATTGAGTCCGAGTGGACGATGTTCCGTACCTCTGTTGTCGACGCGGCCGATTGGAGCTGTGGCCGCAAGGTAGTTGGTGCCTGTCGTGGCGGTAATCCTAGAACCCGTTGGTGGACGCCGGCGGTGAGGGATGCCGTCAGGCTGAAGAAGGAGTCCTATCGGGTTCTTTTGGCTCATGGGACTCCTGAGGCAGCAGACAGGTACCGACAGGCCAAGCGGTGTGCGGCTTCAGCGGTCACGGAGGCAAAAACTCGGACATGGGAGGAGTTCGGGGAGGCCATGGAAAAAGACTTCCGGACGGCTTCGAAGCAATTCTGGACCACCATCCGCCGCCTCAGGAAGGGGAAGCAGTGCAGTGTCAACACCGTGTATGGTGGGGATGGTGCTCTGCTGACCTCGACTGCGGATGTTGTGGATCGGTGGAGAGAATACTTCGAAGACCTCCTCAATCCTACCAGCACATCTTCCTATGAGGAAGCAGGGCCTGGGGAATCTGTGGTGGGCTCTCCTATTTCTGGGGCTGAGGTTGCCGAGGTAGTTAAAAAGCTCCTCGGTGGCAAGGCCCCGGGGGTGGCTGAGATCCGCCCGGAGTTCCTTAAGGCTCTGGATGTTGTGGGGCTGTCTTGGTTGACAAGACTCTGCAACATCGCGTGGACATCGGGGGCGGTACCTCTGGATTGGCAGACCGGGGTGGTGGTACCTCTCTTTAAGAAGGAGAACCGGAGAGTGTGTTCCAACTATCGTGGGATCACACTCCTCAGCCTTCCCGGTAAGGTCTATTCAGGTGTACTGGAGAGGAGGCTACACCGGATAGTCGAACCTCGGATTCAGGAGGAACAGTGTGGTTTTCGTCCTGGTCGTGGAACTGTGGACCAGTTCTATACTCTCGGCAGGGTCCTTGAGGGTGCATGGGAGTTTGCCCAACCAGTCTACATGTGCTTTGTGGACTTGGAGAAGGCCTTCGACCGTGTACCCCGGGAAGTCCTGTGGGGAGTGCTCAGAGAGTATGGGGTAACGGACTGTCTTATTGTGGCAGTTCGCTCCCTGTATAATCAGTGTCAGAGCTTGGTCCGCATTGCCGGCAGTAAGTCGGACACGTTTCCAGTGAGGGTTGGACTCCGCCAAGGCTGCCCTTTGTCACCGATTCTGTTCATAACCTTTATGGACAGAATTTCTAGGCGCAGTCAAGGCATTGAGGGGATCTGGTTTGGTGACTGCAGGATTAGGTCTCTGCTATTTGCAGATGATGTGGTCCTGATGGCTTCCTCCAGCCAAGATCTTCAGCTCTCACTGGATCGGTTCGCAGCCGAGTGTGAAGCGACTGGGATGGGAATCAGCACCTCCAAGTCCGAGTCCATGGTTCTCTCCCGGAAAAGGGTGGAGTGCCATCTCCGGGTTGGGGAGGAGATCTTGACCCAAGTGGAGGAGTTCAAGTACCTCGGAGTCTTGTTCACGAGTGGTGGAAGAGTGGATCGTGAGATCGACAGGCGGATCGGTGCGGCGTCTTCAGTAATGCGGACGCTGTATCGATCCGTTGTGGTGAAGAAGGAGCTGAGCCGGAAGGCAAAGCTCTCGATTTACCGGTCGATCTACGTTCCCACCCTCACCTATGATCATGAGCGTTGGGTCATGACCGAAAGGACAAGATCACGGGTACAAGCGGCCGAAATGAGTTTCCTCCGCCGAGTGGCGGGGCTCTCCCTTAGAGATAGGGTGAGAAGCTCTGTCATTCGGGGGGAGCTCAAAGTAAAGCCGCTGTTCCTCCACATCGAGAGGAGCCAGATGAGGTGGTTCGGGCATCTGGTCAGGATGCCACCCGAACGCCTCCCTAGGAAGGTGTTTCGGGCACGTCCGACCGGTAGGAGGCCACGGGGAAGATCCAGGACACGCTGGGAAGACTATGTCTCCCGGCTGGCCTGGGAACGCCTCGGGATCCCCCGGGAGGAGCTGGACGAAGTGGCTGGGGAGAGGGAAGTCTGGGCTTCCCTGCTTAAGCTGCTGCCCCTGCGACCCGACCTCGGATAAGCGGAAGAAGATGGATGGATGGATGGACAGTTCACAAAATGTAAACGCAAACAATCCAATTTACAATTTGTGCATTAGAGGTATTCAGATTGTCATGTGACTTCAAACTGACTCCTCATTGGCTGGTTCTTAGATAGACTCCTGCTTTTTGAAGCAGCAAATTTTTATACACAGAATTCATTTTTGAACACAACTTTTTCAGCACTCAATTTTTCAACACTGGATTTTTGGACACTTGATTTTTTTAAATACTGAATTTTTTTTACTCTGAATTTGTATACAATACATTCTTAAACATGTTTTAGGACTAATTTCAGCAGTAATTTTTTCAGCACCGGATTTTTTTACACTGATTTTTTTTTACTCTGAATACAAATTAATTCAGTGTATAAAATAATTATTTTTTTTATTACTAAAATTTTTCTGCACTGGATTTTTTTACTCTGAGTTCTTATACAATTAATGTTTAAAGCATTTTTTAGCACTAATTTCAGCACTGAATTTTTCAGCACTGTATATTTTTACACTTTTTTTTTTAATCTGAATTTTTATACACTGAATACATTTTTAAACAATTTTTAGCACTCAATTTTTTCTGCACTCAATTTTTCAGTACTTTTTTTTTACTCTGAATCTTATTACAATTAATTTTTAAAAATGTTTTACTACAAAAGTTTTCAGCACTGAATTTTTATACACTGATTTTTTTTAAACACTGAATTTTCAAATATGCACTTTGCTAACACATTTTTTCAACGAAATTGTCAGCATAATTTGATGCTAAAAAAAAGAAGAAAAAAATCAGTTCACAAAATTTATACGCAAAAAATCTAGTTAGATAAAGTCAGTGAAAGTGAAAAAAAAAGTAGGCGGGTGGAAGACACTCACCCTCGGTCCTCTCTTTCCGTGATGTCCCGGCAATCCTGGAAGTCCTTGAAACCCCTGGAAAGAAACGGTCATTAATAAAGATATATTTAGAGTCTTTATATAATTAGATATATATATTCATATTCATGAAATTGTACCCTGTAAAAATGACAAAAATTTGTGGTTTAAAAAAAAACTGTCAGCTCAGTTGCCAGAACTTTACCATAAAAAACCCCCAAAAACCTGGTACCGTTTTTCCATTTAATTGTAATTGTAATACACCGTAAAAACTAGATTTTACAATAAAAAACTACAGTACATTAAAAATACCCAAATTGTGTACCGTTTTTCCATTTACAGTAATACACTGTAAAAACAACCGTAAAATTGTCACCTCAGTTCCCCAAGTTTTACTGTATTCATATATTTATTTATTAATCCTTAAACATCAATATTGATGTATTTATTATCATGAGGTGAATCTTTATACATTAATATTCATATATTGTTCATTATAATGAGGTGAATCCTTATAAATGATAAATGATAAATGGGTTGTACTTGTATAGCGCTTTTCTACCTTCAAGGTACTCAAAGCGCTTTGACACTACTTCCACATTTACCCATTCACACACACATTCACACACTGATGGAGGGAGCTGCCATGCAAGGCGCTAACCAGCACCCATCAGGAGCAAGGGTGAAGTGTCTTGCTCAGGACACAACGGACATGACGAGGTTGGTACTAGGTGGGGATTGAACCAGGGACCCTCGGGTCGCGCACGGCCACTCTTCCACTGTGCCACGCCGCATATACATACATTATTCATTATTAGGTGAACCCTAAAACATTAATATTCATATATTTATTATCATGAGGTGAATCCTTAAACATCAATATTCATGTATTTATTATCATGAGGTGGATCTTTATACATTAATATTCATATATTTATTATCATGAGGTGAATCCTTATACACAAATATTCATATATTATTCATTATTAGGTGTACCCTAAAACATTAATATTCATACATAATTTATTATCATGAGGTGAATCCTTAAACATTAATATTCATATATTTATTATCATGAGGTTAACCCTTATACATTAATATTCATATATTTCTATTATCATAAGGTGAATAATTATACATTGATATTAATATCTCACTTTGAAAGACCAGCAGCCGCCACTATTATCGACCGATAGCACTACAAAAGTTGAAGGCATCTTTATGAAAATGATCTCTATTAATAATAGTCATTAGCATTCTTCAGTTGCCATGACGACGCGCATCAACTCCAGAGTAAACGCAGATGTCAGCAAGTCATGTGACCCATCAGGAAAGTGACCTTCAGTACAAAAGTGGTTGGCAAGACTTCCAGCTCTCATTGTTGGAGCCTTGTGAGTGCTGTGGCTTCCGCAGCAGGAAAGATTTATTTCCCTCAGGCGGGTCAAGCACGTGCTCGTGCATGGAAGGTCTCCTCAACAATGGAAAGTGCCTGTAAGCATTTTGTGCTCAGAACAAGCGTGTTGGTGTCACAGTTAAACATGCTGACACAGCTAATACTGCACGGACAAAGATGCATCTCAAAGACTATTCCTACTCAAATAAAGACTATATATATATATAAATAAAGACTATATATATATATATATATATATATCACCATCCTCATCAGCACCAGGTCACCTCATCATCGGGCGCCAGGACCCCGAAAAGCCCGCTTGAGCAACCTTACACTCAGGAAACGCCACGGATGTTCAGTCGCTGCACCTCGGTCAGCTCCTTGGACATTTGCTCTGCTATGGTGGTGGTAGTATTATGCTCTGGGCCTGTTTTGCTGCCAATGGAACTGGTGCTTTACAGAGAGTAAATGGGACAATGAAAAAGGAAGATTACCTCCAAATTCTTCAGGACAAGCTAAAATCATCAGCCCGGAGGTTGGGTCTTGGGCGCAGTTGGGTGTTCCAACAGGACAATGACCCCAAACACACATCAAAAGTGGTAAAGGAATGGCTAAATCAGGCTAGAATGAAGGTTTTAGAATGGCTTCTCAAAGTCCTGACTTAAACGTGTGGACAATGCTGAAGAAACAAGTCCATGTCAGAAAACCAACACACTTAGCTGAACTGCACCAATTTTGTCAAGAGGAGTGGTCAAAAATTCAAGCAGAAGCTTGCCAGAAGCTTGTGGATGGCTACCAAAAGCACCTTATTGCAGTGAAACTTGCCAAGGGACATGTAAGCAAATATTAACATTGCTGTATGTATACTTTTGACCCAGCAGATTTGCTCACATTTTCAGTAGACTCATAATAAATTCATAAAAGAAGCAAACTTCATGAATGTTTTTTGTGACCAACAAGTATGTGCTCCAATCACTCTATCACAAAAAAATAAGAGTTGTAGAAATGATTGGAAACTCAAGACAGCCATGACATTATGTTCTTTACAAGTGTATGTACACTTTTGACCGCCACTGTATGTGTGTATATGTTTGTGTGTTTATATACAGTATATGTATACATGTACTGTATATACAGTAAGTATGCATATGTGTATATACAGTATGTATGTGTATATACCGTATACAGGTGTATATATGTGTGTGTGTGTGTGTGTGTGTGTGTGTGTGTGTGTGTGTGTGTGTGTGTGTGTGTATATACATATGTATATACGTATTAGGGATGCCCGATAATGGCTTTTTGCCGATATCCGATATTTGGATATTGTCCAACTCTTTAATTACCGATACCGATATCAACCGATACCGATATCAACCGATATATGCAGTCGTGGAATTAACACATTATTATGCCTAATTTGGACAACCAGGTATGGTGAAGATAAGGTACTTTTGAAAAAATAAAATAAAATAAAATAGGATAAATAAATTAAAAACCTTTTCTTGAATAAAAAAGAAAGTAAAACAATATAAAAACAGTTACATAGAAACTAGTAATTAATGAAAATTAGTAAAATTAACTGTTAAAGGTTAGTACTATTAGTGGACCAGCAGCACGCACAATCATGTGTGCTTACGGACTGTATCCCTTGCAGACTGTATTGATATATATTGACATATAATGTAGGAACCAGAATATTAATAACAGAAAGAAAGAGTGTGAATGAGTCTAAATGGGGGAGGAAGGTTTTTTGGGTTGGTGCACTAATTGTAAGTGTATCTTGTGTTTATTATGTTGATTTAATAAAAATTAAAAAAATAAATAAACGATACCGATAATAAAAAAAACGATACCGATAATTTCCGATATTACATTTTAACGCATTTATCGGCCGATCATATCGGCAGGCCGATATTATCGGGCATTTCTAGTATATTTGTATATGTATACTGGTATATGAATGTATATATGTGTGTGCAAATATATGTATATAGCAGCTCAAGCTATCTAGTAGCTGGCTACTCACTAGTGGTCAGAGGAGCAGTGTGAGCAAGGTGATGTGTCACAACGCCATAAAAGTAGTTCCTCTGTGTTAGCACCTACAATAACAATGTCGCTATAGCTCAGGTAATATGCAGGCCACGGCATGCAAATAGAGCGTTGTTTGGGAGTTTATTTTAGAGGGCTTTATAGATGACTCCCCATGACCTCCATTGTTAGCCACCGCATGTTAGCAGATTTTTATTTTTATCAACAATGCAAGGAAAAAAGAAAGACTTGTGTGTTCTGATCTCATACAAGGATTGTGGATGATGGGCACATTACTAAAAAAGTCTGATTTAGGACAATCCTAAGCGACGTGTTCAAGTCCACGTCAGCAGCCACCAGCTCAGTCTGGTTCATGAACGTGATCCAAAGTCGCATGAGGAAATTAGCACATAGCAGCCAACATTTTTGAAATGGTCTAATTAATCATAACCGTTTATCAAACAAACCCTGACAGTCGTGTACCGGGAACTCTTGCACAAAGTTTTCCAACAAGTAATCTGCAGTCATCATACTCACTGGAAGTCCCGGTTCTCCCTTAAGCCCAGAGGGCAACGCCAGCAGGGAGACATAGGTCGGGTCCAGGTCAATTGTTTGGAAGTCATCTAAGGCTGCAAGGGTAGTGGGAGTCATTGATGTGGTTTTGACATCCGGATTCACTTTTGGATCCGGTTTCTTTGGAGCCTCTGTGTGCTCGTTCTGAACTAGGTCGGATGTGGAAGGGGAATTGGTCTCTGGTGGTCTTGTAGAAACTGGTAAATCCGTAAATCCTTTCCCGACAAAAGAGCTGCCATCTCTTTGCTTCGTGTCATTTCCTGCTTGGAAAGATTGTTTCTGGGAAGATGGTGTGGCACTGATCTGAAGGGGTGTTGTTCCAGTCGGAGACTCTAAGACTGTTTCCGACCCTGCACGGTCCACTGGACTGACCGCAGCAGTATCAGGTGTCCATTGCATAGATGTATCGTCCTGAGCAGAGAAGGATTCCTGAGCTGGTATTGAAGTAGGTTTCAGGGGCTTTTGGGTTAACTCTGTCAGTGCCAGAGCAGTTGGGTGTGTTACGTTCGGATCCACGATAACCAGGGACGGCAGGGGTGCCAAAACAGGCCGGTATGTGTCGGCTTCTCTGCATTGTTTCTTAATGTACTCGCAATAGTTATGAGCTGCCTCTGCCGACGGGTATATGTCGAACTGGCAGATGGCGCCTTCAAACGGCACCGTGTCGTGGTTGGTTTTACCCAGCAGGAACGAGCCCTCCGGATCTAGCATCTCCACTTTTTTGGTTTGGGAGTCTGCATGGAGGGTTTTGTTCCCACAAGATGTGTGCAAGGACACCCGCGGGCCTCGGAGTTCCAAGCCCAGACTGTGCCACCGGCCGTCGTGAACGTCATAGTCGAACATGACCGAGTTCCTGTGGCCCACATGAACCAGGACCTGGCCCGGTGCGAACTGCACACCCAGCTGAACATTCCTTCTCTTGGACACAATTGAGAAGAGGAAGGCTGTGTTGACGCGGTGAACGGACAAGCTGAGGATCAGCGAGAGGTCTGTGGTTGAGGTGTAGGAAGCGGGGATGACGGTGCGCAGAGGCGCCTGGACGCGTGCCCTGGGGGTGAGTATGACGCCGGACTTGAAGGGGATGACGCCATTAGGGACAGATCCAGCGCTCCACGGTGTGGACCCCCTGCCTGTCCTTTGCACAGTGAGACCCAGCTGCTTGAGAATGTCCACATCTTTGGAGACACAAAGGGACAAGTCAGTCAAACCAAACATCAGCCACAATATTACAAGTAAGAATCTTCTCTTTCTGTTTGGTGCGGTGGTTCGGTGCCCTACCGTTATCCTATTTTGCACGGGTACTAACTAACCCGGCTTATAATGTTAGCGCTATTACCTGTTCAACTGAAATAAATGCCTTCTCATTTAGATGAGCATGGCAGATTCTGACTGGCTTCGAGCAGTGACTAAGTTTGTGGTCAAAAGCTTGCACATATTTGCCAAAGTGCTCCTGATTTTCAAGAGTGTTCCTTCAACCAGATTTTCTCTCAGTGATTATATTATACCGGGGAAATTCATACAATTAGAATGTCGTGCCATGTCAGCAAGTCAACTTGGAATGGGAAACTAATATGTGATATTAACTCGTGCAACGTGAGACATGTCAAGCCTTTATTTCTTATAATCATCATAGCTTACAGTTTTTGGAAACTTTATATTTTCTGAGGTTTTAATAAACTGTAAGCCATGATCATCAACATTATGTCAAAAGAAGGCTAGAAATATCTTGGGTTGCATTTTGTCACACATTAGTTCCACCTTTTAAATCTAAATGCACGATATTCTATTTTTTTTTACTTTTACCAGTATATTGTAGGGTTGTACGGGATACCGGGACTAGTATAGTACCGCGATACTAATGAATCATATTCGGTACTATACCGGCTCTAAAAAGTACCGGTCCCCGACCCCCTTTTTTTTTTTATCGGACATGATGGCTCGTCGTCACGTCATGACATTGCTGGTTTTACGAGCAGAGGAGCATGTTCGGCAGCGCGCACACACAGAGTACTTACAAGCAGACACAGTGTGTAGACAGAAAAGGGAGAATGGATGCATTTTGGTGTAAAAAGTAAACATAAAGGTGAAGTTATAACACTGAAACACCCTCAGGAAGAGGTGCTTTAAGACATCCGCAGTAGGCAGTGTTTTAGCTACTACTAAATCACTAATCCTGGTCTCCATGGCGACAAATAAAGTACGTTTCTTTCAAGTACCATTATCACTGGAGAACGTGGAATAGCTAAACATGCTTCACTACACACCCTAGGAGGATACAATAGCTCACAGGCGTCACAATGTAAACAAATGCCATGGGTGAATCTACACCTGACATCCACTGTAATGATACCAAGTACAAGAGGGTATCCAGTCAATACTACTATGATTACATCAATATTTTTTATCATCACAAAATATTTTTTCGTTTAAAAAAAAATCATATTACGTTTATAAAGTCAGTAAATATGTCCCTGGACACATGAGGACTTTGAATATGACCAATGTATGATCTTGGATCGGATCGATACCTAAATGTGTGGTATCATCCAAAAATAATGTAAAGTATCAAAGAAGAGAAGAATAAGTGATTATTACATTTTAACAGAAGTGTAGATAGAACATGTTAAAACAGAAAATAAGCAGATATTAACAGTAAATGAACAAGTGGATTAATAATCAATTTTTACAATTTGTCCCTCATAATATTGACAAAATAATAGGAAGAAAAATGACACAATATGTTACTGCATACGTCAGCAGACTAATTAGGAGTCTTTGTTTGTTTACTTACTACTAAAAGACAAGTTGTCTAGTATGTTCACTATTTTATTTAAGGACTAAATTACAATAATAAACATATGTCTAATGTACACTAAGATTTTTTGTTCGAATAAAGACTATAATGACAATTTTTGTGGTCCCCTTTATTTAGAAAAGTATCTAATACATTTTGGTACCTGTACCAAAATATTAGTATCGGGACAATCCTAGTATGTTAACTGGGGAGATGACAAAGATTCTTAAGTTTTAAAAATGTTAAATTTTTGTTTGATTTCCACATGTTTTATTTTGTAATTGTTTCTACAGAATATTAGTTTCTTATAATTATTTTCAAAAACTTATTTTTTTTTCAATTCTACATATGTGCCTCTTAAACTCCCTGTTGGCGGCTAATCCACTTTTTTTTCTTTCTTTTTTCAAAATAAGAATCGATAAGAGAACCGATAAGGAACCAAATAGAAAGTGGAATCGGAACCGCGCAAATCTTATCAATTTCCATTCCTATTCCTTGTTAAAGTACTCTTTTTTTTTTTTTTTTGAAAATTATGTATTTCCAAACCACTGTGAATGCACACACCGTTATTTTTGTAGTATTTCTTATGACTCAAAGTGGTAAAACTGCAGGAAGTTATTAGGTTACTAGTTACTAAAAATAACTTTATTAACATTGTGTTTTAGTCTGTAACAGAAAATATAAAATTTGCCTGAAATAAATCAAGAACATTTAAGAAATATCCTTATTTAAACTACCGTATATACATTTTTGACCGACTTGAGCCAGTTGATACTGACAACTAAAATAAAATTAACTCAATAAATAATAATAGATACCAATTAACTGGAGAGCACAATATACAGTATACATAACACACTTCAACCTGAAAAACAAAAATGAATGCAACAATTGGTGCTGATTTTTTAAATATATATCAACAAAAATTAGGAAGTCAGGATTCATGGCGAGAGCGAGCACATTTTGTAGTGCACAGCTTTTCGAAGCGGGGTTTGAAGCATGATACTGATAAAGCACACAAACTATTTTCGCTCACATAACAAAAGAAATTGGATTTTTAATGTGACGGCTACATAAAAAGACAGGATTACACACCAAACAAATCCAAGTTAGGCAACCCAAAATGTTCAAAGAGCCATATTGGACCAAAAATACAAAAACAAATATATCTGGAGCTGCAAAAAATTAAGTCTTATATAAGTGTTAAAATGAAGACAACACATGATGTGTCTATATTAGCCTACTATCTAAATGACTTTAAACGTCTTATATAAGTGTTATAATGAAGACAACATATGATGTAAGTGTCTATATTAGCTATATTACCCTACTATCAAAATGACTTTAAAAGTCGTATATAATAATGAAGACAACACATGATGTAAGTGTCTATATTAGTTATGTTAGCCTACTATCAAAATTACTAAGTCTTATATAAGTGTTAGAATGAAGACAACACATGATGTAAGTGTTTATATTAGTTATATTAGCTTACTATCAAAATGACTAAGTGTTATATAAGTGTTATAATGAAGACAACATGATGTAAGTGTCTATATTAGTTATATTAGCCTACTATAAAAATGACTAAGTCTTATATAAGTGTTATAATGAAGACAACACATGTAAGTGTCTATATTAGTTATACTAGCCTTCTATCAAAATGACTTTAAGTCGTATATAAGTGTTATAATGAAGACAACACATGATGTAAGTGTTTATATTAGTTATATTAGTCTACTATCAAAATGACTTTAAGTCTTATATAAGTATTATAATGAAGACAACACATGATGTACAAACCCCGTTTCCATATGAGTTGGGACATTGTGTTAGATATACGTAAATATAAATGGAATACAATGATTTTCAAATCATTTGCAACCCATATTCAGTTGGATATGCTACAAAGACAACATATTTGATGTTCAAACTTATAAACTTTTTTTTTTTTTTGCAAATAATCATTAACTTTAGAATTTGATGCCAGCAACACTTGACAAAGAAGTTGGGAAAGGTGGCAATAAATACTGATAAAGTTGAGGAATGCTCATCAAACACTTATTTGGAACATCCCACAGGTGAACAGGCAAATTGGGAACAGGTGGGTGCCATGATTGGGTATAAAAGTAGATTCCATGAAATGCTCAGTCATTCACAAACAAGGATGGGGCAAGGGTCACCACTTTGTCAACAAATGCGTGAGCAAATTGTTGAACAGTTTAAGAAAAACCTTTCTCAACCAGCTATTGCAAGGAATTTAGGGATTTCACCATCTACGGTCCGTAATATCATCAAAAGGTTCAGAGAATCTGGAGAAATCACTGCACGTAAGCAGCTAAGCCCGTGACCTTCGATCCCTCAGGCTGTACTACATCAACAAGCGACATCGGTGTGTAAAGGATATCACCACATGGGCTCAGGAACACTTCGGAAACCCATTGTCAGTAATTACAGTTGGTCGCTACATCTGTAAGTGCAAGTTAAAACTCTCCTATGCAAGGCGAAAACCGTTTATCAACAACACCCAGAAACGCCGTCGGCTTCACTGGGCCTGAGCTCATCTAAGATGGACTGACGCAAAGTGGAAAAGTGTTCTTGTGGTCTGACGAGTCCACATTTCAAATTGTTTTTGGAAACTGTGGACGTCGTGTCCTCCGGACCAAAGAGGAAAAGAACCATCCGGATTGTTATAGGCGCAAAGTTTGAAAAGCCAGCATCTGTGATGGTATGGGGGTGTATTAGTGCCCAAGACATGCGTAACTTACACATCTGTGAAGGCGCCATTAATGCTGAAAGGTACATACAGGTTTTGGAGCAACATATGTTGCCATCCAAGCAACGTTACCATGGACGCCCCTGCTTATTTCAGCAAGACAATGCCTAGCCATGTGTTACATCAACGTGGCTTCATAGTAAAAGAGTGCGGGTACTAGACTGGCCTGCTTGTAGTCCAGACCTGTTTCCCATTGAAAATGTGTGGCGCATTATGAAGCCTAAAATACCACAACGGAGACCCCCGGACTGTTGAACAACTTAAGCTGTACATCAAGCAAGAATGGGAAAGAATTCCACCTGAGAAGCTTAAAAAATGTGTCTCCTCAGTTCCCAAACATTTACTGAGTGTTGTTAAAAGGAAAGGCCATGTAACACAGTGGTGAACATGCCCTTTCCCAACTACTTTGCCCCGTGTTGCAGCCATGAAATTCTAAGTTAATTATTATTTGCAAAAAAAAGATAAAGTTTATGAGTTTGAACATCAAATATGTTGTCTTTGTAGTGCATTCAATTGAATATGGGTTGAAAAGGATTTGCAAATCATTGTATTCCGTTTATATTTACATATAACACAATTTCCCAACTCATATGGAAACGGGGTTTGTAAGTGTCTTCAAACCCCGGCCGAGTCATACCAAAGACTATAAAAATGGGACCCATTACCTCCCTGCTTGGCACTCAGCATCAAGGGTTGGAATTGGGGGTTGCTGCTGCTCACTGCTCCCCTCACCTCCCAGGGGTTGATCAAGGGTGATGGATCAAATGCAGAGAAAAATTTCGCCACACCTAGTGTGTGTGTGACAATCATTGGTACTTTAACTTTAACTATATTAGTTATATTAGCCTACTATCAAAATGACTTTAACAGTCTTGTATAAGTGTTATAATGAAGACAACATATGATGTAAGTGTCTACATTAGTTATATTAGACTACTATCAAAATTATTTTAAAAGTCTCATAAGTGTTATAATGATGACAACATATGATTTAAGTGTCTATATTAGTTATATTAGCCTACTATCAAAATGACTTTAAAAGTCTTATATAAGTGTTATAATGAAGACAACACATGATGTAAGTGTCTATATTAGCTATATTAACCTACTATCAAAATGACTGTCGCAGGCTGACACAAATCTTCGTTGACAGAAAAGTTGAAATGTAATATTTATTCTACACATTTTTACAACATTGGAAAACATTAGTAAAACTTCTCAGAAGGTGAGATAACTCCTGGAAATGACTGTCTTAGAATGGCCAAAGGTATAGATGTGTGTGTCCAAGTTAAAGGAAACGGCAGGCTGTCTTCTTCTAATGGATTTATTACAATCTTTGCAAGCTGTGTAACGTTTGCTGTGGTCTGGAACAACATGGCACACAACTTTCCGAAATGCAGCCAATATTACATACAGATAATGTGTCATGAGACATGCAAATATAAATTAAATACACAGAGGACATAATTAAAGGAAATTAAATGATTTAAAATATACCTACAAACGAGGCATAATGATGCAATATGAATATACAGCTAGCCTAAATATAGCATGTTAGCATCGATTAGCTTGTAGTCATGCACTGACCAAATATGCCTGATTAGCACTCCAACAAGTCAATAAAATCAACAAAGATCACCTTTGTGCATTCACGCACAGCTTAAAAGGTTTGGTGGACAAAATGAGACAAAAGAGTGGCATAAAATACGTCTGTGGAGGGGGGCGTGGCCTGCAGGCCTGCAGCAAAGCGGGGTGTGCCAGGACCTGCTTCGAAATCAGCGACAGGTGCGTTGATGGCCTACCTGGGCCTGGTTATCTAATCACCTGTCGCTCTGTTAAAAGGCAGCAGCCAGGAGGAGAGAGTTGTTGGAGTCGGAGTTGGAGATGTAGGAGAGTTGGAGCGAGAGCGAGAGAAAAAGACAATTGCTGAAAAGCCACAAAAAGACTTTATTTGAAAAAATAAAACGTCATTGTGAACTTGAATCCTGCTCTAATGATGATGATTGGTGGTCCGAAGAACCCCCTGGAGGGCAACCTCCACAACGTCTTTCTGTGGCAGCATCGGAGAAAGTTGTACATGTAAAAAAAACTGTTGCGTCACAGTCAACTACGGTGAGTTCAAGTACCGCCGAAATTACTAGGACAAAGCGGTGCTCGGCAAATAATCTCATCAGTGAAGCATACACACAAACCTATTAAACAGTGAGCTTTTTAACAATTAGGAAGGTTTGTGTTATGTTTGTCCTCCTACAGAAACTCTATTAAAACAAAAATATAATTTCCCTTCATCTTTTTCCATTTTCATACATTGAGGGACCAGGGAGCCACTAGGGCGGCTCTAAAGAGCCGCGGGTTGCCAAACCCCACACTAAAGTGGGAACGTTACTAAAATGGCTGCTACAGTAAGACGGGGATTCATATAGTCCCGTTCGTCGCTGTTTACCTGACACATGAAACAAATTTGGGGGTTGGGCACTATCAACTTTAACCATCAGATGGCAGTAGAGTGTTGAATATCTATGTGTCTTGCGGCAATTTCAACTTTGACCACAGCGTTGGTTGCTGTGGAGCGTGGCACTTTCCATCATTTTCAGCAGACTGCATTGCAAAATGATTATAATATGTGGAAGCATTAAACATGTTTGACTGTGTACACGGCTTATGTCTATCACTATTATACAACATTCCCAGGTGAATGATCATGTATTTCATCTTTGGTGCCTTTTTTTGGGTGGTGGCTCTACTGAATTGTCTGAGAAAATGCAAGGTGGCGCTCTAAATTTGCTCACGCAGTGACATTCTTTTAAATAGCAATGGGTTTCAATTTCCCCAAGGTAATAAACAAACAGCGGGAACACAGTCATTGTCAACAAAAGTCTCCCCGCCCGGGGCCAACAAATCAAACTCAGTTTAGGGTTCGAGTTGATTTGCTGCAATTTGTGCAGTCGTTACATTCGTCTCCATTAAGACCAGCGCTGGAAATGCGGGCTGAACTGGTCCCTGGAGAGGACGGCTGTCTTTTTTTTCTCTTTTTTTTTTTAAGAACAGCATTATCGCACAGTATTTTGAAGATGATAACTACGACATGAACCCATACACTCGTGAAAATATAACGCAGACAATTTGGTGTTTAAGTGTCCCTTGGGAGGGGATTATGGGTAATTTTGACAGGTGGGTGTTTTTATACTCCTGCCCAGCTTTGTGGCGTTAAATTCAAACCATATATCATCATATACAAACACAATGTAGATCAGGGCACCGCGTTTTTAAAGACACACACTCCGCTTTCATGAAACGTCTTTCAACTCATTTGCCTGATATATATATATATATATATATTTATTTTTATTTTTATTAATTGATTTATTTTTTTATTTTTTTAAAGTAATGCTATGAATATTTTTCTTTAGTAAAGAGTAATTATATTATTAATTAAATTACTTATTTGGCAAAAAATCCTGTAACTATAATTAATACATTTTTAAAAGTAATTTTCTAAACACTGGTGTCGAGGGTATTATTAGTATATATGTGTTTTGTTCCGGTCGTGTTCCCACGATGCAAAAAACAAGATGCAATAGAAGCAGCGTGCAAGTAAGAGTCTTTTAATTCCATATACTGTCGAAGGCAGAAAAATCTCAAAAGGTACGTGCTGCTCAGAGGCACACGGGTAGCCCAGGGCAACACTTAGCATAAGGCTAAAACACAAGCAATAGCGAGAGCCAAACGAACGCGAACTGCCGCATAGAGCAAATGGTGGGACAAGTATAAAACGGAGCGTGATTAGTGGGGGCAGCAGGTGGGGACACCAATCAATATACAAAAACGAGTGTGTGTGTGATGAGCGCACCTAGCAACCAGAACATAAAGGAAGAAGAGCTCAGAAAAATAGACTCAAAACCGAGGAGAGTAACAACAAAAAGCCTGACCTATTCCACAGGTCATGACAATATGATCGATACCGGAGTGATTAGGTTGATATTTCTCAATCTTTTTTGTTGTTGTTTTTGTTGATGTTTAAAAATATAGGGTATAATTCCCTGGACACAGGAGAACTTTGAGGGCAAAATACAAAATATTTAATTGAGTAGTAAATTGTAGTTTTTAAATTTACTTTTTTGGGTTATTGTGTACTATTGACTTTGTTTTGATCAAAACAGATCGATCATGTCGTCGGTAATTAAGAAACTCGTTTTAATATTGTGTTATGAAACTGTCAAAAGCACTCAGCATAAATACTTTGACAAATATACAGTTAATACTCGTGGCGGGCCGTGCATTTCCCACCTAGGCCTACTTAGTCCTACTTCAATAAATACCTCTCAAAATACCATCATTTATGTTGCCACATGACCACGGCTTGAAAAATACTAAAAATAAATACACTTGTGCACTACTGGGCATTGTAACACCTCAATTTGTCACTTGTGTACAAAACGGGCTATTTTTTGGCGCATTTAAAAATCAATAAACCCGCATCGGACGCGTTACTGTCAAAACTAAAATAATTGTAAAAAAAATATTGAATGTGAAACTATATTTGAACTCACAACTTGTAAAGCCATTGGTACCGCTCGTAGTTGGTTGATTCGAGTGGAAGTGGCAGGCAAACCATCTCACCGCCAGGACAGCTTAACTCGTTTCCGGGGTCGGCCGACCAAGATCTAGTCTCTCTTTAAATATCCTTCTTGAAAATGCCCTTGCAAATGTATATCTGCCACCTAATCAACGTTTTGCTCTGCTTCTTTGTTGGTTAAAAAAGTGAGTGCCGCTGATTTCTCCGCTGGCCGGGTATGGCTCCGGTGCCAATTTCTGCTTTTGCAAATCCCAACTTGTGATTGGATACTTGGGAGTGACAAATGAGTATCCAACCACAGCCGCGTTCAACGTAAGGCTACCTAGATGTGCTACTGTCAACAACTCGTGATCTGAACGCTACTGTCTGTTAACTGAACGTCCTTTGTTCGTTTACACTAATGTTGGTTCAGAAGGTCTCCGGCAGAATTCATGCAGCGCTGGCAACAAGCTAGCTGAATTCTGATTGGATAAAAGCTGTAACTTAAAAACAGCAACACTGGAGCCTAATATGACATGAATACAATGTGATGAATACTTTTATATATTTATGAAAATTAAAATGAAGTTGTATTAATTTTTGATCATGATTTATGTTATGCCAGCAGAGAAGGCCTTGCTGGCCCTGACGGCACACCACTGGTTAATATACGCTATCAGTATCTGCTGATTGTTCTTCTAATGAACAAAACTAAAGTCTAATATCAATTTTAGAAATCAGAATCAGTTTCTACTTGAAAGTCTGTCATAAAAAGTTGGAAAGTCCCCATTAGAGCGACAGTCTGGCGCTGTCAAACAAAAGGAGCTGTGTTTAGCTTCAAGAGGTCGGAAAATCATGGAGGGCCAATCAGCTCATCCTGGATAATGTGCGTTAATCCTCTCAGTACGTGCAGTGGCGAAACTCCGCTTACATAAAGATGGCAAATAGGAAGGCTTTTTTTTTTCCGGAAAAATGCAACACGTGAAAGCTGATTTAATAATGAATGAAAAGAGTTGAAATGTAGACGCAGCAGGAGGAGGGAAACCCTGCTAAGTCACGGTGGGGGGTCAGCTTCACGTTCAAAACACATCAAAGAGAAACGCTGTCTGGCGGACATTTTAATTGTTAAGATTCAAGCAAGACTATCATTTGACAACTGTGAGCTCCTGTCAAAGTTTTGCTGCGTATTGACAATGGAGGCTGCCCGAGGCTTCTTTCCACCTCCTGCTGATACCAAACAAATAATTCAAACTTCTACTTTGATCATAGCTTTGTTTTTCATCCTCAATACAACAACTGACGATTCAATCCCATTCTTGAGGTGGCGATGCAATTCAGAGTGAACTCTGAACCAACGTTAGTGTAAACGAACAAAGGACGTTCAGTTAACAGACAGTTGTGATCAGATCACGAGTTGTTGACAGTAGCCCATCTAGGTAGCCTTACGTTGAACGCGGCTGTGGTTGGATACTCACTTGTCACTCCCAAGTATCCAATCACAAATTGGGATTTGCAAAAGCAGAAATTGGCACCGGAGCCATACCCGGCCAGCGGAGAAATCAGCGGCACTCACTTTTTTAACCAACAAAGAAGCAGAGCAAAACGTTGATTAGGTGACAGATATATATTTGCAAGGGCATTTTCCAGAAGGATATATAAAGAGGGACTAGATCTTGTGAGGCGAGGTCGGCCGACCCCGGAAACGAGTTAAGCCTTCCTGGCGGTGAAATGGTTTGCCCGCCACTTCCACTCGAATCAACCACCTACGAGCAGTACCAATGGCTTTACAAATTGTGAGTTTAAATATATTTTTTCACATTCAATATGTTTTCTACAATTATTTTAGTTTTGGCAGTACCATGTCCGATGTGGGTTTATTGTTTTTTGAATGCGCCACAAAATAGCCCGTTATGTACACTAATGACAAATTAAGGTGTTCAATACCCAGTAGTGCACAAGTGTGTTTCTGTGCAGTATTTTTCAAGCCGTGGATAAGGAAGTAGCTCAAATGTGTTGTTACTGTTACACTGTCAATAGCACACACCATAAATACATTGAAAAATGTACAGTTAATACATGTGATCGGTATTGGTATCGGTCGATCCCTGATCGGATATAATTCTAACAAAACCTCTTCTCGCCTTCCCCGTATCTTCTTATAAGAGATCTGCTCTGTGCGGTTAAAGTATTCCAGCAAGAATAATAGCATTTTGTCCGTAGTTAACTCATAATTAATCACGATTAATTGCAGATAGATGAAACCAATCACAACCGGACTGTTCAGTTTGTCTAAGTTTAGAGGTTCTTGGCCCTTGACCTCAGGCTCCAATTGTTTCACTACATAGGAGCCCGGGGCCCACTCAAATATTTACACTAAATTAATCATGTTACTCTTGATGTTATTCAAAAATCAATAATTATATCTAACCTGCTTACAGTTTGCAACCTTGTCCTATGATATGAAGGCATGTGGTAATCACAAAGATTATTATCAAGGGTTAAGTCAGACTGATTATCAAACAAATACTAATCACATATACTGCAAAATAAGGCACTCATAAAAACTGATGAAAAATAAATGTACATACAATCTAACTAAATTAATAAGTAATAATGCCATACATGTGCATACTATCCATCCATCCATCCATCCAATTAATGCAAATCTAACTAAATTGATAAGTAATAATACCCTAAATGTTTAAATAAATTGAATAAAATTAAAGTGCAAATGAAATACAGCTTTACCACTTTAGTCATCATTTTTGCGCTTAAGAAAAAGTATCGGCTTTCTGTCCAGAAAACATGGTAGATTAAATTATGTAAGCAAGCAATTTACTGGAGTTAATCACAAATCGAAATTTAAATGTGAATAATTAGATTTTTTTTTTTTTAAACAAAACACATTTGACACCGCTAAAATACATTTTAACTAACTTAATGGTAAATAATACCAAACATGTTTCTATAACTGTCAAAAAATAAAGTGCAAACAAAAATACAGCTTCACCACTTTAGTCATAATTTTTGCGCTTAAGAAACTTCCCTGTGACTTTAGCTCAAGACTTCTGTTTGTTTGAGATTGCCATTGAGGTTACCATGAATTGATTAACGTGGACTCCGACTTAAACAAGTTGAAAAACTTATTCGGGTGTTACCATTTAGTGGTCAATTGTACGGAATATGTACTGTACTGTGCAATCTACTAATAAAAGTTTCAATCAATCAATCAAAAATTACTGCCACAAGTAGTGGAAACGTTTATTACAACTGAGTCTTGGTTGATTTGTTTTGGACATGCTTAACACCTTCCATTACATATTTGAATAGAAGTAGGAAGAACCAGGTCCTTTTTTCATCCTAACATCGTCTGATAATGATGTTCTAGGGGCATTTACTGAACTGGCTTCATCAGTTACCCATTACAGGAGAGGACATGCCCAGACAAGAAAGGGTTTCGCTCTATTGTGACGATGAATACATCGAATCCTGCACCAAGCCCTCAGACTAGCACTGTCTTATTGACATTTTTGTATTGCTTCATATATATTTTCTCAGGATTCTAAGAACATGACTGTCATATTGAGTAAAAAACAATTGTTTTCTGTTTGCAAACCTTACAAAAGCACATGTTACTAGTAAAACTCACAAAGATACATTACAACAGGCATTATTAGACATATTGCATGTTTGGTTTAAGAGTTATGCTTAAAATATTGTTTTATTGCTTCAAATACATTTTCTCAGGATTCTAAGAACATGACTGTCATATGGAGTAAAACACTAATGTTTGTGTTTGCAAACCTTACAAAAACACATGTTTCTAGTCAAACTCACAAAGACACATTAATTCAGGCATTATTAGACATATTGCATGTTTGGTTTAGGAGTTATGCTTGAAACAATTTGTTATTGCTTCAAACACATTTTCTCAGGATTCTAAGAACATTACTGTTATATTGAGTAAAAATCTATTTTTTGTGCTCGCAAACCTTACAAAAGCACGTTTCTAGTCAAACTCACACAGATACATTATTTCAGGCATTATTGAACATATTGCATGTTTGGTTTAGGAGTTATTCTTGAAACAATTTATTGCTTCAAACACATTTTCTCAGGATTCTAAGAACATGACTGTCATATTGAGTAAAAAACTATTTTTTTGTGTTTGCAAACCTTACAAAAACACATGTTTCTAGTAAAACTCACAAAGACGCATTAACTCAGGCATTATTAGACATATTGCATGTTTGGTTTAGGAGTTATGCTTAAAATATTTTTGTATTGCTTCAAACACATTTTCTTAGGATTCTAAGAACATGACTGTCATATTGAGTAAAAAACTATTTTTTTGTGTTTGCAAACCTTACAAAAGCACATGTTTCTAGTAAAACTCACAAAGACACATTAACTCAGGCATTATTAGACATTTTGCATGTTTGGTCTAGGAGTTATGCTTAAAATATTTTTGTATTGCTTCAAACACATTTTCTCAGGATTCTCAGAACATTACTGTCATTGAGTAAAACAACTGTTTTTGTTTGCAAACCTTACAAAAGCACATGTTTCTAGTAAAACTCACAAAGACACATTAATTCAGGCATTATATTGCATGTATGGTTTAGGAGTTATGCTTGAAACTATTTTTAATTACTTCAAACGCATTTTCTCAGGATTCTAAGAACATTAATGTCATATTGAGTAAAAAACTAATGTTTGTGTTTGTAAACCTTACAAAAGCACATGTTTCTAGTAAAACTCCCAGACACATTACAACCGGCATTTTTAGACATATTGCATGTTTGGTTTAGGAGTTATGCTTGAAACAATTTTTAATTGCTTCAAACACATTTTCTCAGGATTCTAAGAACATTACTCTTATATTGAGTAAAAATCTATTTTGTGTGTTGGCAACCCTTACAAAAGCACATGTTTCTAGTAAAACTCACAAAGATATGTACATTAATACAGGCATTATTAGACATATTGCATGTTTGGTTTAGGAGTTATGCTTGAAACAATTTTTAATTGCTTCAAACACATTTTCTCAGGTTTCTAAGAGCATTACTCTCATATTGAGTAAAAAAAACTATTTTTTATGTTCAGGTAGAAATAAAAAATAATAATAAAGGGATAACCTGTGGATGTGAGAGTGAATGTTGTCTGTCTATCTGTGTTGGCCCTGCGATGAGGTGGCGACTTGTCCAGGGTGTACCCCGCCTTCCGCCCTATTGTAGCTGAGATAGGCTCCAGCGCCCCCCGCGACACCAAAGGGAATAAGCGGTAGAAAATGGATGGATGGATGGATAACCTATTGCATATTTGGTCCTTTAGAAATCTACAGGTGCATTGACATTAAAGGGTATTTATAAAAGGATAAAGTGAAACAAAGTTGTCCTTATGGTTGACATGACGAGGTTTATATGTAAAACCGAGGGAATGCATATGCGCTGATCTCCTTAGTGAAAGATAATCTCAGGATTACTGAAAGTTGAGGTCCTATGATGGTGATTTAATATCAGGAGTACTGAAGGCTATTTGATTGATTAGCATGCCATTAAAGTCACCTGAAACTGTAGATCGTCCATATATCATCTCACTGTGACTTGTGCGTTTTTTCTCATTCGAAGGTCAAAAGGACTCACCTTGTGCCTGTGCCAGTCTGAGAGAGAAGGTGCAACACAATATGCTCCAAAGAATCAGGACTTTCCTAGGAAATTGGGGAAAAAAAACAAATAACATGTAAGCGCAAAATGGCATCACTCCAAGGCTAACATATGTGGCGCCCCCTAATGTTTCAGGAGATATCCCAGCAGACATTACAGTTGTCCTGATACCAATATTTTGTTACCAGTACCTAAATGTATTTCAATACATACAATACTTTTCAATACTTTTTTAAATAAAGGGACCACAAAAAATGTCATCATTGTTTTTATTGTAACAAAAAATCTTAAGGGTACATTAAACCCATGTTTATTATTGTAATTTAGTCCTTAAATAAAATAGTGAACATACTAGACAACTTGTCTTTTAAGTAGTAAGTAAACAAACAAAGACTCCTAATTAGTCTGCTGACGTATGCAGTAACATATTGTGTCTTTTATCATTCCAGTGACGTGCGGTGAGGTTGATGGCTGGTGAGGCACTGACTTCATCACAGTCAGATTTACAAACATATGAACCCTAAAGAGTATCTTATTCACCATTTGATTGGCAGCAGTTAACAGGTTATGTTTAAAAGTTTATACCAGCATTCTTCCCTGCTTGGCACTCAGCATCAAGGGTTGGAATTGGGGGTTAAATCACCAAAAATGATTCCCAGGCGCGGCGCCGCTGCTGCCTACTGCTCCCCTCACCTCCCAGGGGGTGATCAAGGGGATGGGTCAAATGCAGAGGACAAATTTCATTACACCTAGTGTGTGTGTGACAATCATTGGTACTTTAACTTAACTTTAACTTTACACATACAAACTGTAGCACACAAAAAAGCACATTTAATTAAAAAAAACGTTATTATGGTCTTACCTTTACTTAGAAATTAAGTCCATGCACCGCAACTAAAGCCCTCACTTAAACTTTCCACGTGCAAGATTGAATCTATTTAAAAAAGTGTAACCGAGGGTTTATAAATGTCGCCTATACTGTATGAAACTACAAAATAACAAACACGGAGGCTCCAGTTTACACGAGGACCACTTTATTTACCTTCTTTCAAAAACCTCCGCAACGTGACATCACTTCCGCTCTTAGCGCCTTCAAAATAAGAGCTCAAGGCATATACTGTATAACAGCGCATAACAGGAACTTAACATCACAAAGAGGAAAGCCCATGAAAATAGGTTACAAAAGTTATTTAATAAGAAGCCAAAACGTGCAAAAACAATAATGTTCGTGTTGGAGGAGTTGTGAATTAGGTACACCTGCAGTCTGCAGGTGTATCTGCACAGCAGGCCAGCAGTTAGCCGAGTCATTGCGCAATCCATGTTGCGGCACTGAGTGACGTGCCTCAACTGGCTGCTGTTCACCGCACCGTCTCTTCGCAGTATTTGAACGGCAAATGTGAAAATTCAGCGATTTTGAATAAAAATAATCTAAAACTGGTGAAGTTAAATGGAAAATAACTTTATAGTATAATCACTGGATACATATAACAATTTAAATTTTTTTTTTCTTTTTACATTTTTTTTCTTTTCGTGATGGCAGGTGAGGCCCTGCCTCACCTGCCTCTAGTGACTGCACGTCACTGTATCATTCTATTATTTTGTCTACATTATGAGGGACAAACTGTAAAAAATAATTATTAATCTACTTGTTCATTTACTGTTAATATCTGCTTATTTTCTGTTTTAACATGTTCTATGTGTGGCAGACATGTGATGACTTTTGCTACAGTATAGCCTATCTAAATGCTAACTTTCATTTTCAAAGGTGTTTTACAACAAGACAGTAGCTCACATTTTGTTCATTATTTCTACTCTTTATATTTTGACATTGAATAGTTGAATAATTTTAAAACATAAACAACATGACTGCAGGATATTTGTTATTTCATGTTATAAATCACAAATGGCTATTCAGATAAAGGAAATTAGCTAATACAACAAACATTGTTTGTACTCTTTATGATTTTTGCATTTGGAGCAGTTACAAGTGGAGAGGGAGTCGAAGAGAGAGAAATTAGCTATAAAATCCCAGGTGTAATCCACTAAAGCAGAATAAAAAAGGAAAAAGCCAAAGTAATGTGTAAATAGTGTCAATAACTAGATGAACCATCTGTGGCTGTGTAGTGAACAGTAGTAAGGTTGTAAATACTGTATAGAGTAGGCTAACCCATGTGGTTCCCGTGGATGTGAATACACGTTGTAATTACTGAAGTGACTAAATAACATAGTGACTGAAACAGACAAAGTAATGTGTAAATAATGTCAATAACTGGATGAAGCATCTGTGGCTGTGAAGTGAACACTAGTAAGGTTGTAAATACGGTATAGAGTAGGCTAACCCATGTGGTTCCTGTGGATGTGAACACAAGTTGTAATTACTGTAGTGACTAAATAACATGAAACAGACATAATGATTCATTTGGATGAATGGGGTATGAATTTATGTCAACTCTGTTGACCATTTTTAAATTATTTAAACACTAAAACATATTGAAATGGTGCTTTTTTAATGTTCAATTGCTGAAAAACCAGGAGCTTCGGCCCCCCTAGACTTGTGGGCGATTTGTCAGCATGTATTTTGCATATGAACATTTTTAGGAAGACTGAGCTAAATGTTGCGTGGACCAAGGACACTGATACGAGTGGAAAACGTTCACTTTGTTTCTGTCGTAAAATCCCCATCACATCTGGGTGACACCTCGGCTGGTGAAAATACCATGCAAGCAGTTCTTGTAACCCAGCATACGGAGAACCGAGTTCCATCCAACAAAACACTATATCATGAACACTGTCCAATTGGCTCACAAATTTATTGAAATGCTTTTTATGGTGACATTTTTGGTCCGAAATAAAATATTCTGGTGCTCAGAACCAGGGCCAGATATGCAATGCAAAACATACCATCCCTCCCAGTTGCCAGATAATGCATATATACCAAGCTTTAGTCTGTCTTTGTTCTACTGCGCTTATCTTGTGTAAGGTCAGGATAGAAGCTGGAGCCTACCCCAGCTGACTTAGGGTGTAAGGCTAAGTTTTTAGTTTTTTTTAAGATACTTAACATGGACAATATATACATGCACATATGTACAATATACACACTGCAAGTATATATATATGTATGTATGTATGTATATGTATATATGTATGTATATGTATATATATGTATGTATATGCATGTATGTGTATGTAAGTTTGTATATATGTATGTATATATGGATGTATATGCATGTATGTGTATATATATATGTATGTATACATGTATGTATATATATGTATGTATGTATATATATAATATATATATATATATATATGTGTATATGTATATGTATATACATATCCATATATATATATATATATACATATGTATATAAATGTGTGTGTGATATATATATATATATATATATATATATATATATATATATACACATACATACATACATACATGCGTGTGTATGTGTATGCATGTGTATATATATATATATGTATGTATATACATGTATGTATATATATATACGTATATATGCATGTATGTATATAATATGTATGTAAGTGTATGTATGTGTGTATATATGTATGTATGTATTAGAGATGCGCGGATAGGCAATTTATTTCATCCGCAACCGCGGCAGAAAGTCGTCAACCATCCGCCATCCACCCGAAGTAACGTTTGATCAGAACTGCATCCGCCCGCCATCCGCCCGTTGTTATATATCTAATATTAATAAAAAATTTAAAAAAAGGGTGAAAACTACGCGAATTGCACCTTGTGCAGACAAGATTTTTCGATCGGACACGGAGGAATTAGTGATGTAAAAGACCACGTTGGGACAAAAAAACACAAGTCTAATGCCGTTGCTAGCGATACAAGTGGAAAACTTTCAACGTTTTTTGTCGCCCAAACAGATTCTTTGGATGTGATAAATGCCGAAGTTTTATTTACGGAGGCAATAATTGAGCATGGACTTCCAATCGCACTGGCTGATCACATGGGACAGTTAATAATGTAATGCAACCTTTAAAAATCATTACGCGGTGATCGCGATCCCAAAAATAAACTTTTCTTGCATGATAATGTCCAGAAAAATTCGCTTTATATTACTATAGAGTCCTTTTAACGAATGAGTTTGATGGTTTATCACAAACCTTAAATGAAAGAAGTCCTTAATTGTTCTCCTGCAGCATGGCCTTGCTTTGTGTTTGGTGCGCCATCCTGTCGGCTGTATTTCACAGCACGACATACTGTAAAAAGTGTTTATACTGTTTATACTTTCAATTAACAAATTGAAGTCTTGTGAAAGGTTGACAGGATAACTGGCATTAACTGTCAAAATAATTTCAAACTATTGAAGTTAGCTTACAGAATAAACATGTCAATCAACCCATATGATTTTTGCTGTAATATTTTTGTTTTGAAAAGTCACTGTGACTGATAGAAAAGTGATGGTTTTAGCAACATTTTAACCTGTCTGAATGCTAATAATCATTTTGCGAGCAAGCAGGTAAGCCGCGCGGGCGGAGCGCGCGGAGTGACCCATGTTACGAGCCCCCGGCCACGGGGGTGGCGGGCAGGTAAGCTGCTTACCTGCTGCGCGTGACGCCGGCCGCGGCGAAAGCGGACGAGGCGGGGTGTCGGTGCGGTGGGCACGGTAGTGACCCTGGACGTGCGTCGGGCCCTTCTCGCGGATCGCCTCAGCTACGGCTCCCGGTGGGGCCCTCTCGGGGGAAGGAGCCTCGGTCCCGGACCCCGGCGAGGCGTCCCTCCGCTCCGTAAAAGTGTCCATCTCTTTTTTTTTTTTTCTTCTGTTGTGGCATATGCTGCAGGTGCCTGCTCGTTTTTCGTATGTGGGTAACAGCATTTAACTATGTATATATATTTCCCAATTGGTTTAACTGCCACCCGCAAAAAACAAAAAAATCTAATTAATCCGCCCGACCCGCGAGCGGATAAAATCTTATTTTTTTTAATTTCATCCGCCCGATCCGCGGATAATCCGCGGACTCCGCGGACTCCGCGGTTGTGTCCGCAAACCGCGCATCTCTAGTATGTATATACCACCCGAACGCCTCCCTAGGGAGGTGTTTAGGGCACGTCCCACCGGTAGGAGGCCGCGGGGAAGACCCGGGACACGTTGGGAAGACTATGTCTCCCGGCTGGCCTGGGAACGCCTCGGGGTCCCACAGGAAGAGCTGGACGAAGTGGCTGGGGAGAGGGAAGTCTGGGCTTCCCTGCATAAGCTGCTGCCCCCGCGACCCGACGTCGGATAAGCGGAAGAAGATGGATGGATGGATGGATATATACATATGTATGTATGTATATATATATATATATATATGTATATATATATATATATATATATATATATATATATATATATAAGCTAGTCAAAGATCATATCTGACAAAATCTGCTGTAAAACTGAGTCGCTCACAAGTTTTCTTAACTAAACTCGCAGGCCACCAGTTGAGGAGCAGAAATAATGAAAAGGAGAGGACCTGAAATGGACCCTTGAGGAACACCACAAGTATAACAAATGACTACTGACTGCATCTGAAGTAGACAAGTTACAGTAACATCTTTTTACACCAATCACATTACAAAAACAACGAAAAGAAGAGGACTTAAGGCCGTGCCTTGAGGAACTCCTCAGTTATGTAACTCACAAGTTTGGACGCCAGTGTTCTGTGTTTGCTAGCAAGGTCAAAATGTCAATACAAGGACCTGCCAAGGTGTCTACATGGTCTAACAGCAGCTCTCTGGTGTTTTTAGGAACCTGATGCAAAAAGGTTTGTCTCCCAAATTTTCAACTAAACCTGGGGGCCGCTATGACGTCTTCCCCGCACAAGATTTGGCCCCTGGGCCACCGGTTGAACATCCCTGGCCTTGGCTATCTATGATATGTTTAACCAGAAAGTAACTTTGTACAGGAGGCTAAATGTGTTATGTTGTGCCCTACAAAGTGTTATACTGTAAGTATTGTGTTTATTACACACCAACTCTAACATTCATCTTAGTTGTACTTTTCATGACCACATTTGGAGGTGTTGAAATCGCCATGTAAAACCGCCAATGCTAATAGTAGCCTGTCTACGGCAAATCTAAGCTAGCTAGCTCATTTCGAAAGAGTGTTTTCGAGCAAGAATACTTGCTTTGTTGGTGTTGAAAACCGCAACATTACTAAGGGGGAGTTGGTTGCGTTTCCTTGAGCCGGTGTTTAGTCTGCAACCGGACGTGACGACACTTGCAACAAAGTATTTTTGTAAGGTTAAATTCCGGGGGCTAAGCTGCCAGTTTTTTTTTACCATAAGATCTATTGTCATTTTTACAGTGGACAATTTGATGGATAACTTGCTTTCAAATCATAAGATTTTTTTTTATTTTTATTTTATTTTTTAACAAAAAGAGTTTTAAATGTATGATAATGTATTGTTTATATTATTAGATAATATTAAAGTTCATAAGGCATACATTTGTATGCAGTATGTGTATTTTTTTAATTTCAAGTTAGGATTGTACTGTATACTGGTACTACTATAGTACCGCCATACTAATGAATCATATTTGGTACTATACCACCTCTAAATAGTACCGGTCCAGCCACGTCGTAACATTGCTGGTTTTACGAGCAGAGGAGCATGTTCGGCAGCGCGCACACACAGAGTACTTACAGGCAGACACAGTGTGTAGACAGAAAAGGGAGAATGGATGCATTTTGGTGTAAAAAGTAAAGATAAAGGTGAAGTTATAACACTGAAACACCCTCAGGAAGAGGTGCTTTAAGACATGGCTAGCTAGCTAGCAGCAAACATCCATCCACAGTCGGCAGTGTTTTAGCTACTTCTAAATCACTATTCCTCGCCTCCATTGTGACAAATAAAGTAAGTTTCTTACATGTACCATTATCACTGGAGGACGAGGAATAGCTAAACATGCTTCACTACACACCCTAGGAGGATACAATAGCTCACCGGCGTCACAATGTAAACAAACGCCATTGGTGGATCTACACCTGACATCCACTGTAATGATACCAAGTACAAGAGTGTATTTAGTCGATACTACTATGATTGCATCTATTTTTTTTATTGTCTCTTTTTTCCTTTTTTCAAAATTCATATTATGTTTATAAAGTCAGGAAATGCGTCCCTGGACACATGAGGACTTTGAATATGACCAATGTATGATCCTGTAACTACTTGGTATCGGATCGATACCTAAATGTGTGGCATCATCCAAAACTAATGTAAAGTATCAAAGAAGAGAAGAATAAGTGATTATTACATTTTAACAGAAGTGTAGATAGAACATGTTAAAACCGAAAATAAGCAAATATTAACAGTCAATGAACAAGTAGATGAATAATCCATTGTTTACAGATTGTCCCTCATAATGTAGACAAAATAATAGGTAGATAAATGACACAATATGTTACTGCATACGTCAGCAGACTAATTAGGATTATTTGTTTGTTTACTTACTACTAAAAGACAAGTTGTCTAGTATGTTCACTATTTTATTTAAGGACTAAATTACAATAATAATCATATGTTTCATGTACCCCAGTGGTCCCCAACCTTTTTGTAACTGCTGACCGGTCAACGCTTGAAAATTTGTCCCACGGACCGGGGGTGGGGGTGGTGGGTAGGTATGGTATTATTATTCCATCCATCCATCCATTTTCTACCGCTTAATCCCTTTGGGGTCGCGGGGGGCGCTGGAGCCTATCTCAGCTACAATCGGGCGGTAGGCGTCGTACACCCTGGACAAGTCGCCACCTCATCGCAGGGCCAACACAGATAGACAGACAACATTCACACTCACATTCACACACTAGGGCTAATTTAGTGTTGCCAATCAACCTATCCCCAGGTGCATGTCTTTGGAGGTGGTAGGAAGGCGGAGTACCCGGAGGGAACCGACGCAGTCACAGGGATGACATGCAAACTCCACACAGAAAGATCCCGAGGCCGGGATTGAACTGACTGCTACTCAGGACCTTCGTATTGTGAGGCAGACGCACTAACCCCTCTCCCACCGTGCTGCCCTGTTATTATTATTATTATTATATTTTTATTTTTTTTGTCATAAAAAAAATACAATCATGTGTGCTTACGGACTGTATCCCTGCAGACTGTATTGATATATATTGATATATAATGTAGGAACCAGAAATATTAATAACAGAAGGAAACAACCCTTTTGTGCGAATGAGTGTGAATGAGTGGGGGAGGGAGGTTTTTTGGGTTGGTGCACTAATTGTAAGTGTATCTTGTGTTTTTTATGTTGGTTTAATAAAATAAAAAAAAACATTTTTATTTTTATTTTTTTTATTTCTTGTGCGGCCCGGTACCAATTGATCCACGGACCAGTACCGGGCTGCGGCACGGTGGTTGGGGACCACTGATGTACCCTAACAATGACATTTTTTGTGGTCCCCTTTTATTCATAAAAGTATCGAAATACATTTTGGTACCGGTACCAAAATATTGGTATGGGGACAACCCTATTTCCAGTACTTTTGTTGTCATATTTCAAGGCTTTTGCGGGCCACGTAAAATGAAGTGGCGAGCCAGATCTAGCCCCCGGGCCTTGAGTTTGACACAGATGTTAAAACAACTGTACTGTACACAAGCAAGCAAAGAAGGATATGATGCAACATGTTTGGTTATTTCCGCTCCTCTCATTGGGCTGGTGTGCAGCCAATAATCAGAAGACGTGGGAGGAGAGATAAGACCAGTGTCTCCTCCTCTCATACATTTTCTCTCTTTTAAACAAAGTCAGCAAAAAGCACAACTTTTCCCACGTACTGTACATTGCACTGTACATTATACTGTACATTGTACTGTACATTGTACTGTACATTGTCACACACAATAATGCACGACTGGAGCCCCACATGCACACGTAAAAAAAAGTGATGGTAAATATTCTCACTCACCCCCTCACTCCTTTTAGTTGGGAGTGTGGGCCATTGTCCGGCTCCATGGCGGTTACTTCATTCTCTCCTGCTGGGGCTCACTCCTGTCCTCATCATGCATGGCAGCTCTCTCCATTCCCATCAAGCAAAGTCAAATTATTAAAAAAAAAAAAAAAAAGTTGCAGCTGTAGTGTCGGCATCAACTTCCACCTGTGCGCCTTTCTCCGAGTGCTCTCTTCCTCTGTGCCTCTTCTGGGTCACATTCACGCCGGCTTTGTGTGTGTTTGTGTGTGTGTGAGTGTGTGTGTGTGTGTTGTGTGTGTGTGTGCAAACTTCCAGAAAAACCTCCCTCTGTCGCTGTGGAGCTGCAGCAGGGACTGAAGGTGTGTCCTCTCTCATTGCAGTGTGTGTGTGTGTGTGTGTGTGTGTGTGTGTGTGTGTGTGTGTGTGTGTGTGTGCAACCTCCTCCAACTGCTGCTGGGGGGCTGCGGAGCTCCTCTGTCGTGTGTAAATGGGAGATTTACAATAATCCTCATTGTATTTTCTGCCATTTTTGGGTTTTCTCTGGACTCCTGATTGAGGTTTTGAGACATCTCCTACAACTACAAGACCAGTATTGTGCTGTTGAAGCAAGACAGTTTTTAAACATTTTTGTGTAAGCGTACCCCCCTTACGACATTTTAGCGCAAAAACGTTTTCGGAAAATATAAATATTCTGTCATTTACGGGTTTGTCGGGACTTCTAAAAGAGGTTTTGAGACATCTCCTACAACTACAGGACCAGTATTGTGCTGCTGAAGCAAGTCAGTTTTTTACATTTTTGTGTAAGAGTCCCCCTTTACGACATTTTAGCGAAAAAATGTTTTCAAAAAATATAAGTTTTCTGCCATTTTTGGGTTTTCTCTGGACTCCCGATGAGGTTTTGAGACATCTCTTGAAGCAGGTCTGTTTTTTAAATTTGTGTGTAAGGGTCTCCCCCCTTACGACATTTTAGCGAAAAAAAGTTTAAAAAAAATATACATATTTTGTCATTTACGGGTTTGTCGGGACTTCTAAAGAGGTTTTGAGACATCTCCTACAACTACAGGACCAGTATTGTGCTGCTGAAGAAAGACCGTTTTTTTTTTAATTTTTGTGTAAGGGTCACCCCTTCCGACATTTTAGCGAGAAAAAAGTTTTCAAAAATATGCATTTTCTGGCATTTTCGTGTTTTGTCGGGACTCCTGATGAGGTTTTGAGACATCTCCTACAACTACATGACCAGTATTATGGTGTTGAAGAAAGACAGTTTTTTTCTAATTTGTGTAAGAAAGGGTCCCCACTTATGACATTTTAGCGAAAAAATGTTTTCAAAAAATACGAATTTTCTGCCATTTAACGGATTTTGTCGGGAATTTTGATGAGGTTTTGAGACGTCTCCTAAAACTACAGGACCAGTATTGTGCTGCTGAAGCAAGTCAGTTTTTTAAATTGTGGTGTAAGGGTCCCCCCCTACGACATATTAGCGAAAAAATGTTCTAAAAAAATATACGTTTTCTGCCATTTTCAGGTTTTCTCTGAACTCCTGATGAGGTTTTGAGACATCTCCCACAACTACAGGACCAGTTTTGTGCTGTTGAAGCAAGTCTGTTTTTTAAATTTGTGTGTAAGGGTCCGCCCTTCCGACATTTTAGCGAAAAAAAGTTTTCAAAAAATATGCATTTTCTGGCATTTTCGTGTTTGGTCGGGACTCCTGATGAGGTTTTGAGACATCTCCTACAACTACACGACCAGTATTGTCCTGCTGAGGCAAGTCAATTAAAAAAAAATTTTGTGTAAGTGTCCCCCCTTACGACATTTTAGCGAAAAATATACATATTCTGTCATTTACGGGTTTGTCGGGACATCTATAGAGGTTTTGAGACGTCTTCTACTACTACTTGACCAGTATTATGGTGTTGAAGAAAGACAGTTTTTTTGAAATTTGTGTGTAAGGGTCCCCTCTTATGACATTTTAGCGAAAAAAAGTTTTAAAAAAATATGAATTTTCTGCCATTTTCTGGATTTTGTCGGGAATTTTGATGAGGTTTTGAGACGTCTCTTACAACTACAGGACCAGTATTATGGTGTTGAAGAAAGACCGTTTTTTTTATATTTGTGTAAGGAAGGGTCCCCCCTTATGACATTTTAGCGAAAAAATGTTTTCAAAAAATACACATTTTCTGCCATTTAACGGATTTTGTCGGGAATTTTGGTGAGGTTTTGAGACGTCTCCTACAACTAGAGGACCAGTAATGTGCTGCTGAAACAAGTCAGTTTTTTAAATTTTTGTGTATGGGTCCCCCCTTACGACATATTAGCGAAAAAATGTTTTTAAAAAATATACGTTTTCTGCCATTTTTGGGTTTTCTCTGGACTCCTGATGAGGTTTTGAGACATCTCCCAAAACTACAGGACCAGTATTTTAAATAGAAATAAATACTAATAATAATGATTTCAAAGCAAGTTATTTATCAAAGTGTGCAATGTAAAAGTAGCAATAGATTTATTTCATGGTTAAATTGTAAAATTTACTGTGGTTTTTACAGCTTTTATCTCTATATGGGAAAAAAAACTATACTTTTTTACTGTAATAAACTGTGGTGCTGTTTTGGCATTTACAGTAATACCAGTAATGTGCTGCTGAAACAAGTCAGTTTTTTAAATTTTTGTGTATGGGTCCCCCCTTACGACATATTAGCGAAAAAATGTTTTTAAAAAATATACGTTTTCTGCCATTTTCGGGTTTTCTCTGGACTCCTGATGAGGTTTTGAGACATCTCCCAAAACTACAGGACCAGTATTGTGCTGTTGAAGCAAGTCTGTTTTTTAAATTTGTGTGTAAGGGTCCCCCCTTACGACATTTTAGCAAAAAATATTCATATTCTGTCATTTACGGGTTTGTCGGGACATCTAAAGAGGTTTTGAGACGTCTTCTACAACTACATGACCAGTATTGTGCTGCTTAAAGCAAGTCAGTCTAAAAATGGAGTCTTTCCCAGAACCTCAATAGCATTTGTAGCTGTTCTGACAGGGAAATAACGCCCTCCAAAGATCACCACTTATTGGACATGCAGCACACCCCCCAAAATGGAGTCACCTTAGTAGGTGACCTGGGGTCAAATGAGGATTATTGTACAACACCCAAAACCAGTGAAATTGGCACGTTGTGGAATTGGTAAATAAAAACAAAATGCAATGATTTGCTTATCCTTTTCGCCTTTCAGCATTAATGGTGCCTTCACAGATGTGTAAGTTACCCATGCCTTGGGCACTAATACACCCCCATACCATCACAGATGCTGGCTTTTACACTTTGCGCCTAGAACAATCCGGATTGTCCTTTTCCTCTTTGGTCCGGAGGACACAACGTCCACAGTTTCCAAAAACAATTGGAATTGTGGACTCGTCCGACCACAGAACACTTTTCCACTTTGCATCAGTCCATCTAAGATGAGCTGGGACCCGGGTGTTGTTGATAAATGGCTTTGGCTTTGCATAGTAGAGTTTTAACTTGCACTTACAGATGTAGCGACCAACTGTGGTTACTGACAGTGGTTTTCTGAAGTGTTCCTGAGCCCATGTGGTGATATCCTTTACACACTGATGCCACATTTTGATGCAGTACCGCCTAAGAGATGAAAGGTCCGTAATATCATCGCTTACATGCAGTGATTTCTCCAGATTTTCTGAACCTTTTGATGATATTATGGAGCGTAGATGGTGAAATCCCTAAATTCCTTGCAATAGCTGGTTGAGAAATGTTGTTCTTAAACAATTTGCTCAGGCATTTGTTGACGAAGTCGTGACCCTCGCCCCATCCTTGTTTGTGAATGACTGAGCATTTCATGGAAGCTGCTTTTATACCCAATCATGGCACCCACCTGTTCCCAGTTAGCCTGTTCACCTGTGGGATGTTCCAAATAAGTGTTTGATGAGCATTCCTCAACTTTCTCAGTCTTTTTTGCCACTTGTGCCAGCTTTTTTGAAACATGTTGCAGGCATCAAATTCCAGTTCGAATGTTAATTATCTTGTTTTGCAGTCTATTTAATTGAATATAAGTTGAAAAGGATTTGCAAATAATTGTATTCTCTTTTTATTAACCTTTTACACAACGTGACAACTTCACTGCTTTTGGGTTTTGTACTACTAGTGATGATGATGATGGCGGCAGGGATAATAGAACAACGTGCACAGTATGCAATAATCAATGTATAGGTAGAAAAGAGTATTGCAGAAACAAAACAACTCCGACACAGGTGCATAGCGACGAACACAACTTACGTCACAGGTGTCAAACTCAAGGCCCGGGGGCCAGAAGTGGCCTGCCACTTCATTTTATTTGGCCCTGGAAAGCCTGGAAATAATATGTATCAATAAAGTACTGTAACTTTTCTTGCTAAATGTATTCTTTCTTTCTATTTTGGGAGAAAAAAATATGTATGTACTCCATGTGATCGCAAATGATGTTAACTTAAATATTGTCTAATTATGCAAAAATATATCATCAAACATTCAAACCATTTTTTTAAATAGAAATAAATACTAATAATAATGATTTCAAAGCAAGTTATTTATCAAAGTGTGCAATGTAAAAGTAGCAATAGATTTATTTCATGGTTAAATTGTAAAATTTACTGTGGTTTTTACAGCCTTTATCTCTATATGGAAAAAAAAACTATACTTTTTTACTGTAATAAACTGTGGTGCTGTTTTGGCATTTACAGTAATACAGCGAAAAATCTACACTTGTTGATTTGCGGTAAAAACGAACAAACTGGCAGGTCAGGTGCCAAAATTGTACTGTAAAATTGCAGTTTTTAAAATCTGTGGTAAAAAAATAAATGTAAATTGTAACAGTAAATTTCAGTCAACTGAACTGCCTTTTTTTTTTTTTTTACCATAAAAACAGCAGTTCTGTGTTTCTATTTACAGTAATATACACTACATTTTCAGGTGAAATTATTGCAAGTAACCATTATTTTTTTTTGCATTTTTGTTTAAAAAAAATATACTAATAAAATGCCCCTCTGGGGCCAAACATAACTGCAAAGTGGCCCTCATTGAAAACGACTTTGACACCTTTGACCTTCGTCAACAACTTCCACTAATCATTAGGGGTGCACACAAAAATCCATTGGTATCCGAATCGCGATTCTTACTCATACATATTCTAAATAGTTTCAAAATGTTAAAAAATTGATGTAAAAAAACAAAAAATGTTTCAATGTATTCATTTTTTTTATTAGACATCATCTTAACCCTTTTGTTCCTATAACAATCTACAAGGTTCATACAGTCGTTTCTCTTTCTTCCCCTCCATTTATCTGTTTTTTTTTGTATTTGAAGTTATCATTACATATATGTGTTGTTGCATTTGAACAAATGTATTGTTGATAATAGAGGTCATTATTGTTATTATTCATTATCAATAGTGATATTTCTATTGGTATTTGTATTGCTCCATTTGTAGTGTAATAATGCTCATTGTCATTTATGTATTATTTATTTCACTAACTGCGTCTTTGATATACATTTTACTATCATACTTGTACATATTGTATTTGCTGATGTTGCTCTATTGTTGTTGTTGTTATTATTGTTGTGTTTGTTGTTGTCTCTCCCATTTACCACAAAACTTTCCTCCAGAAGGTCTTATGGAGCTGTTTGGCCACAATACCCATCAATATGTTTGGAGGAGAAAAGGTGAGGCCTTTAATCCCAGGAAACCATGCCTACCGTCAAGCTTGGTGGTGGTAGTATTATGCTCTGGGCCTGTTTGCTGCCAATGGAACTGGTGCTTTTCAGAGAGTAAATGGAACAATTAAAAAGGAGGATTACCTCCAAATTCTTCAGGACAACCTAAAATCATCAGCCCGGAGGTTGGGTCTTGGGCACAGTTGGGTGTTCCAACAGGACAATGACCCCAAACACGTCAAAAATGATAAAGGAATGGCTAAATCAGGCTAGAATGAAGGTTTTAGAATGGCCTTCCCAAAGTCCTGACTTAAACGTGTGGACAATGCTGAAGAAACAAGTCCATGTCAGAAAACCAACACATTTAGCTGAACTGCACCAATTTTGTCAAGAGGAGTGGTCAAAAATTCAAGCAGAAGCTTGCCAGAAGCTTGTGGATGGCTACCAAAAGCGCCTTATTGCAGTGAAACTTGCCAAGGGACATGTAAGCAAATGTTAACATTGCTGTATGTATACTTTTGACCCAGCAGATTTGCTCACATTTCCAAGAACCATAATAAATTCATAAAAGAAGCAAACTTCATGAATGTTTTTTGTGACCAACAAGTATGTGCTCCAATCACTTTATCACAAAAAAATAAGAGTTGTAGAAAGTATTGGAAATTCAAGACAGCCATGACATTATGTCCTTCACAAGTGTATGTCAACTTTTGACCACGACCGTATATGTATGAAATAAAAGAAAAGTAAAGTTGTTTTAAGGCCATATCCATGCAACCAGAAGGAGCTTTTCTAACCTCTCACCAGTTTTGATAGTTTCATTGTAATAATGCCAAAAAATAGATGTACCTAATATGTATTAATAAAGTTATTCATACTTTTAAAAAATGCTTGTGAATTGCATTTGCGTCAAAATATTGGGGTCTTTTTTGGGGTTACCGTACTTTCCAAACTTTAGGACGCACTGGAATATAAGCCCCGCCCACAAAATTTTAAAAGAAAACTAAATGTTTCCATAAATTGGCCGCACCGGACTTTAAGCCGCAGATATACACCGCTATGTTGTGAGATGAAATATTTACACATGATGAAAAATCCATAATCAGCCGCATCGTCGTATGAGCCTCAGGGTTCAGAGCGCAGGAAAAAGTATCGGCTTTCATTCCAGAAAATATGGTAATTTAAATCATGTAAGCAAACAATTGACTGTGGTTAATCACGATCAATCTAAATAAAAAAATAAAAAAACATTTGACACCACTAAATTACATTTGAACTAACTTTATGATAAATAATACCAAATATAACTGTCAAAAAATAAAGTGCAAACGAAAATACTGCTCCACCACTTTGGTCATAATTTTTGCGCTTAAAACAATTATCTCTGACTTTAGCTCCAGACTTCTTCTGTTTGAGATTGTCATTACTGCCACAAGTGGTGGAAAAGTGTATTACAACTAAGTAGCAATACCGCTGCTATAAAAAACACATGTTTTTGGCGGCCCTCTAGGGGGCGTTTCGAGGCCCAAACAAAGGTAAAACACTGATTTAGGGTAATTGTTTCTCTAATGGCGGCCCTCCGTATGGGAGCCACACTTTCTACATCCTGCACCAAAAAAAATCACAACTTTCCCCAAGATGTCCAGTTTAATCACTCATGCTCCAATAAATACAATAGTTTGGCTGTATGTAATGATGCCTTTCACATCTAATTTATGTGACGCCCTCTGGTGGATGAAAGTGCAAATTACACTTAGTGCACAGTATATAATAACCCTGATCTATTTGAGGGACAAATCTGCATGTCAACACCTAGTTTGAGGTCACATGTTCCGTTTGACACTCGGGGTCCACGATGACCTCATAAGGCGTCAACACACGGCGGCGCCTATTTATGGCAGCTTTTTCCTTTTTTCCGGAACACGTCTACTCTCACCGCGGTGACAAGAGAGGCGATGCAGGCTGTGAGATTCCAGAAAGTCCTCGCTGACCCGCCGTGAGAGCGTCCAAGAGGGGGAAACCCAACAACAGAGCGTCAATTCAGCTGCCACTTGATCCCGTTCCCCACTCAGAGGCCACGCCCCCTCGAACAGAACACCTCCCGAGTATGAAACTGCTTGATGGGTAAAGTGGAGTGGAATCATCTTGGAAGCATGTGGTCATATCAGCACTCGTTCCACTGAAGAATGTGCTGACCTCGTGGGAATCTTCCTCGGAGCTGGATGGCAACCAAGAAGTTCAAATTGTGCAAAACATTCACGCCAAGCAGGACCAAATAGCTAAAAAAAAAAATTAAAAAATACATAGTGCTGGGCAATATGGCTGAAAACTGTATCATGAAATAAGTGCTTTGTATCGGTCGATATCGACCATTACTGATGTTTTTTATAACCTGTGGAAAATAAGGACCAGGAGAAAAATAGGCCTTCTCTGCTGGCCTAACATAAATCATGATCAAAAATTAATTCATTTTATTTTTAAGTTTACTTTTCATAAATATATAAAAGTATTCATCATATTGTCTTCATGTCTTCAGTGTTGCTGTTTTTAAGTTAGAGCTTTTATCCAATCAGAATTCAGCTAGCTTATTGCCAGTGCTGTGTGAATTCTGCCGGAGGCCTTTTGAACCAACATTATTGGTTGGTTCAGTTAACAGACAGTTGCGATCAGATCACAAGTTGTTAAAAGTAGCCCATCTACGTAGCCTTACGTTGAATGTGACTGTGGTTGGATGCTCACTTGTCACTCCCAAGTATCCAATCACAAGTTGGGATTTACGAAAGCAGAAAGTGTCACCGGAGCCATACCCGGCCAGCGGAGAAATCAGCGTCACTCACTTTTTCAACCAACAAAGAAGCAGAGCAAAACGTTGATTAGGTGACAGATATATATTTGCAAGGGCATTTTCAAGAAAGATATTTAAAGAGAGACTACATCTTGACAATATAACCTGGTCCCTACACACCGGAGCTCTTGTAAAAAGAGCTCAGCAGCGCATGCACTTTTTGCGTCGGATGAAAAGAGCACAGCTCCCTCCCCCCATTCTCAGCACATTCTACAGAGGCACTATAGAGAGCCTGCTGACCAACAGCATCTCTGTCTGGACTGGAGCCTGCAATGCCTCAGACTGGAAGTCTCTCCAGAGAGTGGTGAGGACGACGGAAAAGATCATCAGGACTCCTTTTCCTCCTATCCAGGAGATTACAAAAAGCCGCTGCCTGACCAGGGCTCAGAAAATCTGCAAAGACTCCTCCCACCCCCACCAAGGACTGTTTTCACTGCTGGACTCTAGAAAGAGGTTCCGCAGCCTCCGAAGCAGAACCTCCAGGTTCTGTAACAGCTTCTTCCCTCAGGCCGTAAGACTCTTGAACGCATCATAATTAAATTCAATTATCCCCTCAACTCCCCCCAAAATGGATTAACTCGCTGGAATAAAAAAGACAATATAACATACATCCATAAACGTGGATGCATGTGAAAAAGTGCAATATATTTATCTGTACAGTAATCTATTTATTTATTTGTATATATTTATATATATTTGTTTATTTTATATATATATTATGTATATATATTTATATATTTATTTATTTATATATGCATCTTATTCCTTTTTTATCCTGCACCATCATGAGCTTATGTAACGAAATGTTGTTCTTATCTGTGCTGTAAAATTCAAATTTGAATGACAATAAAAAGGAAGTCTAAGTCTAAGTCTAAGTATATCTTGGTCGGCCGACCCCGGAAACGAGTTAAGCTGTCCTGGCGGTGAAATGGTTTGCCCGCCACTTCCACTCGAATCAACCAACTAAGAGCGGTACAAATGGCTCTACAAATTGTGAGTTCAAATATATTTTTTCACATTCAATATGTTTTTTTTACAATTATTTTAGTTGTGACAGTACCACGTCCGATGTGGGTTTATTGATTTTTAAATGCGCCAAAAAATAGCCCGTTTTGTACACTGGTGACACATTGAGGTGGTTCAATGCCCAGTAGTGCACACGTGTGTTTCTGTATGGTATTTTTCAAGCCGTTCTAATGTGGCGACATAAATTATTGTATTTTGAGGGGTAATTATTGAAGTCGGACGAAGTAGGACATCACTGAAGGCCAAGGTGGGAAACGCACGGCCGGCCACAGATTACATGTAAACATTTTTATTTAAAATGTAACCTTCCTCTGATTATAATCCCCTCCGCTATCAAGGCAGAAAGGAAATGTCAACACAAGCATGGAAAAAAACAATCAATTTAACAAACTAGTAAAATCACATTGAAGACTTACCAATAAGTTCTTAAAATGAAGGTGCAAAAATAAGGAATATGTAAGAAATGCTTAGTGTAAGAAAATAATGAAAATGTAAACATAGAGAAACCTGAGAAGACTTGTGCTGTCTTTAATTTGAAGTAGAGTGATACACAATTCGTCGAATTATGCTCATGACACAGTAGGTTAATGATGCGGACACGTTTGTTACTGTATACTTTCTAATACACTTCTGCCTTTGAGACTTTGTATGTGTAAGTACTATGCAACTATGATTAGTTGATATTTGTTTATATTGACAAGTGTGCTGTTTTACACTGCAATGTTGTCCACTAACTACTTCTTTATTACTTTTTCTTATAGTCTTTCAGGCGACATTTTGACTTGACTACAGTAGAAGAAAATACCAACATTGTGTGTTATTGTGTGCTTAGCTGTTGTGTAGCTGCTTGTAGCCTATAGCCTAGCATGTTTACATTTTGTAAATGAAAAATAGAAGTAATTTTGTGCTGATTGTAGGACATTTAGATGGCTTTGCAGATGTAAACTCGCTGGACTGCTTGTATCGGACATTTGATATGCAAGCTGATATCATGCGATACTTGTTTATTGGATAATAATAATAAGGACATGGAGAAGTTGTCATCACTCAAGTGTGGCTTGAATGCAGACATTTCCTGCTCACTATGCAGAACAAGAGGAGGAGAGGATGTTTGCTTTGATTGAACTTGCAGGTTAGAAAATGTCTTCAACATGTTTCCTGCTGTCATTCAGGTGGTTTGTGGTCTCCTGGGTATCGTTACGGTGGTCCTCGACTTGATATCTCTTCATGTCGGCCTCCGGGATCATCTTGACATCTCATTTGTGTTCCTAACAGTCCAGTCCAAGCACAAAAACCCAACCACCAAAAGCAAAAGTCAGCTCTCGGGGGGGAAGAACTGCTTAATAGTGAACCAAGTTTACTTGACAGTTGATTTTCTTCCGTGTGAGCGTCATCCTTTGTCCATAACTAAGTCCATAACCGAGTCCATAACCAAGTCTGTACCGTCACCCGCAATGCCGCCCCTAACCCTATCCATAACCGAGTCCATAACCCTGCCCACAACTAAGTCCACAACCCTGAAAATGTTATTAACAGGAACCCAGTGAAAAAAGTAATTCGACTTGTGAATAAATCAATGTGTCGTCTAATTATTTTGTTTACATGTTCTATATTTTCACCTTAACATGTTTATGTAACTTACTTTTTATTCCAATTGTACAAACCCAAAAGCAGAAGTTGTCACGTTGTGTAAATGGTAAATAAAAAGAGAATACAATGATCTGCAAATCCTTTTCAACTTATATTCAATTGAATAGACTGCAAAGACAAGATGCTTTATGTTCACACTGAGAAACTTTTTTTTTTTTTTTTACATGGCCTTTCCTTTTAACAACACTCAGTAAAGGTTTGGGAACTGAAGAGACACATTTTTGAAGTGGAATTATTTCCCATTCTTGCTTGATGTACAGCTTAACTTGTTCAACAGTCTCACTTCTGCTATTTTAGCCTTCATTTTCATATTCATATTCATACATTTTCAACGGGAGACAGGTCTGGACTACAGGCAGGCCAGTCTAGTACCCGCCAGCTTTTTTGAAACATGTTGCAGGCATCAAATTCCAAATGAGCTAATATTTGCAAAAATAAGGTTTTCCAGTTCGAACATTAAATATCTTGTCTTTGCAGTCTATTCAATTGAATATAAGTTGAAAAGGATTTGCAAATCATTGTATTCTCTTTTTATTTACCATTTACACAACGTGACAACTTCACTGCTTTTGGGTTTTTTAGTTCTTATTATTGAATTGATTTTAATGCTTTTATTTTGTTACTTATTTCCTTTTGTTATTGTTTGAAACACCATTTCCCTGGACTCTGTATGAATGTGTCCTGCTTTTTCTGTTGTATTAGCTTGGCTGTGTTATTTATGCCACTACCAATAATGGTAAATGAGTTATACTTGTATAGCACTTTTGTACCTTCAAGGTACTCAAAGCGCTTTGACACTATTTCCACATTCACCCATTCACACACACATTCACACACTGATGGCGGGAACTGCCATGCAAGGCCCTAACCACGACCCATCAGGAGCAAGGGTGAAGTGTCTTGCTCAAGGACACAACTGACATGACTGGGTTGGTAGAAGGTGGGGATCGAACCAGGAACCCTCAGGTTGCTGGCACGGCCACTCTCCCAACGGCGCCACGCCGTCCCCATCTACCGCCCCCTGGGCCCTATTCAGACTTTATCAGTGAATTCTCAGAGTTCGTCGCATGCCGACAATATAATTATAATGGGGGACTTTAATATCCATATAAATACCCCATCAGACCCTCCGTGCGTGGCGCTCCAGACTATAATTGATAGCTGTGGTCTAACACGAATAATAAATGAACCCACGCATCACAACGGTAATATGATAGATCTAGTGCTAGTCAGGGTTGTCACCACCTCCAAAGTTATGATACTCCCGTATACTAAAGTAATGTCCGATCATTACCTTATAAAATTTGAAGTTCTGAATCATTGTCAACAAGCTAATAATAGCAATAACTGCTCTAGCAGCTGCAACATTAATGCTGCCACAACAATGACTCTTGCTGGCCTACTGCCTTCGGTAATGGCACCATTCCCAAATTATGTGGGCTCTTTTGATAACCTCACTAACAACTTTAACGACGCCCTGCGCGACACCATTGATAGTATAGCACCACTAAAGCTAAAAAGGGCCCCTAAAAGGCGTACCCCTTGGTTTACAGAAGAAACTAGAGCTTTTAAACTATCATGTAGAAAGCTGGAACGCAAATGGCGCGCGACTAAACTTGAGGTTTTCCATCAAGCATGGAGTGATAGTTTAATAAATTATAAACGCATCCTTACCTTAGCTAGAGCCAATTACTACTCAAATCTCATCCGCCTCAACAAAAATTATCCTAAATATTTTTTCAATACAGGAGCATCGCTAACCCAACAAGGGACTTCTCCCAGTAGCTCCATCCACTCGGCAGATGACTTTATGAATTTATTTAATAAGTATCGGTATCGGATCGGTATCGCCGATACCAGCCTGAATTTTACTCGGCATGGGATCGGAAAGAAAGTCCGTGGTATGGCACATTGCTATCAGAGGAATACGAGACAGGTGTTTTTACGGTGCATTCAAGGACCGCTGAACAGAAGACGCCACAACGCCTGTCAGCGATTTCTTGTTACGCTCTTTTCGTGTAAATAAATCTTACAAAGCAATATTTACAACAATTACAGATCAAATACTCCGACTTAGAACACTATCAGTGAAAACGTGCAAAATAGTATTTTCTATAATTTGTAATGTTTTTAACACTTTTTAGTAGCTTTATTTATTTTTTTTTAAACTTGGTGTAAAGATTTCTCCCAGTATAAGTCGCGTATAAAGGATTTTCAAGCACATTCATTACCGTGATAATGGTAGCCGTGACATGAATGTTTTACCGCACATTCCGAGCAAGTAAAAGAGAAACAAATCCCAAAAAGAGGAGCCTTGTGCGCCACTTAAAGGTGGTTATGTTGTTGACACAAAACCTTGTTGCATAAACACCTCAGCTGTCACCGCGTAGAGAAGAACAAAACATATTTTTTTGTTCTTTTCTGTTGATCCCTGGCAGCGCAATAGCACGTATTGTTGCCTTCTGCTGTCAGCCAGAGCACGCGACGTAAATGTTGAACTAAAGCATCACGCAATGTCTCTTTTTTTTTTTTTTTTTCACTTGGTACATAAGTTCAATCATTCCACGCTTCGTCTCTCATGCATTCATGCCTCTAATCCCTTCAAGACATTGCCCTATAGCAAAACAAAACTGAAGATGAGATCAACTCTTTGTCTCATTTATATCTCCTCGACAGAAGTGAGCACTGTGAGTTGTCAAAATTCTCTCCGTTGTCTCTTTTCCTGATCTGGATCCTGATTTTTCTCAGTGAAAATTATACATAAATGAGCTAGTTTCCAATATGTCTCTATTATGTCTCAGTAAAAGATATACTTGGTTTTGTGTCTCACTGCTCACAATTTGAGTTCTCAGATTTGTTTCTCTTCTATCTCAGCCAAAATAAAATTGAGACATGCAAGCCAATAGCAAAACAAAATTGAAGGTGTGATCTCCTACATGTATCATTTATACTTGATAGACATAAACGAGCACTAATCGAGACCAAAGTGGTGATCTAATTATTCTTAAATGTGTCTCTGCGAAATAAGTCTCACAGTGAGCACTCTGTGAGATCTAAACATTGTCCCACAGTTGTCTCTTTTCCTGATCTCAACCCTGACAAAAATTAGACACAAATGAGCTGGTTTCCAATATGTCTCAGTTGTGTCTCAGTGAGAGATAAACTTGATTTTGTCTCTCATTGCTCACAATTTGAGTTATCAGATGTGTCTCTATCTCAGCCAAAACAAAATAGATTAAAGCAAAAGCATACATCGCAAAGCAAAACTGAAAATGAGATATCCTTTCTCGTTTATATCTCCCAGACATAAATGAGCACTAATCGAGACAAAAGTGTTGATCTAATTCTTAAATGTGTCTCTGAGGGATAAGTCTAACAGTGAGCACTTTGTGAGTTCTCAAAATTGCCCCACAGTTGCTTCTTTTTCTGATTCCAACTCAGAGAAAATGAGACATAAATGAGCTGGTTTCTAATATGTCTCAATTGTGTCTCAGTGAAAGATAAACTTGGTTTTGTGTCTCGCTGCACACAATTTGAGTTCTCAGATGTGTCTCTATCTCAGCCAAAATAAAATTGATTAATGCAAGACCAAACATGGCAAACAAAACTGAAGATGAGATATCCTTTCTTCTTTATATCTCCTAGACAAAAATGAGCACTAATCAAGACCAAAGTGGTTTTCTCGTTTGTGTCACAAGTGTCTCTGAGAGATCAGTCTAAAGGTGAGCACTCAGAATTGTCCCACACTTGCCTCTTTTTCTGATTCCAACTCAGAGAGAAATGAGACATGAATGAGCTGGTTTCCATTATGTCTCAATTGTGTCTCAGTGAGAGATAAACTTGGTTTTGTCTGTCACTGCACAAAATTTAAATTCTCAGATGTGTCTCGATCTCAGCCAAAATAAAATTGATTAATGCAAGTTATACAAAGCAAAGCAAAACAGAAGATGAGATATCCTTTCTCATTTACATCTCCTAGACATAAATGAACACTAATCGAGACCAAAGTGGTGATCTAATTCTTAAATATGTCTCAAAGATAAGTCAAACAGTGAGCACTTTGGGAGTTCTCAAAATTGTCCCACAGTTGACTAATTTTTCTGATTCCAACTCAGAAAAAATTAGACATTAATGAGCTGGTTTTCAATATGTCTTAGTGAGAGATAAACTTCGTTTTGTCTCTCCCAGCTCACAGTTTGAGTTTTTAGATGTGTCTCCTTTAACAGTTATAACAGCTGACAGCTGAAATTTGTCTCAAAGTTGTCTCTCTTCCAGAGCTCAATTCTGAGGAAAATGAGACATACATGAGGTGTTTACAATATGTCTCAATCATGTCTCACTCACAATTTGAGATCCCAGATTTGTCTCTTTTTTATCTCATCCAAAAGAAAATTGAGTAATGCAAGCCTATAGCAAAACAAAATTGACGATGAGCTGTCCTTTATCTCATTTATATCTCTTGGACAAAAATGAGCACTAACTAAAGGTGTGTTCTCACTCTTCTCAAGTCTCACAGTGAGAACTCTGTGAGAACTAAAAATGGTTGTCTCTTTCCCTGATATCAACTCGGAGAAAAATGAGACATAAATAAGCTGCTTTCCAATATGTCTCAATTATGTCTGTCTATATTTTGAGTTTTGTGTCTCACTGCTCACAATTTGAGTTCCCAGATTTGACTCTTTTCCATCTCAGCCAAAGGAAAATTGAGTAATGCAAGCCTTTAGCGAAGCCAAATTGAAGATGAGCCCTCCTTTTTCTCATTTATATCTCCTAGACAAAAATGAGCACTAACTAAAGAGGTGTTCTCATCCTTCTCAAGTCTCCCAGTGAGAACTCTGAGAGCTAAAAATGGTTGTCTCTTCCCCTGATCTCAACTCGTAGAAAAATTAGACATAAATGAGCCGGTTTCCAATATGTCTCAATTATGTCTGTCTATATTTTAAGTTTTGTGTCTCACTGTTTACAATTTAAGTTCCCAGACTTGATTTTTTTTCCATCTCAGCCAAAGGAAAATTGAGTAATGCAAGCCTACAGCAAAACAAAATTGACGATGAGCTCTCCTTTTTCTCATTTATATCTCTTGCACAAAAATGAGCACTAACTAAAGAGGTGTTCTCACTCTTCTCAAGTCTCACAGTGAGAACTCTGTGAGGGCTAAAAATGGTTGTCTCTTTCCCTGATCTCAACTCGGAGAAAAATTAGACATAAATGAGCCGGTTTACAATATGTCTCAATTATGTCTGTCTATATTTTGAGTTTTGTGTCTCACTGCTCACAATTTAAGATCCCAGACTTGACTCTTTTCTATCTCAGCCAAAGGAAAATTGAGTAATGCAAGCCTTTAGCGAAGTCAAATTGAAGATGAGCTCTCCTTTTTCTCATTTATATTTCCTAGACAAAAATGAGAACGAACTAAAGGGGTGATCTCATTCTTCTCAAGTCTCCCAGTGAGAACTAAAAATGATTGTCTCTTTCCCTGATCTCAACTCTGAGAAAAATGAGACATAAACGAGCCGGTTTCCAATATGTCTCAATTATGTCTGTCTATATTTTGAGTTTTGTGTCTCACTGCTCACAATTTGAGTTCCCAAATTTGTCTCTTTTCCATATCAGCCAAAGGAAAATTGAGTAATGCAAGCCTATAGCAAAACAAAATTGACATTGAGCTCTCCTTTTTCTCATTTATATCTCTTGGACAAAAATGAGCACTAACTAAAGGGGTGTTCTCACTCTTCTCAAGTCTTACAGTGAGAACTCTGTGAGAGCTAAAAATAGTTGTCTCTTCCCCTGATCTCAACTCGGAGAAAAATGAGACATAAATGAGCCTGCTTTCCAAAATGTCTCAATTATGTCTGTCTATATTTTGAGTTTTGTGTCTCAGTGCTCACAATTTAAGTTCCCAGACTTGACTCTTTTTTTTCTCAGCCAAAGGAAAATTGAGTAATGCAAGCCTTTGGCGAAGCCAAATTGAAGATGAGCTCTCTTTTTTCCCATTTATATCTCCTCGACAAAATGAGAACGAACTAAAGAGGTGTTCTCATTCTTCTCAAGTCTCCCAGTGAGAACTCTGTGAGAACTAAAAATGGTTGTCTCTTTCCCTGATCTCAACTCTGAGAAAAATGAGACGTAAACGAGCCGGTTTCCAATATGTCTGTCTATATTTTGAGTTTTGTGTCTCACTGCTCACAATCTGAGTTCCCAAATTTGACTCTTTTCCATCTCAGCCAAAGAACAATTGAGTAATGCAAGCCTACAGCAAAACAAAATTGACGTTGAGCTCTCCTTTTTCTCATTCATATCTCTTGGACAAAAATGAGCACTAACTAAAGGTGTGTTCTCACTCTTCTCAAGTCTCACAGTGAGAACTCTGTGAGAGCTAAAAATGGTTGTCTCTTTCCCTGATCTCAACTCGGAGAAAAATGAGACATAAATAAGCTGCTTTCCAATATGTCTCAATTATGTCTTTCTATATTTTGAGTTTTGTGTCTCACTGCTCACAATTTGAGTTCCCAGATTTGACTCTTTTCCATCTCAGCCAAAGGAAAATTGAGTAAGGCAAGCCTTTAGCGAAGCCAAAATGAAGATGAGCTCTCCTTTTTCTCATTTATATCTCCTAGACAAAAATGAGCACTAACTAAAGGGGTGTTCTCATCCTTCTCAAGTGTCCCAGTGAGAACTCTGTGAGAGCTAAAAATTGTTGTCTCTTTCCCTGATCTCAACTCAGAGAAAAATTAGACATAAACGAGCCGGTCTCCAATATGTCTCAATTATGTCCGTCTATATTATGAGTTTTGTGTCTCACTGCTCACAATTTAAGTTCCCAGACTTGACTCTTTTTTTTTTCTCAGCCAAAGGAAAATTGAGTAATGCAAGCCTTTAGCGAAGCCAAATTGAAGATGAGCTCTCTTTTTTACCATTTATATCTCCTCGACAAAAATGAGAACAAACTAAAGGGGTGTTCTCATTCTTCTCAAGTCTCACAGTGGGAACTCTGTGAGAACTAAAAATGGTTGTCTCTTTCCCTGATCTCAACTCGGAGAAAAATTAGACATAAACGAGCCGGTCTCCAATATGTCTCAATTATGTCTGTCTATATTTTGAGTTTTGTGTCTCACTGCTCACAATTTAAGTTCCCAGACTTGACTCTTTTTTTTTTCTCAGCCAAAGGAAAATTGAGTAATGCAAGCCTTTAGCGAAGCCAAATTGAAGATGAGCTCTCTTTTTTACCATTTATATCTCCTCGACAAAAATGAGAACAAACTAAAGGGGTGTTCTCATTCTTCTCAAGTCTCACAGTGGGAACTCTGTGAGAACTAAAAATGGTTGTCTCTTTCCCTGATCTCAACTCGGAGAAAAATTAGACATAAACGAGCCGGTCTCCAATATGTCTCAATTATGTCTGTCTATATTTTGAGTTTTGTGTCTCACTGCTCACAATTTAAGTTCCCAGACTTGACTCTTTTTTTTTTCTCAGCCAAAGGAAAATTGACTAATGCAAGCCTTTAGCAAAGCCAAATTGAAGATGAGCTCTCTTTTTTACCATTTATATCTCCTCGACAAAAATGAGAACAAACTAAAGGGGTGTTCTCATTCTTCTCAAGTCTCACAGTGGGAACTCTGTGAGAACTAAAAATGGTTGTCTCTTTCCCTGATCTCAACTCGGAGAAAAATTAGACATAAATGAGCCGGTTTACAATATGTCTCAATTATGTCTGTCTATATTTTTAGTTTTGTGTCTCACTGCTCACAATTTAAGATCCCAGACGTGACTCTTTTCTATCTCAGCCAAAGGAAAATTGAGTAATGCAAGCCTTTAGCGAAGCCAAATTAAAGATAAGTTATCCTTTTTCTCATTTATATTTCCTAGACAAAAATGAGAACGAACTAAAGGGGTGTTCTCACTCTTCTCAAGTCTCACAGTGAGAACTCTGTGAGAACTAAAAATTATTGTCTCTTTCCCTGATCTCAACTCTGAGAAAAATGAGACATAAACAAGCCGGTTTCCAATATGTCTCAATTATGTCTGTCTATATTTTGAGTTTTGTGTCTCACTGCTCACAATTTGAGTTCCCAAATTTGATTCTTTTCCATCTCAGCCTAAGGAAAATTGAGTAATGCAAGCCTATATCAAAACAAAATTGACATTGAGCTCTCCTTTTTCTCATTTATATCTCTTGGACAAAAATGAGCACTAACTAAAGGGGTGTTCTCACTCTTCTCAAGTCTCACAGTGAGAACTCTGTGAGAGCTAAAAATGGTTGTCTCTTCCCCTGATCTCAACTCGGAGAAAAATGAGCCATAAATGAGCCTGCTTTCCAATATGTCTCAATTATGTCTGTGGTTTTGTCCACATTCAGACCACAGCACCTTGTTTAGTCCCGCTCTGCTTGCATGTACATTTGTTTAGAACTTATATAAGAGGACGGAGAACAATCTTCTGGCGTTCTGCTGGTCTTGGAAACACAAGTCTGTCTCTGGGACTCAATACCGTCTGATTGCAACAACCTCCGTCCAGGCCGAGGAACAGCTGGCTCCAATAAGAGCGAGCCCTGGGTGCTGTGTTTACTCATTCCATACGTCAAGACAGGAAGTGGAACATCACTGAAGGGACTTTAGTGTAAGAGTGTTTCGAAGTGGCTTGTTATCTATGGACTGGTTGCACCGTCAGACCTGCACATTTTGAGAACAGTTGATCTTTGGATCTGGCTGACGTTAGACGACAGTCACTCGGTCGGCTTGTTTAAAATCCTTGGAGTTCCGGAGTTGACGTGGAACAATCGTCTCCACAATGTCGGGAGACGTAGTGACGTTAGAATGGATCTTTGACCTCAACTTCAGCCATTATGACCTTGACACGGACAAATAATTCAGGAAAGTTTGAGAATCATTTCAGAATACTTTGGTTGAATTCTGACAAAACTCTGTCAAATTCTATGCCTTTGTACTATATATGAACTAGGGTTGTACGGTATACCGGTACTAGTATAGTACCGCAATACTAATGAATCATATGCAATACTATACCGCCTCTAAAAAGTACCGGTTCCCTCCCCCTTTTTTTTTTTAATGGGCATCACGTTGTGACATTGCTAGTTTTACGAGCAGACGAGCATGTTCGGCAGCGCACACATTAGGGATGATGTTTGATAAGAAATTATCGAGTTCGAGCCCATTATCGAATCCTCTTATCGAACCGATTCCTTATCGATTCTCTTATCGAATCCAGATAGGTTGTTGTATATGGAAAAAAACACACAATATTTGGTTTAACAAATGCTCACTTTTATTTTATAAGAAGAAAATGAAATAAATAAATATTGACTGTTGTTACCCCCCTAAAAAAATAAAATAAAATAAATAAATATTGACTGTTGTTACCCAAAGTATATTAAGTGGGATTTTTCAGAAAAACAAATATATACTAACACAAAAACAACCTGTCTCTGTGATCACTATAGGTGTATAAATAATAATATAGTGTTAAATAAAATCAGTCCCTTCGGCACAAAACTGAAAATAATACAGCTCTCCAAAAAGTGCACTTCTGCTGCTATTGGAACATCCTTCTGGGGTCCATCAGTGTGGCCTCCTTCAGGAATGACTGCACATCCTTGTCCTGGAGGGAAAATGAGGGACAGACTTAGGGGGGAAATTAGCAGAATCTGAAGACTACGCTGTCTGTTATTTAGTCTTTAGCATTAGTATGTGGAATTAAATGATGGAATAGATTAAGTAATGAAGTTAAACATTGTACTGATATGATCCACTTTAAGAGGTTGTTCAAATTAATAGTGCTTACAAAGTACAAAGAAGAATTATAAGAAATACTTTCAACCTTATTGAAAATAAGATATTCTTCATCTCAGTATATTAATAATGACTGAATTAATTAATTACATATTACAAAACTGTTGTATATACTAATTCACAGATGTTATTTTATTATAAAAAATGTCAGTAAATGATGCATATATTTGTAAACACTCTGAAGTGGGAAAGGGGTAGGATTAAATAAGCTTTACTTCTTCCTATTCCTTTTCGGACATGATGTAAAGTGAAATGATATGAAACCGTGATCTGTTATGCTGTAAGTGTGTTCATGTAGGAAATAAACTAAAGAAAGAAAGAAAGCACTAGTTTATTAGACAGACCTGCAAACTCTGGAGTGGTGTAGGCTACAAGATAAAGTTAACATTATCAGATACATACAAAAAGGCTAACGTTAACGTTATCGTTAGGCACTGACTATGCTTAGGTAACGTTAGTCTAGCTAACATTACTGCAGTCCTGGTTGACATAAGAGGTAACGTTATTTTAGCCTAAAGGCTACAAGTGAGCAGATATAGAAATTAACCGGCAACAGTTAACGTTAGTTACTCACCAGCACTACCACTGGAATTGGCGCTGCAGGTTGAAGCAGAGGAAGAGGGGCTTGCTTCGTCATCTCTGTCGCTGCTTCTCCACAACACGTTTCTCTAACCTTCAGGTTATGTACGGCCTGAACATGTTTCATCATGCTTGTTGTATTTCCCCACTTAAATGAGAGCGAAGCCTGGCAATAATTGCAGATAGCCGTTTCCTCGTCCTATTTTTTTCGAAAATGAAGCCATGCCTTGAGGCGTTTTTTCCGGTGCATTGATGTTGCTGCTTTCTGTATCTGCCGCCTAATGACTGAGCTACGTCATTTCCTGGGACGTGCCACAGGGCATTTCATGTGGGACGGGATTCGTTCCAAGGGATTCGAATAAAGAACCAACTCTTTTTCTTTACTATAGTGGCCTCGATAACGAACCGGTTCTCAAAAAGGGATTTGAGTCCATGGAATCGGTTCTTTTCTTATCGAACAACCGGGAGAACCGGTTTCAAACATCATCCCTAGCACACAGAGTACTTACAAGCAGACACAGTGTGTAGACAGAAAAGGGAGAATGGACGCATTTTTGGTCCAAAAACTAAAACTAAAGGTGAAGTTATAACACTGAAACACCCTCAGGAAGAGGTGCTTTAAGACATGGCTAGCTAGTTAGCAGCTAACATCCATCCGCAGTCGGCAGTGGTTTAGCTACTTCTAAATCACTAATCCTCGCCTCCATGGCGACAAATAAAGTATGTTTTTTACAAGTACATTATCACTGGAGGACGAGGAAAGGCTAAACTTGCTTCACTACACACCATAGGAGGATCCAATAGCTCACCGGCATCACAATGTAAACAAATGCCATGGGTGGATCTACACCTAGGGTGACCATTTCCATGACACCAAAAAGGAGGACATTATGCGGCATATCAATAAATTACTATGGTGTACATAGGACTCTGGTATACTCTTATTTATAGTACAATTTTGAGTAGTTTAAAGATTATGTTTGTGTGGCTGAATAGGAAAAAATATTAAAGTCAAGTGTTTGTTAACAGTATTTGTATTTATTCAATACATTGTGGTGTTCAAAAAGTGACCACTGAGATGAATCTTTTCAAGTGCAGAGTGCCACAAAGCATAACATGTGCTGACTTAAATGCAGTTAACATATATAATTTTTTAAAAATGCCACAAAAAATGTTCCACATCAACATCAAGGCTGCTTGCTGCATATCTGGTTGCGTTATGCAGAATAAGGGCCAAACAGTTTGCAGGGAGCACATCTTTTTGGCTCAGTTTCAGCTTCTGATACACTGTTATGTTTGCCACAATTGACACTGGCATTGTCTGCTGCATATGCAGACATCTTTTTCACCTCTAAGCCAGACATCTCAAGTTTTGCCAGAAGCTGGTTTGTTATGGCTTCTGACGTTTCGTTGCTGTCGCTATAAAAATCCAACAGGACATGTTGGATGCCTTCATCAAAGTGAAAATACCTTACCACAATGGGAAAACACTTGTTTGTTCCTTTATTTGAGGCGTTGGTTGCCACGGAAAACGGTAGGTTGTTTTCTTTTATGTAGTCGGTATGTTCCTGTACCGAATAGTGAGCGATGACGTTCTCGCACAATGCCTTGGCTTTTGTTCGGCCACAGGCCATCCCTTTAGCTGTGGGATAGTCACTGAAAATCTCCCGGTCCACTTTCATGCCGCAGTCTAAACTTCTGTAGGGCTGGTGATGCTTTACAGCAGTGGTTCTCAACCTTTTTTCAGTGATGTACCCCCTGTGAACATTTTTTTAATTCAAGTGCCCCCTAATCAGAGCAAAGCATTTTTGGTTGAAAAAAAAGAGATAAAGAAGTAAAATACAGCACTATGTCATCAGTTTCTGATTTATTAAATTGTATAACAGTGCAAAATATTGCTCATTTGTAGTGGTCTTTCTTGAACTATTTGGAAAACAATATATAAAATAACTAAAAACTTGTTGAAAAATAAACAAGTGATTCAATTATAAATAAAGATTTCTACACATAGAAGTAATCAACTTAAAGTGCCCTCTTTGGGGATTGTAATAGAGATCCACCTGGATTCAGGAACTTAATTCTAAACATTTCTTCACAAAAAAAGAAATCTTTAACATCAATATTTATGGAACATGTCTACAAAAAATCTAGCTGTCAACACTGAATATTGCATTGTTGCATTTCTTTTCACAGTTCTTTTTGACAGACATTTTAGTGAGGGTCAAACCATCATGGCATGGGGGAAACTCTGGCTTTATGATAATGAATGGAATAGCCTACTTAATTTGATGTTCAGTTTATGAACTTACATTACATTACATACCCCCAGGGTACCATTTGAGAACCACTGCTTTACAGCATGGTACACCTTGCACAGCTCCGCAGCGGTTATCTTGTCATCCAGGGGCGACGAAACTTCATGAAAAAATGTCCTCATTGAAGAGGTACCTGCCGCATGTTTATTACTTTTATGTTTATCCGTACCCGCATGCCGTTCAGTTGCAGCTTTCCCCTGACTACTTACGTCGACATCACATCGACAAAGTGTGCAGAAGCCATGGAATGAGTCTCGACTGCTTTTCGTTATAAATTTGTGCTCTTTTATCCATTCAGAATTAAACGAGGTCTTGCGTTTTGGCATGATGCTAACTTTCTGCCGCAGCAACACATGGACCCTTGTTTACTTTTTTAACCAATGATAAGCAGATTTGTATCCGACACAGCTCTTAGCCAATCATTTGATACGTTACTGCGTTGGGGGCATTTTTACGGTCTTTGATTGGCTATCGCGCTGCAGCCCAGCAAAGATGAAAAAACTCCGCTCTTCAAACCTATGTGCCTCAAAAAGGAGGACAAATACGTGTCCGGCTTGAAGCTGCGCCGGACGCCGGACAGGGCATTAAAAATCCGGACTGTCCGGCCTATATCCGGACACCTGGTCACCCTATCTACACCTGACATCCACTGTAATGATACCAAGTACAAGAGTGTATCTTGTCGATACTACTATGATTACATCAATATTTTTTAGCATCACAAAATCTTTTTTCATTTTTTTAAAACTCATATTATGTTTATAAATTCAGTAAATATGTCCCTGGACACATGAGGACTTTGAATATGACCAATGTATGATCCTGTAACTACTTGGTATTGAATCGATACCTAAATGTGTGGTATCATCCAAAACTAATGTAAAGTATCCAAAAAGAGAAGAATAAGTGATTATTACATTTTAACAGAAGTGTAGATAGAACATGTTAAAACAGAAAATAAGCAGATTTCATTTCATTTCATTTTTATTTATCTCCTTCATTGATGTGCATCTTTGATCGATAGACAATTATACCACAATTATTCAATTATACATTTACACGCCAATGCCTGAGAAGGAGCATGATGAAGAAAAATCTTATATTTTCCTGCCCCCTTCAACATAATACATACGTAGTCTTACTTAATGATATCATATAAACCAACAATTACATCCAAATATAACGAAAACACACAAAAAAACACAACAAGTGCAAAACTTCATGAAGTACAAACCGAACAAAAAAAACAAAAGAAGTAATATACACCTCACGGGATGATACAAAACAAATACAAAACCAGGCAAAAAATAAGTAAAATAATAAATATAATGCAAAATGTAAACACTTATGGCTATCCATATGATCTTATTGTTCTGTCTTTATATATTGTTTTTCAATTGGAATATATTTTAACAATCTTTTATCTCATTGTAAAGAGAATGTTATAGTTTAACCCCCACCACTGATATGCACATTTGTTTTAAAGTTGTCCTTGAATACGAATGTTTGAAATGACCTTTACTTCTACGCTCTTCATTCTCAGAAATGATGACAAACATTTTTTGTAAATTTGCTGGTAATGTTTTACTTTTAGTTTTAAACATGACACATAATGTTTGTAACTTTACTAGCTCCTGTAATTTCAATAAACCCGAATTAATAAATAATATGTTAGTGTGTTCTAAGTAATCTGCTTTATGAATAATCCTTGTAGCTCTTTTCTGTAGTTGATACAATGCCTTTATGTTACTCTTACTGTATATGTGTTCCCCCACACTTCCACACAGTAGCTGGTATATGGCAATATAAGTGCACAATACAATATACGCATTGCCTTATAATCTAACACATATTATACCTTATTTAATATAAAAATACTCTTAGACATCTTTTTCCGTACATGTGCAATATGAGATTTCCATGTCAGACCGTCATCCAGTATCACTACTAAAAATCTAAGTTCAGAAACCCTTTCAATATCGATTCCATCTATTGACAGTTTGATCGTTTCCTCCCTTTTCCTCTTACCAAAAATCATGAACTTTGTTTTTTTTGCATTTAATGATAATTTATTGACATCAAACCATCTCTTAAGTTTAATCATTTCCTGTACAATAACGTTTGATAATGCTTTTAAGTCATGTCCCGAACTATAAAAGTTGGTGTCGTCCGCAAATAATACACATTTCAATAACTTTGATACCTCACATATATCATTAATATATAAAATAAACAATTTTGGTCCCAAAACCGAACCTTGTAGAATTCCACATTCAATCCTCATTTGTTCAGATGTATTACCCACAAAATCCACAAACTCTTGTCTATTATCTAAATAACTTCTTAGCCAGTCTAAAACTACTCCTCTCACACCAAATGAATACAACTTGGACAATAATATAGAATGATCTATAGTGTCAAATGCTTTTTTAAGATCGATAAATACCCCTATAGTGTATTTCTTATTATCAGTTGCTGTTGCTATATCCTCCATTATATTCATTACAGCTGAAGCAGTGGATCTATTGGTCCGGAATCCATACTGGCTCTCACTCAACAGCATGTTCATTTCAATAAAACTGTCTAATTTTTTTACAAATATTTTTTCAATTATTTTAGAAAATTGTGACAGCAGTGACACTGGTCTGTAATTAGTGAATCTATGTGTATCTCCCGTTTTAAAGAGTGGAATTACCTTTGCTACCTTCATTGTATTTGGAAAGGTCCCTGTTTGAAAAGAAAGATTAAAAACATAACAAAGAGGTTTGATGATACAGTCAATAGTCTTTTTTACAATTATCATGTCGAAACCATCACTGTCTGTTGATGTCTTATTTTTCAGTTTTGTTACCATCGATACAATTTCATTTTCACTAACATCTCCTGGAAGCATGGACTGTAGCACTTTGCTTCCCCCTCTCCATCCAATCTGTATATCTTTATGTTCTCCAATACTCTCTGCCAATTTGGGTCCAACATTCACAAAAAAATAATTGAATCTGTTTGCCACTTCATTCATATTTGTTATCATCTTATTATCCTCATTGATAAAATGGCTTGGTGGGTTTGTAGGCCCCGATGTTTTTCCTATTACTTTGTTCATAATATTCCAAGTTCCTTTGATATTGTTTTTATTTTTGTCTAGTAAATTATTATAATATTCTCTTTTAGCTTGTCTCATTATTGTTATCAATTTGTTTTTGTAAACGTTATATTTCGTTTCGGCATCCTTTGTTCTTACTTTTATGAAATCTCTATAAAGTTTGATTTTCTTTTTACAAGCATTCTGTAGTCCCTTTATAATCCAAGGCTTTTTATTGTAGCTGTCTCTTTGTTTCCATATATTCGGACAATGCTTTACATACAATGATAAATATATATTAAGAAAAGTATCATATGCAGCATTTGCCTCTCCCACATACACCTCATTCCAGTCTGCTTCAAATTGTCATGACTTGGACTGTGGAGTTTTTGTTTTCCCAAGATGCAAAAGGATTTGGATCGGACATGGCTTGAAGGTAAATACATTTTTAATAATAACACTCAAAAGAACAAAAGGCGCGCTCAAGGCGGATGTACAAACTTGACTAATGAAAACAAAAGACTTGCACGGGGGCAAAAAAACTATGAACAATAAAAAACACTAACTGTGGCAATAATAAACAAACTTACTTGGCATGGACATGAAGTGCGCAGACGTGGACAGAGTGTGACAGGGGGCATAAATGCGAGGATAGCAGGGTGAGAAAGGCTATGACTCCAGGACGAACAACAGAAAATGAAAAGCTTAAATAACAGACATGATTAACAACAGGTGCGTGACTCAAAACAGGTGCGTGACATGACAGGTGAAACTAATGGGTAACTATGGTGACAAGACAAGGGAGTGAAAAAGCCAGAAACTAAACAAAACATGACTAAGACAAAACATGATTACACAGACATGACAGAACTCCCCCCTTACGGACAGATCCCAGATGTCCAAGAAAAAACTTAAGAGTCATGGGAGGGCGGGAGGGGGACATGGCGGTGGGTCGCCAGCCCAAGTGGCCCCGAATCCATCGAGGCATAGTCATGTGGCGGCGGCGAGTGGAACGCCGCTGCAGCAGGCGAGGTGGGCGACCCGGGACAGGCCACATCCGTGGCCGACTGGGAGGTGGGCGCACTTGGCGTGGCGGGCGACCAGGTAGCGGCCATATCCGTGGCCGATGAGGAGGCAGGCGCGTCGTCGACTTGGCAGGCGTGGCAGCTCGGCGTGGCAAGTCAGGCGGCGAAGCTCGGCGTGACGCGTCCAGCGGCGAAGCTCGGCGTGACGCGTCCAGCGGCGAAGCTCGGCGTGACGCGTCCAGCGGCGAAGCTCGGCGTGGGTCTTGGTCTTGGTGTGGGTCTTGGCATGGCGGGTCTTGGTCTTGGTGTGGGTCTTGGTGTGGGTCTTGGTCTTGGCATGGCGGGTCTTGGTCTTGGCATGGCGGGTCTTGGTCTTGGCATGGCGGGTCTTGGCATGGCGTGTCTTGGTCTTGGCATGGCGTGTCTTGGTCTTGGTCTTGGCTTAGCGGGTCTTGGTCTTGGTCTTGGTCTTGGTCTTGGCATGGCGTGTCTTGGTCTTGGCATGGCGTGTCTTGGTCTTGGCATGGCGTGTCTTGGTCTTGGCATGGCGTGTCTTGGTCTTGGCATGGCGTGTCTTGGTCTTGGCATGGCGTGTCTTGGTCTTGGCATGGCGGGTCTTGGTCTTGACGTCGAGCTGCGACTGGCGGCACTTGACGTCGAGCTGCGACTGGCGGCACTTGGCGTCGTGGAGCTGGTACCGGAGCTTGGCGTGGTGGGTCTTGGCGTAGTGGAGCTGGTGCGGCGACAGGTGCTAGCCGTGGAGTAGCTACAGGTGCTAGCCGTGGAGCAGCTACAGGTGCTAGCTTTGGTGCAGGTGGAGGTGGCCTAGCTGGGGGTTGCGGCTTGGCATGGTGCAAGACCGGTGGTGGTGGCCGTGCTGGAGGCTGTGGCTTGGCATGGTGATGCCGAGCCACCCCAACAACACAGCTCCCGACCCCAGCCCCCCCCTCAAGGGGCGGATACCAGACGCGCTCCCTGCGGTCTGGAACTCTCTGTAGGGGTGGGCGGAGGAGGGCAGAAACTTCCCCATTAAATTGTCCAAACTGTCTTTTTTGTACCTGTGTTTTTGTGGGTGAAAAAAAAAATTTTTGTGACTTGGGCGTGACTTGAGTCCTGGGGGGCGGGGCATGAAATTTGGGTGGCTTGTCTTGACAGGATCTAATGTTCAAAATAATATTTTGGTAGTGTTGAATCATGGTCATGGGATTGGAGTCTTTTGCTGGAGGTGAGTGATCAAAAGAAAAAGAGTTGAAAAAAAAATCCTGGTCTGTGACGTCATTTTGGAGCTGCGGAGCTGGCAGCAGCCTGCTTCCGCCCGGAGTGGGAGGAGCCTGCGGGAGCGCTGCGTGCGGTCTGCTCGCCTTCCCTGACGTCCTCGGTCTGGAGCGGCGCTTCCGGGATTGCGGTGACGCAGCCTCGTCCTCGGACCAAATGGAGCTAATAGGAATAAGCTTCCCATTTGGCCCCCACGTCAGGTCTCGCTCCGCCATGGCTCCTAACGACTCCCAACTTCCTTCTTCGACCAAATTCTTTGCGGGAAAGCGATTAGCTGGAGTCATAATGTCAGGACTTGGACTGTGGAGTTTTTGTTTTCCCAAGATGCAAAAGGATTTGGATTGGACATGGACATGGCTCCTCTCTGAGCTGCCACCTTAACGTGGTAGAGGAGTTTGCGTGTCCCAATGATCCTAGGAGCTATGTTGTCCGGGGGCTTCCATGCCCCCTGGTAGGGTCTCCCAAGACAAACAGCTCCTAGGTGAGGGATCAGACAAAGAGCAGCTCGAAGACTTCTATGGAAATGCAAGAACCGAGACTCAGATTTCCCTCGCCCGGACGCGGGTCACCGGGGCCCCCCTCCGGAGCCAGGCCCGGAGTTGGGGCACGATGGCGAGCGCCTGGTGGCCGGGCCTGTCCCCATGGGGCCCGGCCGGGCACATCCCGAAGAGGCAACGTGGGTCCCCCCTCCAATGGGCTCACCACCCATAGCAGGGGCCATAGAGGTCGGGTGCAATGTGAGCTGGGCGGTAGCCGAAGGCAGGGCACTTGGCGGTCCGATCCTCGGCTACAGAAGCTAGCTCTTGGGACGTGGAACGTCACCTCGCTGGGGGGGAAGGAGCCTGAGCTAGTGCGCGAGGTAGAGAAGTTCCGGTTGGATATAGTCGGACTCACCTCGACGCACAGCAAGGGCTCTGGAACCAGTTCTCTCGAGAGGGGCTGGACTCTCTTCCACTCTGGCGTTGCCAGCAGTGACAGGCGACGGGCTGGGGTGGCAATTCTTGTTGCCCCCCGGCTCAGAGCCTGCATGTTGGAGTTCAACCCGGTGGACGAGAGGGTAGCTTCCCTCCGCCTTCGGGTGGGGGGACGGGTCCTGACTGTTGTTTGCGCTTACGCGCCAAACAGCAGCTCAGAGTACCCACCCTTTTTGGATTCACTCGAGGGAGTACTTGAAAGTGCTCCCCCGGGTGATTCCCTCGTTCTACTGGGGGACTTCAACGCTCATATTGGCGGCGACAGTGAAACCTGGAGAGGCGTGATTGGGAAGAATGGCCGCCCGGATCTGAACCCAAGTGGTGTTTTGTTATTGGACTTTTGTGCCCGTCACGGATTGTCCATAACGAACACCATGTTCAAGCATAAGGGTGTCCATATGTGCACTTGGCACCAGGACACCCTAGGCCGCAGTTCTATGATCGACTTTGTAGTTGTGTCATCGGATTTGCGGCCTCATGTTTTGGACACTCGGGTGAAGAGAGGGGCGGAGCTTTCTACCGATCACCACCTGGTGGTGAGTTGGCTGCGATGGTGGGGGAGGATGCCGGACAGACCTGGCAGGCCCAAACGCATTGTGAGGGTTTGCTGGGAACGTCTGGCAGAGTCTCCTATCAGAGAGAGTTTCAATTCCCACCTCCGGAAGAACTTTGAACATGTCACGAGGTAGGTGCTGGACATTGAGTCCGAGTGGACCATGTTCCACGCCTCTATTGTCGAGGCGGCTGATTGGAGCTGTGGCCGCAAGGTAGTTGGTGCCTGTCGTGGCGGTAATCCTAGAACCCGTTGGTGGACACCGGCGGTGAGGGATGCCGTCAAGCTGAAGAAGGAGTCCTATCGGGTTCTTTTGGCTCATGGGACTCCTGAGGCAGCGGACAGGTACCGACAGGCCAAGCGGTGTGCGGCTTCAGCGGTCGCGGAGGCAAAAACTCGGACATGGGAGGAGTTCGGGGAAGCCATGGAAAACGACTTCCGGATGGCTTCGAAGCGATTCTGGACCACCATCCGCCGCCTCAGGAAGGGGAAGCAGTGCACTACCAACACCGTGTATGTATGGGATGGTGTTCTGCTGACCTCGACTGCGGAAGTTGTGGATCGGTGGAGGGAATACTTCGAAGACCTCCTCAATCCCACCAACACGTCTTCCTATGAGGAAGCAGTGCCTGGGGAATCTGTGGTGGGCTCTCCTATTTCTGGGGCTGAGGTTGCTGAGGTAGTTAAAAAGCTCCTCGGTGGCAAGGCCCCGGGGGTGGATGAGATCCGCCCAGAGTTCCTTAAGGCTCTGGATGCTGTAGGGCTGTCTTGGTTGACAAGACTCTGCAGCATCGCGTGGACATCGGGGGCAGTACCTCTGGATTGGCAGACCGGGGTGGTGGTTCCTCTCTTTAAAAAGGGGAACCGGAGGGTGTGTTCTAACTATCGTGGGATCACACTCCTCAGCCTTCCCGGTAAGGTCTATTCAGGTGTACTGGAGAGGAGGCTACGCCGGATAGTCGAACCTCGGATTCAGGAGGAACAGTGTGGTTTTTGTCCTGGTCGTGGAACTGTGGACCAGCTCTATACTCTCGGCAGGGTCCTTGAGGGTGCATGGGAGTTTGCCCAACCAGTCTACATGTGCTTTGTGGACTTGGAGAAGGCATTCGACCGTGTCCCTCGGGAAGTCCTGTGGGGAGTGCTCAGAGAGTATGGGGTTTCGGACTGTCTGATTGTGGCGGTCCGCTCCCTGTATGATCAGTGTCAGAGCTTGGTTCGCATTGCCGGCAGTAAGTCGGACACGTTTCCGGTGAGGGTTGGACTCCGCCAAGGCTGCCCTTTGTCACCGATTCTGTTCATAACTTTTATGGACAGAATTTCTAGGCGCAGTCAAGGCATTGAGGGGATCCGGTTTGGTGGCTGCAGGATTAGGTCTCTGCTTTTTGCAGATGATTTGGTCCTGATGGCTTCATCTGGCCAGGATCTTCAGCTCTCACTGGATCGGTTCGCAGCTGAGTGTGAAGCGACTGGGATGAGAATCAGCACCTCCAAGTCCGAGTCCATGGTTCTCGCCCGGAAAAGGGTGGAGTGCCATCTCCGGGTTGGGGAGGAGATCTTGCCCCAAGTGGAGGAGTTCAAGTACCTCGGAGTCTTGTTCACGAGTGAGGGAAGAGTGGATCGTGAGATCGACAGGCGGATCGGTGCGGCGTCTTCAGTAATGCGGACGCTGTATCGATCCGTTGTGGTGAAGAAGGAGCTGAGCCGGAAGGCAAAGCTCTCAATTTACCGGTCGATCTACGTTCCCATCCTCACCTATGGTCATGAGCTTTGGGTTATGACCGAAAGAACAAGATCACGGGTACAAGCGGCCGAAATGAGTTTCCTCCGCCGGGTGGCGGGGCTCTCCCTTAGAGATAGGGTGAGAAGCTCTGTCATCCGGGGGGAGCTCAAAGTAAAGCCGCTGCTCCTCCACATCGAGAGGAGCCAGATGAGGTGGTTCGGGCATCTGGTCAGGATGCCACCCGAGCGCCTCCCTAAGGAGGTGTTTAGGGCATGTCCGACCGGTAGGAGGCCACGAGGAAGACCCAGGACACGTTGGGAAGACTATGTCTCCCGGCTGGCCTGGGAACGCCTCGGGATCCCCCGGGAGGAGCTGGACGAAGTGGCTGGGGAGAGGGAAGTCTGGGCTTCCCTGCTTAGTCTGCTGCCCCCGCGACCCGACCTCGGATAAGTGGAAGAAGATGGATGGATGGATGGATGGATGGATGGCTTGAAGGTAAATAAATTTTTAATAATAACACTCAAAAGAACAAAAGGCGCGCTCAAGGCGGATGTACAAACTTGACTAATGAAAACAAAAGACTTGCACGGGGGCAAAAAAACTATGAACAATAAAAAACACTAACTGTGGCAATAATAAACAAACTTACTTGGCATGGACATGAAGTGCGCAGACGTGGACAGAGTGTGACAGGGGGCATAAATGCGAGGTTAGCAGGGTGAGAAAGGCTATGACTCCAGGACGAACAACAGAAAATGAAAAGCTTAAATAACACAGACATGATTAACAACAGGTGCGTGACTCAAAACAGGTGCGTGACATGACAGGTGAAACTAATGGGTAACTATGGTGACAAGACAAGGGAGTGAAAAAGCCAGAAACTAAACAAAACATGACTAAGACAAAACATGATTACACAGACATGACACAAATAAGTCCTTCCTAAACTTAATTGCCTCTTCAGTCCTTTTCCTTACATACCTATGGGTTTTTTCCTCCCTCTTTCTATCAATTGGACAGTCATAAGTAAGAAACACAGGTAAGTGGTCACTTATATCATTAATTACTAGTCCACTTTTTATATTATTTTCTATGTCATTTATAAAGATGCACAATTTGTCGTTATTCTACTGGGTTTGGTGATCAATGGATGAAACCCTCTACTATATACCACATCCAAGAAGTCTCTTGTTGATTTATTTCTGGGTGAGCTTAGCAGGTCTATGTTATAGTCGCCACACATGACGAATGTTTTCTTTTCCTTTACCTTGCACAATAATTCTTCCAGACTATCACTAAATGCTTCTACCTTAGACCCAGGTGTCCTATATAAACACGTAACAATAACATTTCTCTTCTTTTCTATTTCTACCTCCACAGTTACACATTCAAATAAATCATGGGTTACCACTGTCATACATTCAACAGGTCTACATTTCAAATCACAGTCAACAAACAGGGCCAACCCTCCTCCCTTCTTGTTTCTTCTACTATAGTAATACAACTCATACCCGTCAATGGAGAAATCGATACCTCTGTCTTTAACGATCCATGTTTCAGAAAGTGCTATTATTTTGAATTTGCCATTTAGAGTCTTCAAGTATTTGTCAATCTTTGAGAAATTTGCATATAAGCTTCTACAGTTGAAATGTATCAAAGAAAGTGGAGAGTGGCCGTATGCAACCCGAGGGTCCCTGGTTCAATCCCCACCTAGTACCAACCTCGTCATGTCCGTTGTGTCCTGAGCAAGACACTTCACCCTTGCTCCTGATGGGTGCTGGTTAGCGCCTTGCATGGCAGCTCCCTCCATCAGTGTGTGAATGTGTGTGTGAATGGGTAAATGTGGAAGTAGTGTCAAAGCGCTTTGAGTACCTTGAAGGTAGAAAAGCGCTATACAAGTACAACCCATTTATCATTTATAACATTGTCATTGAATTGTTCCTCGGTGTAGTAGTCACAAGTAGCATTGATTGAGTTGAACAGATGGTTTTCTGGGTCAACATCATTTTCAAAGTCATATACATACTTGCCAACCTTGAGACCTCCGATTTCGGGGGGGGGGGGGTTGGGGTGTGTGGTCGGGGTCGGGCGGGGGGCGTGGTTGGGGGCGGGGGCGTGGTTAAGAGAGGAGGAGTATATTTACAGCTAGAATTCACCAAGTATTTCATATATATATATATATATATATATATAAATAAATAAAAGAAATACTTGAATTTCAGTGTTCATTTATTTACACATATACACACACGTAACACTCATCTACTCATTGTTGAGTTAAGGGTTGAATTGTCCATCCTTGTTCTATTCTCTGTCACTATTTTTCTAACCATGCTGAACACCCTCTCTGATGATGTATTGCTGTGTGGCACGCACAAAAGTGCTTTCATCAAATGCACCAGAGTCTGGAATCTTCCATCTCTCCCTAGCATGGCCCAAAACCGGTCAATCTTTGCTTCCTGAGGAAGATCTTCACTGCCAAGCACTTGGTAGTCCACTACTTCTTCCCGGAGGCTATCCAGGTCCAATGGCAGCTGCGGCTTGGAACTTACAAGCGTATTTCTTCATCTTACTCGTCGTCGGCGTCGCCACGGCTGTATCTTCCTCATTATTCTGCTTTGTCTCCTTGTTGTGTGCACAGTTGTGCACTCTCTAAAAGCTGTAGATGTTATTGTCACATATGCATGTACAGTAGATGGCAGTATTGTCCTGTTTAAGAGTGTCACAACATTGCTGTTTACGGCAGACAAACTGCTTTACGGTAGACGGAAACGTGACTGCTGTTGTTGTGTGTTGTTACCGCGCTGGGAGGATGTTAATGAAACTGCCTAACAATAAACCCATATAAGAAACCAAGAACTCGCCCTCAATCATTCTACAGTTATAACGTGATTGGGCAGGCACACTGTTTATATTGTGGGAACAGGCTGTCCTCACTCAGATCCGCATGGAGCTGGAGGGGGCGTGGCCTCAAGCTCCGCCTGAATTTCGGGAGATTTTCAGGAGAAAATTTGTCCCGGGAGGTTTTCGGAAGAGGCGCTGAATTTTGGGAGTCTCCCGGAAAATCCGGGAGGGTTGGCAAGTATGCATATAGTTTACCGGTATAGTCCATGTATTCAGCTCTTGAAAACGTTTGATTCTCAGTTGTCTCACCTTCTCGCTGCGTAGCCTTCCCCATCTCCAGCCAAGGATGAGCCGTGTCAGTCATAAGTCTAGCAGTTCTCATCTATATTGATCCAAGTCGCGGAGCTCTCGAATCGTGACAACTTTGGCTTCTTCATATGGTCCATTTAGCCGAATCATGATTTTGCAGTTCCGTGTCCATGTTGCTTGTATCTTGTTTTCTTTTCTGAGGATGCGTGCTTGTCTTGCAATGTCGGCGTTCTTCTTTGTAAGATGTTCATTGATGTAAACCCCAGTTCCCTTCAGCTTCCTTCCCTGCCGTAGTAACTCCGTCTTGTGTTTTTCGATTTACAAACCGGATCACAATGGCTGGGTTGGTTCTGCTGCCCTTCCTGGGGATAGTATGGCACGCCGAAATGCTGCCACTTTGAAGAATCATGTTCTTACTAGAGTGGAAATCAATTACTTGCCCTTCAAGTGTCTCAAGTTCGTCTGCCGGGGCTTCAACGTCCTTGTCAGCGTCCCTGCTGCGAGTCTCGGCCACTCTTGCATATGTGCGATGTTTGGTTTCTAGTCCGCTTATAATCAAATCGTCCATTCTGTTCATTTTCGTCAATTCTTGCTTCTTGGTCGACAATTTTCTTGTCTTTTTCCTTGATGATGTTTTTCAGCATTTTGATTTCGGTCAACAACTCCATGAGTGTGTCTTGCTGTTTGGCCACTGTCCTTACATCCTCTGACAGGGAGTTAAGCGATTTTCTGATCTCCTCCACGTCTTCCTCGAGTTTCTTGTGTTTCGCACTCATTTTCTTGATTCACTTGGTTTTCTTCTTAGTTTCAGTTCGGTTTCTTTACTTGCTTAAACTCACAAGCTAAATTGCCAAGACAGGTCACGGCACTTTCGCCTTCCCACCAATGGGGTCCCGTCCCTGGCAAGCCTCGCTCCAGCCTCTCTCCTCTCCCGGGCCTCGCCGCCGTCACCTGCCGGTCTCGTCGTCGCGAGATGGTCCCGCTGCTGCCAGTCGCTAGCCGTTAGCCGCTAGTCGGGCCTCTCCCTCGCCGCCCTGCTGTTGTCACTCGCCGCCGCGAGAAAGCTGCCTGTACCCCCGCCGCGAGGTGGTGGTGCCGCTGCTGCTGGCTGCTAGCCGGGCCTCCCTCGCCGCCCCGCTGCCGTCACTCGCCGCCGTGAAAAAGTTGAATTTGGCGCCCCACAAGTGAAAATGGCGGTGTTCGAGGACGTTAACTAGATATTAACAGTAAATGAACAAGTAGATTAATAATCTATTTTTACAGTTTGTCCCTCATAATGTAGACAAAATAATAGGTAGATAAATGACACAATATGTTACTGCATACGTCAGCAGACTAATTAGGAGTCTTTGTTTGTTTACTTACTACTAAAAGACAAGTTGTCTAGTATGTTCACTATTTTATTTAAGGACTAAATTACAATAATAAACATGTGTTTAATGTATCGTAAGATTTTTTATTAAAATAAAGACAATAATGACATTTCTTTGTGATCTCCTTTACTCAGAAAAGTATAGAAAATTCTCGAAATACATTTTGGTACAGGTACCAAAATATTGATATCGGGACAACCCTACATTCTAAGCAATAATGCGTTATAGTTCTAGAAAGAAACGCCACCAAAGGCTTCCATAGTGTCTACTGTCTTGCCGATATCCTAACTTTTTGACACATTTACCTTCGCAAATTAGGAGCATTCGACAACTGTCGAGTGCGATCCACAGCGCTAATTATTGTCTGTGCATGAGAGACGACCATCACACTTCAACATATCTAACGTTGCAATTGAAATTGGTTGAATAAATGTTGGTTTGTAATAGTGAACAGAACTAATTTCACTGGAGAGGCGTTGGTGTTCCTACTGAGCAACGTAACGCAGCAGTGAGACAGCGAGGGGGCCACAAGTCGTACAAGAATGACGACAAGATGATTGACAGGTGTGTGTGTCTCTCTCTAAGAACATCTGTTGGAGCCATCAGTCACCTGAGACGTTTCCTGCAATGGACCTGAGTGACTTGAGGGTCTCCATTTCTTTCCTCCACAAAGTGTCAGCGAGGACGATTCGTCACGATATATTGGAGCGCGTCAGTCCGAAGGTCGTTTTTGCCAAGTGCTCACTCCCCCGCCGAGTGGCGGCGAGACAGGACGCTCCTGCCAAGACAGAAGCATTGTTGCGCTGACATTTGTGCGGGGGGGGGATCAAACCGCCGATGAATAATCCATATTGAAGAACTCGCCGTGCTGCCAAATGTCAAACAGCCGCGGGGGCCATTGTTAGCGTGGCCAACGCTTCATTCACCGCCGTCACAATGGCGCGGTGCATCTGCGGCCGCGTGGCGCATCTGCGGCCGCGTGGCGTGCACTCGACTTATGGGAATTGTCCTTTGCATGCGAGCGTCTTACACACCTAGACAAAGGGACTCAAACCCACGGCCACATACTTTGTGATCATGTACTAAGTCAAGTTGAAAGAGTTGATCATGTGCACAATAGAAACATGTTTCTTCTGTACAATTACATTATTTTGTTGACGTCCACAATAGTGCAGAGTGCAGCAAAGAATGTAATAATAAAAAAGTAAAGATATATATAAAAATTCTATGAAAATAGTTTGTACAAAACATGTGCAGAGAAGGTAACAATGTCCATCATGTGTCAAAGTTAACAGGAAAAAGTAGAATATATATGTACGTATATATATGTACCGCATTTTTCGGAGTATAAGTCGCACCGGAGTATAAGTAGCACCTGCCGAAAATGCATAATAAAGAAGGAAAAAAACATATATAAGTTGCACTGGAGTATAAGTCGCATTTTGCAAATGTATTTGATAAAACCCAACACCAAGAACAGACATTTGAAAGGCAATTTAAAATAAATAAAGAATAGTGAACAACAGGCTGAATAAGTGTACGTTATATGAGGCATAAATAACCAACTGAGAACGTGCCTGGTATGTTAACGTAACATATTATGGTAAGAGTCATTCAAATAACTATAACATATAGAACATGCTATACGTTTACCAAACAATCTGTCACCCCTAATCGCTAAATCCCATGAAATGTTATACGTCTAGTCTCTTACGTGAATGAGCTAAATAATATTATTTGATATTTTACAGTAATGTGTTAATAATTTCACACATAAGTTGCTCCTGAGTATAAGTCGCACCCCCGGCCAAACTATGAAAAAAGCCGCGACTTATAGTCCGAAAAATACGATGTGTATGTGTATATATATATATATATATATATATATATATATATATATATATATATATATAAAACACAAAGGCTATATCATCCCTACAAGCCTGTTTCACAGGTTTCCCTGCTCGTCGGGGATGTTCACTATCCCCTGAGGAGCAGGGGAATCTGCGAAACAGGCTTGTAGGGATGATGTAGCCTTTGTGTTTTTTCCTGACCTAACGTATATTCCGCTCTACGCCGGTATTGAGCACTGCATAACGGATAAACCACAGAAACCTCGACTATATGTATGTATATATGTGTATGTATGTATGTATGTGTATATGTGTATGTATGTATGTATGTATGTATGTATGTATGTGTATATATGTATGTATGTATGTATTTGTGTATATGTGTATGTATCAATCAATCAATCAATCAATCAATTCCTTTATTGTCATTGTCATAATAACACTTAAGTCATACATGTCAACGAGATTTTGTTTGCGCTTTGTCCAGCGGCATAGAAACTGCATTGAAGTGCAGGTTGACCATAGTTTACAGTATGTATGTATGTATATGTGTATGTATGTATATATGTGCATATATGTATGTATGTATATATGTGTATATATGTATGTATGTGTATATATGTATGTATGTATGCGATGAGGTGGCGACTTGTCCAGGGTGTACCCCGCCTTCCGCCCGATTGTAGCTGAGATAGGCTCCAGCGACCCCAAAGGGAATAAGCGGTAGAAAATGTATGTATGTATGTATGTATGTGTATATGTGTATATGTGTATGTACGTGTATGTGTATGTATGTACTGTATGTATGTATGTATGTATGTATATATGTGTGAATATGTATGTATGTGTATATGTGTATGTACAAACCTGTTTCCATATGAGTTGGGGAATTGTGTTAGATGTAAATATAAACGGAATACAATGATTTGCAAATCCTTTTCAACCCATATTCTGTTGAATGCACTACAAAGACAAGATATTTGATGTTCAAACTTATAAACTTTATTTTTTTTTTGCAAATAATAATTAACTTAGAATTTCATGGCTGCAACACGTGCCAAAGTAGTTGGGAAAGGGCATGTTCACCACTGTGTTACATGGCCTTTCCTTTTAACAGCACTCAGTAAACGTTTGGGAACTGAGGAGACATTTTTTAAGCTTCTCAGGTGGAATTCTTTCCCATTCTTGTTTGATGTTCAGCTTAAAATTTTCAACAGTCCGGGGGTCGCTTTTGTGGTATTTTAGGCTCCATAATGCGCCACACATTTTCAATGGGAGACAGGTCTGGACTACAGGCAGGCCAGTCTAGTACCCGCACTCTTTTACTATGAAGCCACGTTGATGTAACACGTGGCTTGGCATTGTCTTGCTGAAATAAGCACGGGTGTCCATGATAACGTTGCTTGGATGGCAACATATGTTGCTCCAAAACCTGTATGTACCTTTCAGCATTAATGGCGCCTTCACAGATGTGTAAGTTACCCATGTCTTTGGCACTAATACACCCCCATACCATCACAGATGCTGGCTTTTACACTTTGCACCTAGAACAATCCGGATGGTTCTTTTCCTCTTTGTTCCGGAGGACACGACGTCCACAGTTTCCAAAAACAATTTGAAATGTGGACTCGTCAGACCACAGAACACTTTTACACTTTGCATCAGTCCATCTTAGATGAGCTCGGGCCCAGCAAAGCGTTTCTGGGTGTTGTTGATAAATGGCTTTGGCTTTGCATAGTAGAGTTTTAACTTTCACTTACAGATGTAGCGACCAACTGCAGTTACTGATAGTGGTTTTCTGAAGTGTTCCTGAGCCCATGTGGTGATATCCTTTACACACTGATGTGGCTTTTTGATGCAGTACCGCCTGAGGTATCCAAGGTCCGTAATATCATCGCTTACGTGCAGTGATTTCTCCAGATTCTCTGAACCTTTTGATGATATTACGGACCGCAGATGGTGAAATCCCTACATTCCTTGCAATAGTGGGTTGAGAAATGTTGTTTTTAAACAATTTGCTCAGGCATTTGTTGACAAAGTGGTGACTCTCGCCCCGTCCTTGTTTGTGAATGACTGAGCATTTCATGGACGCTGCTTTTATACCCAATCATGGAACCCACCTGTTCCCAATTAGCCTGTTCACCTGTGGGATGTTCCAAATAAGTGTTTGATGAGCATTCCTCAACTTTCTCAGTCTTTTTTGCCACTTGTGCCAGCTTTTTTGAAACGTGTTGCAGGCATCAATATCCAAATGAGATAATATTTGCAAAACATACATAAGTTTTCCAGTGTGAACATTAAATATCTTGTCTTTGCAGTCTATTCAATTGAATATAAGTTGAAAAGGATTTGCAAATCATTGTATTCTCTTTTTATTTACCATTTACACAACGTGACAACTTAACTGCTTTTGGGGTGTGTATTTATTTTCTTGATTTATTGTAGTATTTCTCAAAGCAAAACAGTTTCCAGTTGAGACGATAGTTTTGTGTCATGGCTGCTATCTGCTTTTTTCCTCCAAAACTAAACAACTGAATGAAAATCCTCCAAGTCTGCTGATTCCATCATTTTCGCCCGAGTCGTAGTCGTTAAATAAATTGGAATAAGTTTCTCCTTTGGAACTTGTGATGTAATCTACAAATGGCTGTCCTGCTTTGGCCGTGAGAAGCGTGTCTGTCACGTCGAGATCTCGGCGTGATGCTACATGTCACACATCTGGAAAAAGCCACACTTTCGTGCTCAGCCAAGGTTTTTTTTCCAGTCGTCTGTTCCTCACTGTTTGCTGATTCAAATCTTGGAACAAAAGCATCGGTTAAGCTTCTTCCCTCAAAGCTGCACCCGCTAATTGTGATGATTCAGCACCACGCTCTGACTCTGCCGTGGTTGAAGACTCGTATTTCCACAGACAAACGGCCGTGCTGCCAAGTACATTTATTTACTGTATTTATGTTATTCACATGTGAATACTGCTGTATAATAGACTGTATTTATATTATTCACATGTGAATAATGCTGTATAATAGACTGTATGTGTTATTCACATGTGAATAATGCTGTATAATAGACTGTATTTATGTTATTCACATGTGAATAATGCTGTATAATAGACTGTATTTATGTTATTCACATGTGAATAATGCTGTATAATAGACTGTATTTATGTTATTCACATGTAAAAATACCTAAATGTTTATTGTCTATTGTGAGCAAACTGTGGTGCTGAATTTCCCCCAGGGATCAATAAAGTACTTTCTATTGTATTCTATTCTATTCTATTCTATTCTATTCTACACGTCCATGTCTTATCAATAGTGACGGAACAGAAGGTGCAATGCTTCCACTACACACCCACTCCATGTGTAAACATGTCCACTCCACACAAATATCCCATCATCTATTTGTGTTACATCCTTGTGTCCAAACATCATCCTCAAAGAAGAAGCCTGCTCTGATGTTAATTTAGGTCGCAGTCACACAAGCTTCTGTGAGCTACTGACGTTCTCACCAGGGGGGATAGAAACAAAATCAAGTGAATTGTTCTGTTCTGTTATATTTCCACCATGTTCTGGAACTATACAATAGGTCATACAGTAGGTGTCCAAAGTACTTCTAAAAATACTATTACAGAAAAAAAAACACATAATAAAAGTTAAATGTAACGAGAAAAAGTTGCAAAGTTGGCCCTAATAACAGAAAGCTGCCATGCAGGCTGCTTTATTCTTTAAAGATGCCTTTGCTCAAATATAATAATGAATCAAAATCAATGTTGGTATGAATTTTTGACCTATTGAAGGCTCCAATTACTTCACGTTAAATATTCCACTTGAAGTATTTTTGGGGGGGGGAAATGTTGCATGTTTTTTGTGTTTGCCTTATAAAAAAACTAAGTGTTCTTTGACAAAATATGCATACAAAAGGAAACAAAAGAACAAAGAAAGAGAAAAACTTTCAATCGACAGATCTGAAGTCGATCTGGAGCAGGGGTGTTTAACTTGTTTTCACTGCTTTGTTGTCAACTTGTGGACGACATGAGTAATTCAGGTCTATGACCGCCATTCATGCTATGAATGTGGCTATGCGCTTATATGACCCAATGCAAACAACCTTCCCTAGTCATGGTGCAAAGAAAAAAATCAAACCAACACAAAATGCCAACAGACAGGGTCACACATAACACAATAGAACACAATTTGTGGATATTATAAAAAAAAAAAAAGTCCGTGCCCCCATAAAAAAATTATTTAAATGCTGTACAAAGCAGGATGGGAAACATGCAAAACACTCCTCTACTTGCCTCTCAGTTTTTTCAGGAAATCCAGTTTTTGTCCTTCTATCCTGCCATATTCCCGCTCCCGCTCTGTTTGTTTTAGGCCACTGCAGCGATGGAATTGCTCGACAATCCTCCGCCCGCAACACTCGTAGCGTGGGCTCATTAAAGGAGCGCCACAAGTTTCATGTTCCGTCATTCAATCAAATAATAAACGCGACAGAGATGGATGGACATGAAGACCACAGAAAATGCAAACTTTGTGTAATACCATGACAGATATGAGATTATTGTATTAGTAGAGAAGAGCAGGCAGCAGGAAACCTTACAATGGTGTTTCCATTAAGAGCCAAACTGTTATATAGTCGGACTAATTTAGTGCAGGTGATGTGGTTGACCAACAACCACATCAAACATCTAGTTAACGGTGTTATAACAGACAAAAAAGTAATTAGATTAGTCGTTACTACTAAAAGTAATGCAGATATTTGAAAGAAAAGGTATACAGTGTTCTCTTGTTTAACGCGGGGGTTTCGTTTAAAAAAAATAAAAGCTTTAAGTGAAATCCATGTAGTATAAGTTGATTTTTGATTTTTGATTTGTTGTGGGGGTTTTTTTGTTTTTTTTTACTGTGCATGTTTTTTCATTTACAGGTTGTTGTTTTTTTAAATAATGTTTGTTCTTTTTGTTTACAGTAGTGTACAGTATATGTTTGTTTTTGTTTCTTATATATGTTTTAAGTCTGTAAAACCCCTAACCACACACTTTATAAACATTTCTCAGACAGGCATGAACATTTTCTCACATTTCTCTCGTTTCAACACTCTCAAAGTTCAAACCTTCGTTGATTTAAAAAAAATGTAAATAAATAAGTACAGTACACTACTGTATTAAAGAATGAAACGATACATTTACGATACATTAAACACATGTTTATTATTGTAATTTAGTCCTTAAATAAAATAGTGAACATACTAGACAACTTGTCTTTTAGTAGTAAGTAAACAAACAAAGACTCCTAATTAGTCTGCTGACGTATGCAGTAACATATTGTGTCATTTATCTACCTATTATTTTGTCAACATTATGAGGGACAAACTGTAAAAATTTATTATTAATCTACTTATTTTCTGTTTTAACATGTTCTATCTACACTTTTGTTAAAATGTAATAATAATAATCACTTATTCTATATGATACCACACATTTAGGTATCGATTCGATACCAAGTAGTTACAGGATCATACATTGGTCATATTCAAAGTCCTCATGTGTCCAGGGACGTATTTACTGACTTTATAAACATAATATGAATTTTACAAAAAGGAAAAAAGATTTTGTGATGCTAAAAAATATTGATATAATCATAGTAGTAGCTACCCGATACGCTATTGTCCTTGGTATCATTTCAGTGGATGTCAGGTGTAGATCCACCCATGACGTTTGTTTACATTGTGACGCCGGTGAGCTATTGTATCCTCCTAGGGTGTGTAGTGAAGCATGTTTAGCTATTCCTCGTCCTCCAGTGATAATGCTACTTGTAAGAAACTTACTTTATTTGTCCCCATGGAGACCAGGATTAGTGATTTAGAAGTAGCTAAAACACTACTTCTGTGGATGGATGTTAGCTGCTAGCTAGCTAGCCATGTGTTAAAGCACCTCTTCCTGAGGGTGTTTCAGTGTTATAACTTCACCTTTATCTTTACTTTTTACACCAAAATGCGTCCATTCTCCTTTTTCTGTCTACACACTGTGTCTGCTTGTAAGTACTCTGTGTGCGTGCGCTGCCGAACATGCTCCTCTGCTCTTAAAACCACAACGTGACGACGCACCGTCATGCCTGTTAAAAAAAAGGGGGCTGGGGTACCTGTACTTTTTGGAGGCCGTATAGTACCTAATATGATTCATTAGTATCGCGGTACTATACTAGTACCGGTATACTGTACAACCGTACGACACTGTAAAAAGTTCCACACACAAAAATAATCTGTGTAACAGCGATGCCGCGTAAAGTGAAGCGCGTTGTAGCGAGGGAACACTGTACATATATGAATTATTGGTCCATGGACTAACTCTGCTCTTTAAAGTTGAAATATGGACGAACAAAACAGTAGGACTTTCTAAAAACCCTTTAGAACTCTCTAAATTCCACAGTCCTGTGACTTGTTTGAAAATGTTGAAAAGCGGACATCACAGAATTAGAGATGCGCCTGCACGGCCTGCAAGGTGAAACCAGCCTACAAATTCCTCTCAAATGGACCTCCACACTGAAGGCCTTGTTGTTGGTCCTCAAGCAAGTGGAGCTGGACGGAGATCACATAACGAGGAGACTTTAATACGTAAGAGATATCGGAGGAGAATGTCAATTACATCTCAGCAAGCACCAACGGAGCTGTTGAGGTCCTGGTAGATCCACGCCAAACAAGGCAGTAAACGCCTCGTTACCACTGAACTAACCCGATGGACTAGGGTTGTATGGTATACCGGTACTAGTATAGTATCGCTGTACTAATGAATCAAAAACAGTACTATACTCTGTTTGAAAAGTACCAATTTTTTAACGGGCATTACGGCGTGTCGTCACGTGGTGACATTGCTGGTTTTACGAGCAGAGGAGCATGTTCGGCAGCGCACGCACACAGAGTACTTACAAGCAGACACAGTGTGTAGACAGAAAAGGGAGAATTGACGCATTTTGGTGTAAAAAGTAAAGATAAAGGTGAAGTTATAACACTGAAACACCCTCAGGAAGAGGTGCTTTAAGACATGGCTAGCTAGCTAGCAGCTAACATCCATCCACAGTCGGCAGTGTTTTAGCTAATTCTAAATCACTAATCCTGGTCTCCATGGCGACAAATAAAGTAAGTTTCTTACAAGTAGCATTATCACTGGAGGACGAAGAATAGCTAAACATGCTTCACTACACACCCTAGGAGGATACAATAGCTCACCGGCGTCACAATGTAAACAAACGCCATGGGTGGATCTACACCTGACATCCACTGTAATGATACCAAGTACAGGAGTGTATCTCGTCGTTACTACTATGATTACATCTATATTTTTTATCGACACGAAATCTATTTTCTTTTTTTTTTAAATTTCATATGTTTATAAAGTCAGTAAATACGTCCCTGGACACATGAGGACTTTGAATATGACCAATGTATGATCCTGTAACTACTTGGTATCGAATCGATACCTAAATGTGTGGTATCATCCAAAACTAATGTAAAGTATCAAAGAAGAGAAGAATAAGTGATTTTTACATTTTAACAGAAGTGTAGATAGAACATGTTAAAACAGAAAATAAGCTGATATTAACAGTAAATGAACAAGTAGATTAATAATACATTTTTACAGTTCGTCCTTTATAATGTAGACAAAATAATAGGTGTATAAATGACACAATATGTTACTGCATACGTCAGCAGACTAATTAGGAGTCTTTGTTTGTTTACTTACTACTAAAAGACAAGTTGTCTAGTATGTTCACTATTTTATTTAAGGACTAAATTACAATAATAAACATATGTTTCACGTACCCTAACATTTTTGTTCCAGTAAAGACAATAATGAAATTTTTTGTGGTCCCCTTTATTTAGAAAAGTATGGAAATACACTTTGGTACCGGTACCAAAATATTGGTATGGAAACAATCCTAGTATGGACTAGATGTTCTTGTGAAGGCGGCCCATGGGGAACAAGGTCTACAGATGTTATCTCCAGGTGGGTCCGCCTCCTCTCTCTGTCATCCCCAGAGAAGGTCTTCATCTTGGAGGAACCCTCAAAGACTCGGGGATGAAATGTACGCAGGATTGATTTCAGCAGGAGGATTTTGCCGGCGGCGGCTCGGAGACGAGAGGATAATTACCGCTTTGACCAGCTTTCATCAGGGCAGCAATGAATGGAGGAAAGTCGTTGTCGTCCCCCCCCCTCAATAGAATCACTGTCAGAGAGCAGAGTGATCCTACTTGGACGTCCACAACCAGATCCCAAGATGGCTACTGTGAGGCAAAGTTGCTGAGCAGGCAACTTTTTGCTGATTTGTGACAGCTGTGGGTGGAATGAGTCACTGTTGTGTTTCCTGTCATGAGAAGAAATTACTGTCAATTCCGGACGTTGAGCTGCTCCTTGTTTTTGAACCCTAAGAAACGGTGCGACTAAGTTATGGATTTTTCTTCGCTGGCGGCCATAATGCAAATAGTTTTTTTTTGTTTTGTTTATTAAAACAGGCAAAGACACTGAAGAGGTGTGTTATTTTTTGTGCTCTTTTTGGAAGAGTTCGCTTGGAGCTTTCAACCGGAAGTAGAATTTCCGTTCCGTATTTTATCAATCTATAGCGTTTCTACTCGTATGGATTCTTCTTTTATCACTCCAAGCAACGTTTGTAAGTTTTACAATATAACTAAAACAGTTCCGACCCATGTGTGATGTCTGTTGACATGCATATTTGTACGCGCTGTCGTAAACAAGCAAGCGTTGCTAGTATTAGCTAATATGCTAACATGTTTACGAGTGTCTGTGTTGGTATTATTAACTTACAATGGCATTCTTTTTGTTTTGTTTCAGTTTCGCAAATTCCTCAGTAAAGTCTCCTAATGGAATTTTCAAAACGGGGTCCCGGGGACCCCATCAAGTCTTAAAAATGGGGTCCCACGGTAAATTTTTGGGGTGCCACTTTTTTGTAATAATTTTGAAAACAAATGACAAATGTATGCATTATCCTGTTATATCCAGTGTTGGGACTAACGCGTTCCATAGTTACTGTAACGCCGTTAGTTTCGGCGGTAACTATTAATCTAACGCGTTATTTTTTATATTCAGTAACTCAGTTACCGTTACTACATAATGCGTTACTGCGTTATTTTACGTTATTTTTTTATGTGGTGTCGGCTAGAAACAGAAGATCTGAGTGTGTTTTATTGCAGCGCTGCGGTGTCGTCCTTCTGTGTCACAAGGAAAAGAAGAGGCGTGCTTTGTGTGGGTGGGGGCAGGAGGGGGGCTCCCAGACCGTAGTTGAGGGTCGCAGGGGAGACGTTCCTCCAGAGCCGATGTACTTCGGGGCTAACAACCTTCACTTTACCCGGAAGTGGGTCTTTACAGCTGAGGGTGAATGATGAGGCTGGCGGTTTGTTGCAACTTTGTGACTTTATTGGACGCAGCTATCCACCAAGCTAGAGCACCTGCATGCACTCACTGTCGCCGGTCCCTCACCTCTCTCGCCCACTCACTCACTGACGTCACTCACCTCACATGCTGTCATATCTTAAAGGGCCACACACACACATACGCTACTCTCATAACAACTAACAAGACATCATGGTGAATCCAGAAGTCGAGTTTCTTAACATGGAGACATTCTCAATACTTTTCTTTTGTCGAGCACACAAAAAATAACATTTTAGTTAAATGTAAGTTGTGTCTTCGATCAAAGATCCTATCTACTTAAAGTTAAAGTTAAAGTGCCATTATGTTGCAGCTATTTAAAATAGTTGTGTCAATTTGTTCTGGCCTGAAATAAATTGGCCCTTTGAAACATCTTTGTCTTTGTGTGTTGTATGTAGACCACATTGCTTTCTGAGTTCAGTGATGCAAATGCATGTCAAGTTGATCAACATATTGTTTTATTCTCCAGTGCAATAACAGTACTGAAATGAAGGCTAAAAGGGCATTAATGGGAGCCTTAAAAAAAAAAAGGGGGAAAAAAGAAGTAACTAAATAGTTACTTTTCACAGTAACGCATTACTTGTTGGTGTAAGTAACTGAGTTAGTAACTGAGTTACTTTTTAAATAAAGTAACTAGTAACTGTAGCTAGTTACTGGTTTTCAGTAACTAACCCAACACTGGTTATATCTCACATTCTATATTTTGTTTTGGAAAAAAGGTTGTCATAAACGTTACTAAATTAATTTAAAAATTATACAAAAGAAAACACAATTTTATGCATATGTAAATTTATTCAGTTATAAACATTAATTCACTTTCTTCTTTACTGCTGCTGGTAGTTCTTTCTATATTTTTATTGTAATATTTTCAGAATCTGTTTGTTCTATTTTGGGCCAAAGTAAGACAAATGAAACAATCTGAAGTTGACTTTAATTTTTAGTATTAATGCCATGATTTTAGTCGTGTGCACAGATTTTCCTCCATCTGGCCCCTGAGCTAAAATGAGTTTGACACCCCTGGTTTAGCTGATTGGAGAGCTGTTTTACTGCCGTGTTACAGACATTGTTTGGAAACAATTAAGGTATGTAAAAACACATTTACAAAATAGTTCTGTGTAAATAAATAATTTCACAATGTCAATACCTGCCAACTTAGAGTCTGGTGCGGTTGTTTACTCGACAAGAGGGTTCACTCGGTGCATCGCTCTCTGCACCTGAGCTTGTTTATTCGACGGCAGAATTAAATGAACAGAGTGAACCCTCTTGTCAGCCGTCCACAAATAAAAATCAACTCGATAACTCTGCCAATATTGATCATTTGCCATGTTTGTGTGTGTCTGTTTTCGCTGCTTCCAATCGGGGTGCAAGAGGGTTCACTCGGTGCATCGCTCTCTGCACCTGAACTTGTTTATTCGACGGCAGAATTAAATGAACAGAGTGAACCCTCTAGTCAGCCATCCACAATTAAAAATTAACTCGATAACTTTGCCATTATTGATCGATTGCCATATTTGTGTGTGCGTTTGTTTTCCCTGCTTCCAATCGGGGTGCGAGAGGGTTCACTCTGTGCATCGCTCTCCGCACCTGAGCGGGTTTATTTGACGGCAGAATTAAATGAACAGAGTGAACCCTCTTGTCAGCCGTCCACAAATTAAAATTGACTCGATAACTTTGCCATTATTGATCATTTGCCATGTTTGTGTGTGTTTGATTACTCTGCTTCCAATCGAGGTGCAAGAGGGTTCACTCGGTGCATTGTTCTCCGCACCTGAGCGCGTTTATTCGACGGCAGAATTAAATGAACAGAGTGAACCCTCTTGTCAGTCGTCCACAAATCAAAATTAACTCGATAACTTTGCCATTTTTGATCATTTGCCATGTCTGTGTGTGTTTGTTTTTTCCGCTTCCAATCTGGGTGCAAGAGGGTTCACTCAGTGCATCGCTCTCCGCACCTGAGCTTGTTTATTCGACGGCAGAATTAAATGAACAGAGTGAACCCTCTTGTCAGCCGTCCACAAATCAAAATTAACTCGATAACTCTGCCATTATTGATCATTTGCCATGTTTGTGTGTGTTTGATTTCCCTGCTTCCAATCGGGGTGCAAGAGGGTGCATCGCTCTCCGCACCTGAGCTTGTTTATTCGACGGCAGAATTAAATGAACAGAGTGAACCCTCTTGTCAGCCGTCCACAAATTAAAATGAACTTGATAACTCTGCCATTATTGATCATTTGCCATGTTTGTGTGTGTGTTTGTTTTTTCCGCTTCCAGTCTGGGTGCAAGAGGGTTCACTCGGTGCATCGTTCTCCGCACCTGAGCGTGTGTATTCGACAGCAGAATTAAATGAACAGATATCAATTACGTGTCTATATATACTGATATCCTTTTATAGCTCAGCCCTCATGTGTAAGTCCCTGATTTCATGGCTCTTTCACCACTTCCTGTATCCTCCTCATGAGTCCTGCGCTGATGTTGTTCCCCGCGAGGCTCAGGCGCTTCATTGGCAACTGGCCCCTGCAAAGCAAAGCCGCCATCAAGTCGTTCCCCCCCACGTCGCTGACGCCGTTCCCGTCCAGATCCACCGTCCGCAGACCGCCGTTGACTTTCAACACGTCGGCCAGCAGCCTGACCCCGGGGTCGCCGAGCTTGTTCTCGTCCAGAATGACTCGATTGAGGGAGGCATTCCCTTTGAGGCTGTCGAAAAGTTCTTTCCACGCCGCCAGGTCCGCGCCCCCAGTCTGAGCCAGCCCCAAGTACCGCAAGCAGGAGTGGTGCCTCATGTAGGACGCCAGCACCTTCACGCCGTCCCCGCTTAGGTTGTTGCCCCCGAGGTCCAGCTCTAGCAGTGTGAACACATTGAAAGGGCTCCCCCCAGTGGTGGGGTCAGGCAGTGAGTGCTGCTCAAAGGGCAAGACTCTGGATGTTTGCTCCTGGAGCTCCGCTATCCCTCTCAACAGCGTCAGCACTCCATGGTCACGCAGGCGGTTTCCAAACAAGCTTGAATAAAAGAAATAGAGATCGTTTTTAGGGATATGACGTGAAATCTATAAATAACAATATATTATTTGGTAATGGAACCATTTCAAAGGGTTACAATATGGCTGCTGACATACGCAGTGACATATTGTATAATTATGTTTGTATTATTTCCTCAGAACTATTATTAGTCAACATGTGGAACCTCAATTCACCAACGCCTTTATTTGCGGGTTTTTTTTCGGTTTGCGAATGTTTACATTGCGCTAAATATGCCTTTGTGTGCCAACCACGTCTGGGCGTACGAACGTTTCATTCAGGCCATGTCCACATGAACACAGATACTTAATAAACGCATACTTATATCTGTGTTTAGGCCTCTTGTACATGTCATTGTGTACGTCTGGTACAGGGCTGTAAAACGTATGGCAGGTACAAAATGAGTCCAAGTATAAAAATGAGCTGCAATGTTTTTTAATGAAAGAAACTGCTGTTCTAAATGTGTCCACTGGATGTCGCCATAGCAATTCTAGTGTAACCCACGTCACACTGTTTAAAGATGACGTGTCAGCTGACTTTAAGCGCCCTCTGGATTGGCTGCCGCTACTCCAATCAGCGCCGGTGCAAACAGTCAGCTGCTCCTGTTGTGGTTGCGGCAGACTAATGCAGTAACGACGCACGATACCTTCTTTAATTGTAAATTATCCACTCAACAGATACAAAAAACTAAATTGTAAGATGCAAAGACTTAAGTCAATGTGACCATCATCTTTGTAGTTAGAATTCCGTGCAGCGCCCGCAATTTGTTGACGGCACGATGCGCAACCTGAACTCCATTGTAAAAATGTGTGTTTCTACATTTGTTGTGTGTTGTAGCGGTTGATTTAAGGACATAATTCACCACACCTGTTATTTGAGTTTGTCATCATTCACTGTACTGTTCTATTGTGCATATGACAATGTTGTTCTTTGTGTGCAGTTAAGAGCGAGTAATTCGGCGCGGCCCCTTTAAGTGGCCGTCAGTAGATTCTCGCAAAAGTGGGGGTTTGTTGTTCCCGCGATATTTGAGTTTTGGTGTGATATCATTCATTCTTGCTTGTGCTTGGAAGAATAAACGACGCACACGTTTTTGTGTGTCAACTATACTTCAAGTTGTCTTGCTTTCACGCTACGAGCACAACAGTGTTCTATTTTATTTTATGCTTAAATCTACCATGTTCACATTGGTTAAGTTTGTAGTTGTGTTACCTTTAATTATGTTATTATGGTGTCATTTTGACAATGGTTTTGTTCTTATTATAATTGTAATATTTGAATGATGCTAAATGAATGCGTTGTGGCAGTTGCGGATGTCACAGATGCGGCAGTTTGAGGAAACACTCGGTTGCTTTTTTCCAAACATTTTTAATGGTAAATGGGTTGTACTTGTATAGCGCTTTTTTACCTTCGAGGTACTCAAAGCGCTTTGACACTATTTCCACATTCACCCATTCACACACACATTCACACACTGATGGCGGGAGCTGTCATGCAAGGCCCTAACCACGACCCATCAGGAGCAAGGGTGAAGTGTCTTGCTCAAGGACACAACGGACGTGACGAGGTTGGTAGAATCTGGGGATCGAACCAGGAACCCTCAGGTTGCTGGCACGGCCACTCTCCCAACCGCACCACGCCGTCCCCAATTATAACCTGCCAACATGAGAATGCTAAACAGGAACTGCTTTAAGTTTAATGGCTTTGTAAACACACTGAGACAAAGTCTAAGTTCATTGTGTTTTTCATGGTGTTTTTAAAACTGCACCAATGTTTAACTAACTTGTAAGTATTTTGCCAAGAGGATTCTTAAAATGTGCTTGTGCTATTTTTGGCCAAAGTAAGGCAAAAAAAACAATCTTGAAGTTGTCTTTATTTTAAAATTATCATGCCATTATTTTATCAGTCTGGCCCGCGTCGGAATATGTTTTCCCCCATGCGGCCCCTGAGCTAAAATGAGTTTGACACCCCTGGTCAAAATAAACATAACACGGGTGTAATGCCACCAAGTCAGCTGTGGCTGCTTTTTCCAGGCTTCTGATTGGACAAAATGTGCATGACAGCAGATGTATGCGTTTTGAAACTACACTTGTGTGGATGGAGATGGTTTTAACCCCAATTGTGTGTTTTTGAAACTCTCCGTGTTCGTGTGGACATGGCCTTATTCAGTCATTCATTCATAATTTTCACAACTAGCTCCGGTCAGCCGGTCTTAAAGATCACTTTGTGTGATCAGAAACGCTTTAAATGTGTCCAAACTTTGTCTTTCTGTATCGCTTCGAGTTTGTAATAAACCACTGAGCTAGTATTTTAGCTACGTAGTTAGCCTCCGGCTTGTGGCACCTTCATTTTGAGGTTTTAATCAACAAACGGGGTTTGACTGTGCAAGTCTTTAATTGAGATGAGGCCGAAAAAGATGCCACAGCGGACCCTTGTTATAGCGAAGGAGAAGGGACTACCTGGACACAAGCGGATGAAGGATTGCCTCACATTGCAAGCCACTGCTGATTCATAACTCGGAAATTCCCAGACTGTTCAGCAATACCACAAATATTCCCAAACACAAGATAAAATTATTTTCCTTTTTTTGTTTTTTGAGCACACAAACACACAAGTCTCGTTCAATCCTTCATCCGCTTGTGTCCAGGTAGTCCCTTCTCCTTTTACTATAACAAAGGTCCGCTGTGGCATCGTGTTGAGTGTTGATATTTGAGCTTACTGTAATGTTGTGTTCTTTGGATAAAAAGAGATTGTTGAGCTATTACCTCCTTGTTATTATGGTTTGATGTGTGTGTGTGTGTGTGTGTGTGTGTGTGTGTGTGTGTGTGTGTGTGTGTGTGTGTGTGTGTGTGTGCGTGCGTGCGTGCGTGCGTGCGTGTGTGTGTGTGTAAATATAAAAATATATATATACATATATATATATATATATATATATATATGTATGTGTGGGAAAAAAATCACAAGACTATTTCATCTCTACAGGCCTGTTTCATGAGGGGGGGTTCCCTCAATCATCAGGAGATTTTAATGGGAGCATTCACATACCATGGTTTGTATAGGGCACAGAGTGGGTGGGTACAGGCTGGCGTAGGGGCGTGGTGATTGGCTCATGTGTTACCTAGGAGGTGTTTCCGTCTGTGGCGGCATGCTGTTACAATTTCGCTGCGCTTGTTGAGGGATGACAGGTCTGGACGGTAAATAATAAACAGTTTCTCTTTCAAGCATAGGTTGCATCTTTTATTACCACTATTGTAAGGTGTGCTGGATGCAAGAATTTGCCATGTTATTGAATATTCAACATTATTGTCTTTGAGGTCCCAAATGTGTTTGCTGAGTTCTGTGGTATTCCGCAGGTTTTGGTTCCTGAAAGAAGCCTTGTGATTGTTCCATCTGGTTTTGAATTCTCCCTCGGTTAATCCTACATATGTGTCGGATGTGTTAATGTCCTTGCGTATTACCTTAGATTGGTAGACAACTGATGCTTGTAAGCACCCCCCGTTGAGAGGGCAATCAGGTTTCTTTCGACAGTTACAGCCTTTGTTGGTTTTGGAGTCGCTCTGTCCGGGGGCCGACGGCTCATTTGCAATTGTTTTGTTGTGGTTTGAGATGATTTGTCGTATATTGTTCATACAGCTGTAGCTCAATTTAATGTTGTTCTTGTTGAATACTTTTCTTAGGGTGTTGTCTTTGGGAAAGTGTTTGTCAATCAGATTGAGGAATTTGTGTCCAATGTTAGTTGAGACGTTTTTGCTGTATGGGGGGTTGTACCAGATGATGTCGTTTCGTTTTCTGTTCTTTTTTGGCTGGTTTCCTGGCGTGGGTTCATAGGTGAGGGTGAAATTGTATCCGCTTTCATCAAGGGCTTTTTGGTACGGGGGGGTTGCTTGGTCAAATTCAGCTTTGCTAGATGACAGCATCGATAGCCTTTTATTAATTCCGGTAGGTATTCTTTTCGTGGTGGTGGGTGGGTGGTTGCTGTCATGGTGCACGTATTGGAGTGTTGTGTTTGGTTTCGTGAATGGTTGGTAGCTGTTATTTCTCAGGTTGAAAGTGACGTCAAGGAAATTGACGGTTTGCTTGTTGGCTTCAATCGTGATCCGTAGGCCGTTCTCTTTGAAAATTTGGCATATGCGCTTCTTGGTATTCTCGCTGCTCCTTGGCGAGGCGCGACACACTGCCAGTCCGTCATCACGGTAAATACCAAGGTTCAGATTGAGGCTAGCGAGCTGGGAGAGGAGGAAACTCCCAACGAGTTCACACGTTTCTGCTCCGTCAAAACTTCCCATAGTGACGTCAAATGTTGCATTGTTCTTTTTTTGCCATGGTGTACTGTTGTGGGTGAGAATGGAGTTTTTTGCGTGGATGATGATGTTTCTTTCGTTGCCTGTGATTGAGTCGTAGTCTGAGGCGAAGTCTAGTGCTTGAGTCAGTAGGTCTTGCGTGATGGAAGGGTAAAATTCTTCGATATCAAAGGAGATAAAGTTGTGCTGTTGTTTGTCTTGGATGTTGTTGAACCATTTGATTACTGCTGCTGTATTTCTCCATTGGTTGAGTGGTGTTTTGTCCTTGATTTTTGTGTTGACTCTGTCCAGGATTATTTTGCTGATTTTTCCTATTTCAGATTTAGTTGGGTTTATTAGTCGGCATGTTGGGTTATTTGCGAAGTTGGGTTTGTGGTCCTTCAATGTGATGAAGGCTTCCTTGTTGGCTGTGGCGTCCACCCTGTCCTCAATGTCCAGTTCAGCCGCGATCCTTTTATTTTCCAGGGGGATGTTCTGTATGGTGTTGGGTTGCGCTTTTTTGTATGATTTGGTGATGCTTCTGTCCAGTAAGGTGTGATGTTCTGGTATGTCCATTCTGTAGAAGTTTGTGGTTTTATCGGCAGCTATGATGAGGTTGTTTACTTTCTTGATGCGCTCCTTGTCATTTTTCAGCTTGGTGAGGAGTGGGTTGCGGATTGGCTTGAATTTGACTGATTGTATCATTTTGAGCATGTTGTTCTCAAAATCCTTTAGTTCCTCAACTGTGGGTGGGTTCTTGGTAGATTTGAATCCGTAAGTTTTCTTTTGCGTTCCTTTTGTTTCAGGGTGGAGGAAAAAATTTGCTTTCCGCCGCATCCTTCTTAGGAAGTGTTCCGTCTTTTCTATGAGCCTTAGCTTGTAGTCATTCTGCGCGGGTATGGGAATGTTCTTCGTGGAGTAGTCGATGTTGAATTTTTCCATTTCTGATCGTCGTACAGTGCTCAACAAATGTCAATTTGGAACATTCCCATACCCGCGCAGAATGACTACAAGCTAAGGCTCATAGAAAAGACGGAACACTTCCTAAGAAGGATGCGGTGGAAAGCACATTTTTTCCTCCACCCTGAAACAAAAGGAACGCAAAAGAAAACTTACGGATTCAAATCTACCAAGAACCCACCCACAGTTGAGGAACTAAAGGATTTTGAGAACGACATGCTCAAAATGATACAATCAGTCAAATTCAAGCCAATCCGCAACCCACTCCTCACCAAGCTGAAAAATGACAAGGAGCGCATCAAGAAAGTAAACAACCTCATCATAGCTGCCGATAAAACCACAAACTTCTACAGAATGGACATACCAGAACATCACACCTTACTGGACAGAAGCATCACCAAATCATACAAAAAAGCGCAACCCAACACCTTACGGAACATCCACCTGGAAAATAAAAGGATCGCGGCTGAACTGGACATTGAGGACAGGGTGGACGCCACAGCCAACAAGGAAGCCTTCATCACATTGAAGGACCACAAACCCAACTTCGCAAATAACCCAACATGCCGACTAATAAACCCAACTAAATCTGAAATAGGAAAAATCAGCAAAATAATCCTGGACAGAGTCAACACAAAAATCAAGGACAAAACACCACTCAACCAATGGAGAAATACAGCAGCAGTAATCAAATGGTTCAAAAACATCCAAGACAAACAACAGCACAACTTTATCTCCTTTGATATCGAAGAATTTTACCCTTCCATCACGCAAGACCTACTGACTCAAGCACTAGACTTCGCCTCAGACTACGACTCAATCACAGGCAACGAAAGAAACATCATCATCCACGCAAAAAACTCCATTCTCATCCACAACAGTACACCATGGCAAAAAAAGAACAATGCAACATTTGACGTCACTATGGGAAGTTTTGACGAAGCAGAAACGTGTGAACTCGTTGGGAGTTTCCTCCTCTCCCAGCTCGCTAGCCTCAATCTGAACCTTGGTATTTACCGTGATGACGGACTGGCAGTGTGTCGCGCCTCGCCAAGGAGCAGCGAGAATACCAAGAAGCGCATATGCCAAATTTTCAAAGAGAACGGCCTACGGATCACGATTGAAGCCAACAAGCAAACCGTCAATTTCCTTGACGTCACTTTCAACCTGAGAAATAACAGCTACCAACCATTCACGAAACCAAACACAACACTCCAATACGTGCACCATGACAGCAACCACCCACCCACCACCACGAAAAGAATACCTACCGGAATTAATAAAAGGCTATCGATGCTGTCATCTAGCAAAGCTGAATTTGACCAAGCAACCCCCCCGTACCAAAAAGCCCTTGATGAAAGCGGATACAATTTCACCCTCACCTATGAACCCACGCCAGGAAACCAGCCAAAAAAGAACAGAAAACGAAACGACATCATCTGGTACAACCCCCCATACAGCAAAAACGTCTCAACTAACATTGGACACAAATTCCTCAATCTGATTGACAAACACTTTCCCAAAGACAACACCCTAAGAAAAGTATTCAACAAGAACAACATTAAATTGAGCTACAGCTGTATGAACAATATACGACAAATCATCTCAAACCACAACAAAACAATTGCAAATGAGCCGTCGGCCCCCGGACAGAGCGACTCCAAAACCAACAAAGGCTGTAACTGTCGAAAGAAACCTGATTGCCCTCTCAACGGGGGGTGCTTACAAGCATCAGTTGTCTACCAATCTAAGGTAATACGCAAGGACATTAACACATCCGACACATATGTAGGATTAACCGAGGGAGAATTCAAAACCAGATGGAACAATCACAAGGCTTCTTTCAGGAACCAAAACCTGCGGAATACCACAGAACTCAGCAAACACATTTGGGACCTCAAAGACAATAATGTTGAATATTCAATAACATGGCAAATTCTTGCATCCAGCACACCTTACAATAGTGGTAATAAAAGATGCAACCTATGCTTGAAAGAGAAACTGTTTATTATTTACCGTCCAGACCTGTCATCCCTCAACAAGCGCAGCGAAATTGTAACAGCATGCCGCCACAGACGGAAACACCTCCTAGGTAACACATGAGCCAATCACCACGCCCCTACGCCAGCCTGTACCCACCCACTCTGTGCCCTATATAAACTATGGTATGTGAATGCTCCCATTAAAATCTCCTGATGATTGAGGGAACCCCCCCCCATGAAACAGGCCTGTAGAGATGAAATAGTCTTGTGATTTTTTTTCCCACACATACATATATTGTGCTCTACTACGGTATCGAGCACTATTTTTTGGATAACCTTATTAAGACATATATATATAAACATATATATATATATATATATATATATATATATATATATATATATATATATATATATATATATACACACACACATACACATTAGTGTCTTCAAAGTGAGCCGGTTTGTACTAAAATAGGGACTTTTGTCGAGGCTAGAAACAATTATTCATGTTTACATTGATTCCCATGGGGAACTCTGCTTCACTATACGAACATTTCAGTTGGCGAACTATATTGAAGAAATAATTATGTTCGTAGATCTGTACTTGCTCATTTGGTGTCCAAACTACGGCCCGGCCCGTGAGCATCTTCAATTTGGCCAGCCTCTGCACTTACAATTTGGTCCACGAAACGGCACGAGTCCAATAAGAAATTTGGTGTTTTCATATAAAATACCAACAGTCAGCAAATTCAAAGCTGTCATTTTGTTACCATCTGGTAGCTAGCAAAAGTATCTCAAGTCAGTGGCCAAAAATTGTGCATCAATGCGAATATGTACACATCATGTACTTATATGACCCAATCCAAACAACCTTCCCTAGTCATGGTGCAAAAAAATAAATAAAAATCAACCAGTACTAAACAAACATGGCCACACATAATATTTTGAACTTTGTGGATATTATTTAAAAAAATGTCTAATCAGCATAAAACATTTAAAAAAAAGAATTAACTACACCCATTTAAACCCATTACAAGGCATGATGGGAAAAATGCAAAACTCTCTCCACACTTATCCATGTTTGGCACATTTTAGCTGCTTGATATTTCTGATTAGTTAAAATCTTTAAGGAAATCATCACAAAAATAAACAAGGTAGGAGTCGAATTTTCGCGTACTCTTAATAACCTACTATATTGATTATATATCCATTATATTAATATGTAATCATATATATATGTACACATTTTTTAAGCTCAACACGGCCCCTCAGTCCAAAAGTTTGGACATCCCTGAGTTTGACCCTCTTCAGTCCTGTCAAAGTATCTTCAAGCAACTTCTGTCAAGAGTTTTAGTAAAATGTCACAGGACTACGCTCTGGTCTTGTGATGAGTACAAAGGCACAGATCCAAGATAATGAAAGTCCGTGGCAATCCCAATCATGTCATGTTGTACAGTCGCGATCAAAAGTGTACATACACTTGTAAAGAACATAATGTCATGGCTGTCTTGAGTTTCCAATATTTTGTACAACTCTTATTTTTTTGTGATAGAGTGATTGGAGCACATATTTGTTGGTCACAAAAAACATTCATGAAGTTTGCTTCTTTTATGAATTTATTATGGGTCTACTGAAAATGTGAGCAAATCTGCTGGGTCAAAAGTATACATACAGCAATGTTAATATTTGCTTACATGTCCCTTGGCAAGTTTCACTGCAATAAGGTGCTTTTGGTAGCCATCCACAAGCTTCTGGCAAGCTTCTGCTTGAATTTTTGACCACTCTTCTTGACAAAATACCGTCAAGCATGGTGGTGGTAGTATTATGCTCTGGGCCTGTTTTGCTGCCAATGGAACTGGTGCTTTAAATGGGACAATGAAAAAGGAAGATTACCTCCAATTTCCTCAGAACAACCTAAAATTATCAGCAGGGCACAGTTGGGTATTCCAACAGGACAATGACCCCAAACACAGGTCAAAAGTGGTCAAGGAATGGCTAAATCAGGCTAGAATGAAGATTTTAGAATGGCCTTCCCAAAATCCTGACTTAAACGTGTGGACAATGCTGAAGAAACAAGTCCATGTAAGAAAACCAACAAATTTAGTTGAACTGCACCAATTTTGTCAAGAGGAGTGGTCAAAAATTCAAGCAGAAGCTTGCCAGAAGCTTGTGGATGGCTACCAAAAGCGCCTTATTGCAGTGAAACTTGCCAAGGGACATGTAAGCAAATATTAACATTGCTGTATGTATACTTTTGACCCAGCAGATTTGCTCACATTTTCAGTAGACCCATAATAAATTCATAAAAGAACCAAACTTCATGAATGTTTTTTGTGACCAACAAGTATGTGCTCCAATCACTCTATCACAAAAAAATAAGAGTTGTAGAAATTATTGGAAACTCAAGACCGCCATGACATTATGTTCTTTACAAGTCTATGTCAACTTTTGATCGCGACTGTACATTGCTGACTCAGGTGTGACTGCTTACTGTAATCCTCTGACCTGAGGCTTCACCCTCAGGACATCCAGCAGAATGTGAGCACCGTGCGGACCGATGAGGTTGAGGTTGAGGTTGAGCAGCGTGACCTCGGACGTGCTGCTCTTCAAGGCGTGCGCCAGAGTTCGCAAAAGGTCGTCCGTCAGGTCGGTGTTCCTCAGAATCAGCTGCTCTACCTCGTTCGATCTGCTCAGCACTGCGATCATGGCATCCAGCTATGGCAACAAAGCATGAACAACTTAAACAGCAGCATTTTTATGGTCTGACTTGTTGCAAGATGTCTTATGGGAGTGAATGTTGGCTTTATGGAGAATATAGAGTATACGCGTAGTTCTGAACATCGTGAGGAAAACTTCTCAGAAGGCACAAAATATTGAAGCAACATTGATTATACCTACATGTCCTTTAAAACGGACTTTGAAACAACCTTGCAAAATAGTTGTATTTGTAAATTGACATAACGTTGATGTCTAACGTTGGATCCACGTTGTTGGTTGGGAAATGACCAAATTTCAATGGTCAAATCAACGTCACAACCTGACATTGATTAAACGTCAAAAAGCATGTTGTTTCAACGTTCGACTTGTGTTGTAGAATATTTGGTTGGGATATGACCAAATTTCAATGGTTCAATGGTTCAGTGATTAAATGTCGTCAAAAAGCATGTTGTTTCAACGTTGTATTTGTTGTAGAATATTGGTTGGGAAAGTGCCAAATTTCAATGGTCAAATCAACGCCACAACCTGACATTGAATAAACGTCAAAAAGCATGTTGTTTCAACGTTGTATATGTGTTTAATAGTGGTTGGGAAATGACCAAATTTCAATGGTCAAATCAGCGTCAGAACCAGACATTGATTAAACGTTGTAAAAAGCATGTTGTTTCAACGTTGTTTTCGTGTTGTAGAATATCGGTTGGGAAATGACCAAATTTCAACGGTTCAATCAACGTCACAACCTGACATTGAATAAACGTCAAAAACATGTTGTTTCAACGTTGTATTTGTGTTGTAAAATATTGGTTGGGAAATGACCTAATTTCAATAGTCAAATCAACCTGACATCGATTAAACGTTGTCAAAAAGCATGTTGTTTCAACGTTGTTTTTGTGTTGTATATCGGTTGGGAAATGACCAAATTTTAATGGTCTAATCAACGTCACAACCTGACATTGAGTAAACGTCGTCAAAAAGCATGTTGTTTCAATGTTAGGTCTGATTTGCTCATCATCAGGACCTAATTCAACAAGTTCTCAACGTTGTTTTAGCGTTGTGTGCCCGCTGGGTTACCGCCCCCTTCCGAACTAATTCTGTGAACAAAGTACCAAACTAAGGACAAGCCATCCCCTGGCAAGTTTGCACCACATGGCGTCTGCCCGTGTTGTTGTGGCTCCAGTAGACCTGGGCCGATAAACAATATCATTTTCAACATTATTTGGAGACCAAACTAAGCACCAATATCCAATACTGATAACGCGTGACCCTTTAAAACGCAATCAACTTTTATTTCTCATTAGTGTTTTTTACCATTGTAATTGGAAGATCAAAAACTGTTATTCCTCTTAAATAAGTAAACCAAATAAAATGGAATTTCAAACGATGTTTACAAAAATTGCACTTCATTAAATATTGACCATTTTGAAGTGCATTTGTTTTCCCCCGGTTGGAAAAACTGGGTCGAGTTGTTTTAATGTCTTTTTGTTGTTGTTGTTGCTCTCACTTTCTAACACATTTGGCAAACAGGCTCACTCGTACTCATCTGCTCATCTTGGCACATTTGGCTTTACAATCATCTTTTTCCTCCCCATTTTTATTACTTTGTGTGTGTGTGTGTGTGTGTGTGTGTGTGTGTGTGTGTGTGTGTGTGTGTGTGTGTGTGTGTGTGTGTGTGTGTGTGTGTGTGTGTGTGTGCTTTTGTATTTCTACCCTTCTTGAGACATCAACAAGGAATAGTATCTTCCATATGGGGAGGTGTGAACAATTTAGGACATAAATCATGGTCCCAATACGGAAAACCATTGCGTCTAATAGAGAATGTCTCATTTGCGTGAAATCTATCAAAATGAGGGTGGACCCAAAAAGGAGGGATTTTTCAAATTGACTGTGTGTCGGTTTTAAAGGTGCTCCCCCTCCGGTCACCATATGAAATAACAAGTGTGTGTAAGAAATTGAAATGCGCCCATTCTGGCCAAAATGTATTAAAAAAATAAAATAATTATGTATATTGAGACATACTGTAATAACTTGAAGTAAATAATGAAGATTAAAAACCAATTACAAACAAAAAAGTCATCTAAAAATACATTAAATAAAAGCAGTCTTTTTCTCACAATGTGTCGACTTTTTATTTATAAAATTGGGAACTATTTCTCATATTCTTTGTTCCTGTAATATTGCAATACTTTCTCGTAAAATTATTACTTTTTTATGGAAAATTATTACTTTTGAATGCAAAATGGTGACATTTGTCATATAAAATTCTTACAGTTATCACAATATTGCCAATGTTTTTGTTGTTCTTGTAAAATGGTGACATTTTTGGAGTAAAATTATGACTTTTGTCATAATTTTGCCAGGTAAAATTCAGATTATTATTATAATATTGCCAAAGTTTTTAAGTTTTCTTATAAAATTGTGACTTTTGTCGAGTAAAATTACGACTCTTTGCATAAAATTGCCAAAATGTTAAGCTTTTCTTGTAAAATTGCAACTGTTATTGAGTAAAATTCCAACTTTAATCACAATATTGCACAAATGTTCAGTTTTTCTTGTAAAATGTTGACTTCCGTTGAGTAAAATTACGACTTTTATTATAATACTGCCAACATTCTAATTTTTTCTTGTGAAATTGTGACCTTTTTCTTGTAAAATGCCAACTCATTTTTCACAACAAGCTTTTTTATATTTGCATAGTATGTATATATTATTATTGTTGTAAATACACATCTTTATATATCTAGAAAGGGTGGTCCTAAAGAAGTAGGCATTTTTCGGAGGTCTCAAGAAGGTATTAAATACAAGAGTTTCTGTGTGTGTGTGTGTGTGTGTGTGTGTGTGTGTGTGTGTGCGTGCGTGCGTGCGTGCGTGCGTGCGTGCGTGCGTGCGTGCGTGCGTGCGTGCGTGCGTGCGTGCGTGTGTGTGATGGTAAACATGGGTCTCTTCACTGAGTCAGGGCCCTATGAGTCACTCACTGAAGTAATTGGATTCCCTTGATTCACTCCTCACAAAGTGCATAACCTCAGAGAGAATCATGCACAGAGTGAACCCTCTTGCACCCTGATTTGAAAAAAAGAAACAGGGCAAACACGACAATATATCAATATATATGTTTTGTTGAAATGAGCCAGCTCACGCTACTGAGTATGAGTTACATAAAGAGTTGACTCTGTAAGTAAGTCATTATTTTAAAGTATATTTCTGACCAGTACCCATGTAGACCAAACTTTTTCCACTGAGGTCCACATGCTGAAAAATCAAAGGATGCGGGGGCCATTTTGATATGTTTCTATTTGAAAACAATACAATATTTGGATGTTTTGTATATATTAAAGAGTCTCAGTCATAACAGCTTTAAGTCTTTTTTTTTTTTTGTACTTTTTAACACGTCAGTCTCTCATTTAACTTAAGATCTAGCAGTTGATATAAAGTTACTTTTTTTTTTTTTTTAACTGTTTTATGCCCTTTCTGTAAAATAAAACCACATTGTTTTTTGTATCAGAAACAGCAAATATGAAATGTTCCCCTCTCAAAGAGGAATATTTGATGTGAAGTAATTGGAACCTTGTACATGTTAATAATTCATAACATTGATTTTGAGTCATTATTTTTTGAGCAATGTCAGGTTTAAAAAAAATACACTTAAGGTTTTCGGTACCCAAAAGGGCCCCACTCATAAAAATGTTAAGAATAAGTCCTATATAATATTATTTTTAAAATATTTTTTTACTTTCAATGCTTGAATCCCTACATCAACTTTTGATCGATCCATCGATTAAAAGTTGTCGTTTTTTTAAATGTTTTTATGTTTTATTCCTTTTGTCAAAGAAAACCTTAGTTTTTATATGGAAAACATGCAATATTTTCATCAAAACATATTTCAAAGTGTAATATTTGATGTGAAGTAACGAGAGCCTTGAATATGTCAATTCATAACAACATAGATTTTGATTCATTATTATTTTTTGAGCAATTAAAGTTAAACAAAAAAAAAACAGCCTGAATGTGTGTTATTAGTGTCAACATGTTAACATTTTCTCTGTTTTATTCCACTTATGTTTTTTTAGTAAAAGTATTTTTAGAATGTGTCACGGGCCATTAACAAATATAGCTGTGGGCCGCAAATCGCCCCCGGGCCACACTTTGGACACCCTTACAGAGTGAGGAAGTTGGCACTAATAATGGTCGCCTACATTTTCATCACCGCTTAAACAGGAATAGCAAATTCGGTGAAAACAAATGTGTGCACCGAGAAACTACAAGAGTAAGAGTCATGTCCGACGACCTCGCAGCAATGGAAGCATTATTTGATGACTAAATATTCCTGTAAAAATGTACTAACTCTATATCATACAAATAACTCAATAATAGCCAATCTACAGTGGGAGCATTATTTGATGACTAAATATTCCTGTAAAAATGTACTAACTCTATATCATACAAATAACTCAATAATAGCCAATCTACAGTGGGAGCATTATTTGATGACTAAATATTCCTTTAAAAATGTGCTAACTCTATATCATACAACATTGTAGCTCTTTTCAAATATGTTAACAATCAGATTGTCCAAATTGAGAAATGCTCTCCAGGAGATTCTGCTGTGTTTTCATATATATAGATATACTGCCCCCTGTTGGTGCAGGGAAGGACAATCCACACTGGTCCTTCCTTTTAGTGCCATCTGTGTTTTAAGGAGGGGGCTTAATGGGTTTTATGCAGAGTCCCTAATTAGAAAATCTGTGAACACACGCCTCCATTTTATCTTTTTTTTTTTTTTTCTTTTTAGAATGGAAGCAACAATTGTGAGTCATCTCTGCTGCAGCATTTGGCTAAAATGAGGTAGCCAATACTCTACTGCAGGGGTTCTTAACCTTGTTCATCTCGGGGCCCAGCTTTTCCAGTACAGAATATCAAAACTGAATTAGCAATCTTACTCTTCATTTTTATCATATTCAATAATTATATCAAATGTACTTACACTTTAACAGGATAAATAAACCTTGTCAAATAATATGAAAGTATGTGTTAATAACTAAGGTTATTACCAAGGCTTAGGTCAGGCTGATTACAAAATAAATACTCTTCCAATATACTGCAAAAGAAGGGACTGTTTTTTTGTTGGTTTTTTTGCATACTATTACATAGTGCTAGAATAAATTCATTCTAACTAACTAAATAATAAAAATATGTTTCTTAAATAAATTATCAATAAAATATAGGTGCAAATGAAAATAATGTAGTCATATTTTTTTTACTTTAACTCCAGACTTCTTCTGTTTGTTTGATATTGTCTTTACTGCCACAAGTGGGGGAAAAGTGTATTGCAAATGAGAACCACTGTGGCCCATATGGACCACAGCTGAGGAACATATTTTTCGGCGACCTGGCCCTATGGTTAAGAAACCCGGCCCTACTGTGCTGTAAACTGTAAACACACCTGAGCTTGAAGGTTGTGTTCACGGTTTGGCTTTTCTTCGCCAGCCTTTTCCTTCTTCTCCGCCTCTTTCTCCGGCTCCAAGACGCCGTCACTTTCTGCGCTCAGCTCCACGTCTGAGCTCGGGGCTTTGAGGCCCGACGACAGTCTCTTCTGGAGCCGACGCCTCTCCAGCACTTTGCAAAAAAACAACAGGGAAGAACAATAAAAACAACACCAAGGCATGATGCCATTCATCTTAGGGCTCTCTGTGGAGGTCATAGTGTAAATACAGCTTAGCCTTTGAACTTAAATACAATCTGTTTAGGGTTTTTGACATATGTATTGTTAGAGGATGCACTTGATACATGAAATATGTTTCATGGCAAATTCATGGTTTTACATTTAGACAGTTAATGTTGAGATTTAAATAGGGAAATACATAGTCACGTGAGTATTGACTCCAAAAACATGAGAAAACTAGATTTGATGCAAGTCGTTTTTAAATGAAGAAAACGTCACTTAAATGATTGTAAAATGTTCCGTATCAACTCGGAACAACAGAAAGGAACTTTAAAAAAGGCTCTGGCAGTGGTTCATATTTCAAAATCGCCGATTCGATCCTTTTGTTTCTGGTCAAAAAAGCCATTCAGCCTCAGACAGACGATCTAATCAATGCCAGCCCACCTTTCATAGACTCCTCGAGACGCTGACCCCCTGTGGGCAGGACAAAGTGGAGCATTTATCAATAAATTAATCAATCAATCAAAGTTTACTTATATAGCCCTTAATCACAAATGTCCCAAAGGGCTGCACAAGCCACAACAACATTCTGGATTCTGATCCCAATCTAGGGCAAGAAAAAAACTCAACCCAATGGGATAGCGTCGTTTACCTTAGCTAATATGCTAACAGGTTTACAAGTGTCTGTGTTAGTATTATTAACTTACAACGGCATTCTCTTTGTGTTGTTTCAGTTTCACAAATTCCTCAGTAAACTCACCAAAACGTGTTATTGAGTCTGTTTAGCTGATTGGAGAGCTAGCTTGCGCAGCTAGTGGGTCCATGACCATGACTTCGGTTTTGTTTAATCACTCGTTTTACTGCCGCGTTACAGACAGCGTTTGGAAACAATTAAGGTAAACAATTTGGTAGTTACAATAATTGTGTATTCTGTATCTTCATTCAGTCCTATTTTAACCCATTTTATCCAATGCCTGTCTAGTATTGCTGCAGTGGAACAACTCACTCTGTGCTTTTCCTTTGAAGCGCCTCCATTCTGTTTCTGGCACCATTCAGTATTTGGCCTATCCATTATTATTGTATCATTATTAATCAATATATTGTTTTTAGTATATAGTCTTACAATACCGCTGGTAAATAAATATGTTCCTAATTTTAAAATGTTTCTATTCTTTGAAGGGTGAATATTAATTTGTGTTGATTTTTGTGAGGTTAGTTAACACTCATAACAATCATTGGCACTTTAACTTAAATAAACATAAATGCAATAGTAACAATAATAATTGGCATGATCATTTATTTCGGTGTTTTGTTTTTCGGCCTTGGTCCCCTTATTTTGGGTTTTGGACAAAAAATGTTATGTCGGTGCATCCCGAGTACAGTAGGGAAGGGCTGTATATTGCCCCATTGGATCTCCCGTGAAAGGAGAGGGGGTGTTCATCATTTTTACAATGTTGGAAAGCGCCACTCTACATACTGACGCTGGGGTCAAAGTTGGAATTGCCACATAAACACATTTTAAGATATTCAACAAAATACTGCCGTCTGGCTAGAGTGTATAGTGCACCCCCCCCCCCCCGCCCCCCCCCCTAATTTGTCACATTTCACGTGTCAGGTAAAGTGCAAAGAATGGGGCCATGTGAGTCAATAGGCAATAGGTTGGAAACATAGCGACGTGTTAGTGCCGAAGTGTTTTGGCCAAGAGGAGAAGAAGGCAGATTTGTCCTGTCACTGGTGTGCTGGGATCACACCAGTGACAGGGTGTCCCACCACTATAGCGAAGTCACAATATTCAAAGGACGAAGGACAACTATGTTCTAAGACTTGACTAGGCTGTTTGTGTTCCCATAATGTTTACACCTCAGCGTTGTGAACCAATAGGGCAGTGGTCCCCAACTTTTTTGTAGCTGCGGACCTGGCAACGCTTGAAAATTTGTCCCACGGACCGGATAGGGGTGGGGGGGGGGGGTTTCTTTCTTTTTCTTTTTCTTTTTTTCATAAAGAAATACAATCATGTGTGCTTACGGACTGTATCCCTGCAGACTGTATTGATCTATATTGATATATAATGTATATATTGTGTTTTTTATGTTGATTTAATTAAAAAATAATAATTTTTAAATTAAAAAAAATGTATTTTTTTTTTTTGCGGTACCGGGCCGCAGCCCGGTGGTTGGGGACCACTGCTATAGGAGACACAATGTGTTCATCTTTTTATCATTTCTAGTCCTCTAGCATCAAAACCTACAGTTGTGTGCCTTCTTTTGCCAGGTCAAAGAGTCAGGCAATAATTCCTAGGGGTCAAAAAAAATATTCACATTTTTAACTATTCTTAATCGATTAAAAATGTTTGTTTTATATTTGATTTTGTTTTTTTCAATCTGTCCTGTCCAGCCACTCAGGCAAATCATATTTTTGATGTAGATGGTAGATGCCCATATCTGCCATACAGATTTACTTTAAAAAAGAAAAGTGTTGGATACTTCTCTTGTTGCCTTATTTTTATTGGACTTTATTAAATGTTTGGCTAGAATTTTACTAAACAAAACCAGTTTTCTTTTAAGTAATATAAACATGTATCAGAGCTGTTTATGTATTGTATGGAGAAATGTAGTTCATCATAGAACTGGCACCCAATGTTATTAAAAAAAAGAAGTACAGCTTTTTAAAAGAGAATCATTTTGAATCGATTCTGAGTCGAATAGTTACCCCCATGAATTGAATCGTGTGGTGCCAAAAAAGATTTACAGCCCTACTAATTTTCCTCCATGCCATCTCCCCTATATGTATTTGGAATTTGAAAAAAAATCACAAAAATGCTCACTGAACTGCGCTCTCACAAGATTTTGAGGTCTCCTTGGAGAGACATGGTGGCAGCAGGTTCTGGATTATGTGCCTCTGTAGAACTGAACTTGGCGTTACATTTCAAATTGTACAACTAAGTGTCCACTGTCATAAATTTGAAATCCATCCCTCCATTAATTTTTTATATTGCGTATCCTTATTAGGGTCATGTATGAGTTGGGGCCTCATGTATTAAGCGTGCGTAGGCACACCCACACGTGTCAAGAGTAAACTGAATGTTGAAATGTGCCGCGCCTCACATTACCTTCATGCTTCATGACACAGAGAGGCGGTCCTTCGGGCTTCGCCAACATTTGATTTCAACAAAGTAAAAAGTTCCCTTTTCTGCCAATGCATTTAATGCTTCATATTTAAATTTGTGAGGACACCTTTTCATTTATCTAGGCGACCATTTTGCCAGCCGCCGAAGTTGTGTCACGTGGCTGCTACCAGGTATAGCTCTCCTGTGTTGTAATAATAAATGGAGTCATCAAACAAGAGTCCATGTCTTTCGTACTCTTTTTTTGTATACTGGCCTGTTTCAATTCAAAAGATTGCAAAGCAAATATTGCATAGTTTTCACATGAAACTCTAATCTGGCTGTGAGCAGGCTACTGTATGAACACATTTTGTTGTAACTGACATAAATTATATTTGTATTGGGGGTAATCAAAGTCACCCACCTCTTCTAAAGTTTTACGTATCATTACAAAGACTAGTACTACACGTTTTGTTCAAAAAGTGTACCTCCTACTCATTGGCGATGGATTCTGATTGGGCAGAGTGTGGGATCTCAGGCGCATGGCTAATTTAAATAAGATTTGAATATTTGAATAGGGGGTGTGTTCTAGCCAGGAAAACATGCGCGCTCAAGGGATGTAATAAAACAAAATGCGCTTTTCTGTATTTGAGCATACGCCATTTTCTAGTAGGAGATCCACGCAGCTCTAAATCCATGAGGCCCCTGGAGCCGATCGTGTATTTATTGAGTCTTCTGTGAGACGTTTGACCTTTGCCCCTCCTGTGCTGCAGTTTCCTTGCTCACTGTTTGCTTGGAACCAGGAGTGCTTGTTTGGGCCTGTGTCCAGCGCGGCGATCATCTGCAAGCGTTCTCCGCAGACGTCCCTCGGTCCGTCCCCGTCTCTGCTTTCCCCATTCCACTTCCTCCGCTGCTCCCACTTCTGCTGAGTCGGCACTTCCTCATCCTGTAACGAGTCTTGAAGAACACAAAAAACCCACTGTTGTTCTTTGCTATGTTATCCCCACAATGACAGTTAAATTATTTGGTTCTTCTGTATTTTTCCATGTTGCAGATCCTCACCAAGGACTTTGCCGGTCCTGTTCGGGTTCAGCAGCTCTGTTTTGCTTGTTTCTGTGTTTTCCGGTTTGGCCGTAGAAATCCGGCCCCGGTGAAACCCCCGGGAACCCTCAGCGCCCTCTTCCCCTGGGGCCGTCTTGTCTTTGCTCTGTTTCCGACGACCCTTGTGCCCCTTCTTCTTGGAGGTCTCTCGAGTCCCAGCAGGGCCCTCGCTGTCCGTAGATCCACCGCCGCCATCCTTGACGGGTCTTCTTGTCCTCCTCGCCGATTTATTCAGCGGCTTGGTCGGAATGAACAGAGGGGATGATGGACACGTCTCCACTGGGCTTACAGTAAGGACTTGGAAACAAAGTCAAGTTAGAAATCAATCATGATCAGGTCTAGCACAGGCTGAAAAAACTTCTGGAATAATCTTTATACCACTGCCAGAGCTCGGTAGTGGCGGGAGAACAAAGCTCTCCTTTGTGTTGCCGTTCAGTTCCTGGCAGGAGCTGGTTTTGCCTGGAAGACTTGCACACCTAAGGAGAATGAAAAATGAGCTTTCAGTCGCTCATGTTTTCCATTGTGGTGTCAGAACCTGTGACAGGGCGTCCCACCAGCCAGCCGGGACAGCTTGAAGCAGCTTTTCTTTCCCTGCTGGAAGCCGGGTGCGTAGCGGTACTCGCAGCACGAGCTGATGCGGGCCACCGTCAGACCGTTGAGGTACACGGACGCACTGAAAGGAAAGCCTCTGTGTCTTTGAGAGACAAACGTGAACTGCTCTGGAAGGAAAAGGTGACAGCATGAATATGAGAGTATGACTTAATGATAGACAGCCTGAGAATGCCAGAACATGACATCAAATATTGAATGCGACATCAGGAATCCCCTGATCCAGCGTTTGGATTTGGATTTAATGTCGCAGAGCCATTTTTATACCAAACAATTTGTCATTCTCATCATCGCTGGTCCTAAAATATGCCAAGTTTTTAATGCCATTGGACGCTGTAGTCAATCAATCAATCAATCAATGTTTACTTATATAGTCCTAAATCACGAGTGTCTCAAAGGGCTGCACAAGCCACAACGACATCCTCGGCTCAGATCCCACATCAGGGCAAGAAAAAACTCAAACCAATGGGATAACAATAGTGTAGTAGTAGTTTGTAACAGAGTTAAAAAGGCACTTTATTAATATTTTGGAATGTTTTTATTTTGTTATTAAAGTATTGTGTTTGTTCGAATTTTATCTCAAAAGAGTTTTTTATTTTTGTTGATTGACTGTAAGTTTATTTTACTCCAGGGGTGCCCATTACGTCAATGGCGAGCTAGCGGTGGATGGTAGAGGGTGTGTCAGTCGATCGCCAGCCAGGCATTAAAAAAATAGACCTAAAAATGAGCGATCATCAATCTTCACCAAGACGTGACTTTGGTCACTTGATTGACATTCACGGCACCCGAGGGTCTTGTGAAATGACGCTGGCTGCTGCCAGATCATTATTAAGAAAAAATGACCGACAGGAAGGTGAGAAACACTTTTTATTTCAACCGTACCTGCTGTCAAAAGCCCAAAGACTGACTGCACAGTTCTTGTCTTCACAATAAAAGCCCTGCTTCATCCTGCCTGCGCTAACAAAATAAGAGTCTCAGAAAACTGGCGCGCACAAGCTAGCAAGCTATGGAGTTTACCGCCAATGTATTTCTTGTGTATAAAAAGGAGTATGGAGGCTGGACAAACAAAAAGCAACCACTTTCATGTGGTGTTGGACAGAAAGGAGGACTTTTTTTCTCTTCCATTTGAAAATGTGGACAATATTATCACTACTGTCTGATTCTAATCAATGCAAGTCATCACAATCAGGTAATACACCAATTTATATTCTTGTCTTGACAGAAAGAAATGGTAAACATGCTTGTATTATCATTAAACACATTTAACTTGGTAACAAAAACTGATCTTTCATAAATAAATAAATATAAATAATATATATGAATGAGGTAGATCCTTTCGACTATATCAATTGAAAAGTAGCTCGCCTGCAGAAAAAGTGTGCTAACGGTTTATTTTTGTAATTCTTGCCGTATATTGTTTACTTTTTATGTACCCTTAAGATAGCGAGTGTTTTTGTGTTATTTTGAGCGCTACAAGCTTGGTGAGTGACAGTGTTGGCGCCATTTGTTTGAAGTGGTCCTCTTTGATGTCACGTGAGAATCATGTCATGTTGGTAAAAAGTATGTTTTCAATGTGTAGGAAGCAGAGCCTTACACGGAGTAACAGAGGAGTTGATGGGGGTTTTACTTCATTTACAGGTATGTGTAATATTGTTAATGTGCATGTTGTCTTGCTTTTATTTAACACCTTCCCCATACAGTTCTTTATTTTGGCCGATAGTCGGCAGTGTTTACTTTTTTGCATCTATATTGAGTCAATGCTGTATAATGATAGTGTCCATCCATCCATAATCCATCCATCTATCCATTTTCTACCGCTTGTCCTTTTTGTATTTCTTAAAAATGTTCAACTTGGCGAAGTTGGTAGAGTGGCCGTGCCAGCAATCGGAAGGTTGCTGGTTACTGGGGTTCAATCCCCACCTTCTACCATCCTAGTCACGTCCGATGTGTCCCAGGGCAAGACACTTCACCCCTTGCTCCTGATGGCTGCTGGTTAGCGCCTTGCATGGCAGCTCCCGCCATCAGTGTGTGAATGGGTGAATGTGGAAATACTGTCAAAGCGCTTTGAGTACCTTGAAGGTAGAAAAGCGCTATACAAGTATAACCCATTTATCATTTATTTATAACTTTGACTTTGCTGCTTGCAATGCAGTGGAAGCAGAGCGGAGTCACAGAGAAGGAGTTTATGCGATTTTTACTTCATTTTCAGAATAAAACCTCCTGTAAAGATGTCCGTTGTGTGATCGCTGGTACTAAACTCATCACAAGTCCAGACCCGTTACAAGTGCAATCTGCTTCACATAAATATTAGCACTGTTTATTTGACCTGTAACTACACCCCGACAATAGCCTAGTCAGGATTAGGGATGGAGGTGTTCTGACCTCTTTGTGTGGTTTTTGGGTTCACTTCCTTTCTTGTGCTCTTATTTTGTTTGCACTTCCTGTTGTGGTTAGGGTTGTACGGTATACCGGTACCAGTAAAGTACCGCCACAATAAAGAATCATAAACGGTACCCCCCTTTTTTAAACTTTTATTATTAAAGAGCATGATGGCGCGTCATCACGTCGTGACATTGCTGGTTTTTCGAGCTGAGGAGCATGTTAGGCAGCGCACACACACGGAGTACTTACAAGCCGACACATGGCCTAGACCAGGGGTCACCAACCTTTTTGAAACCAAGAGCTACTTCTTGGGTACTGATTAATGCGAAGGGTTACCAGTTTGATACACACTTAAATAAATTGCCAGAAATAGCCAATTTGCTCAATTTACCTTTAACTCTATGTTATTATTAATAATTAATGATATTTATCTTTGTGGAAACACTGATCATCTTAATGATTTCTCACAATAAATATATATAGAAACAGATAAATATCAATATGCAACACTTTATTTTTATATTTTCTCTAAGTGCACATTTTTCAAATTGAACATTTTCAAATGATCACTTCTAAGACAGTCTTGTGAAATCACAATATCCCATTTTAACTAGCTAGCCACTAACATTTTTATAAAAGAGGAGAAAACACGAAAACAAATTAAAATACAATTTTGAAACATAGTTTATCTTCAATTTTGACTCTTTAAAATTCAACCGAAAAAAAAAGAGAAAAACTAGCTAATTCGAATCTTTTTGAAAAATGTTTTAAAAATAATTTATTTCATTATTAATTTTTCCTGATTAAGATTAATTTTAGAATTTTGATGACATGTTTTAAATAGGTTAAAATCCAATCTGCACTTTGTTAGAATATATAACAAATTGGACCAAGCTATATTTCTAACAAAGACAAATCGCTATTTCTTCTAGATTTTCTAGAACAAAAATTTTAAAAGAAATTCAAAAGACTTTGAAATAAGATTTAAATCTGATTCTACAGATTTTCTAGATTTGCCAGAATAATTTTTTTGAATTTTAATCATAATAAGTGTGAAGAAATATATCACAAATATTCTTCGTCGAAAAAACAGAAGCTAAAATGAGTAATTAAATTAAAATGTATTTATTAATCTTTACAATAAAAAAAAAAATACATTTACATGAACATTGATTTAAATTGTCAGGAAAGAAGAGGAAGGAATTTAAAAGGTAAAAAGGTATATGTGTTTAAAAATCCTAAAATCATTTTTAAGGTTGTAATTTTTCTCTAAAATTGTCTTTCTGAAAGTTATAAGAAGCAAAGTAAAAAAAATTATAAATTTATTTAAACAAGTGAAGACCAAGTATTTAAAATATTTTCTTGGATTTTCAAATTCTATTTGAGTTTTGTCTCTCTTAGAATTAAAAATGTAGAGCAAAGCGAGACCAGCTTGCTAGTAAATAAATACAATTTTAAAATTAGAGGCAGCTCACTGGTAAGTGCTGCTATTTGAGCCATTTTTAGAACAGGCCAGCGGGCGACTCATCTGGTCCTTACGGGCGACCTGGTGCCCGCGGGCACCGCGTTGGTGACCCCTGGCCTAGACCGAAAAGGGAGAATGGACGCATTTTGGTGTAAAAACTAAAGATAAAAGTGAAGTTGTAACACTAAAACACCCTCAGGAAGAGGTGCTTTAAAACATAGCTAGCTAGCAGCTAACATCCATTCGCAGTCGGCCGTGTTTTAGCTACTTTAAATCACTAATCCTGGCCTCCATGGTAACAAATAAAGTACGTTTCTTAAAAGTACATTATCACTGGAGGACGAGGAATAGCTAAACATGCTTCACTACATACCCTAGGAGGATACAGAAGCTCACTGCTAACAGGCTAGCGCTCCTGAATGTAAACAAACGCCATGGGTGGATCTACACCTGACATCCACTGTAATGATACCAAGTACAATAGTGTATCTAATCAATAGTACTATGATTACATCAATACTTTGTATTGTCACAAAATCTTTTTTCCTTTTTTTAAAATTCATATTATGTTTATAAAGTCAGGAAATACGTCCCTGGACACATGAGGACTTTGAATATGACCAATGTATGATCCTGTAACTACTTGGTATTGGATCGATACCTAAATGTGTGGTATCAGCCAAAACTAATGTAAAGTATCAAAGAAGAGAAGAATAAGTGATTATTACATTTTAACTGAAGTGTAGATAGAGCATGTTAAAACAGAAAATAAGCAGATATTAACATTAAATGAATAAGTGGATTAAAAATATTTTTTTACAGTTTGTCCCTCATAATGTAGACAAAATAATAGGTAGATAAATGACACAATATGTTACTGCATATGTCAGCAGACTAATTAGGAGTCTTTGTTTGTTTACTTACTACTAAGTTCACTATCTTATTTAAGGACTAAATTACAATAATAAACATATGTTTCATGTACCCTAAGATTTTTTGTTCAAATAAAGACAATAATGAAATGTTTTGTGGTTCCCTTTATTTAGAAAAGTATGGAAATATATTTTGGTAGCAGTACCAACATATTGGTATCAGGACAACCCTAATTGTGGTTGTACTTTCCCTGCCCTAGATTCCCACTGTGTCTTAGTGCTGTCTTCATCACCTGGGGATCATTAGTATTGGTTTTCTCCTCTTTGAGTTTTGTGCTTGACCTTTCTGCACTCTGTTTGTGTGATGCATCGGGACATTAAATTCTCATTTATTTGCACGGCCTCCCCTACAAGGAGCATACCTGACAGAATGATCCCACAACGACATGTGACTGGCTTGAATACTGCCCAGGTGGTGATTAGCAGCAGGTGAAAACCATAATACTAATCACCCCCAGGTGATGAACACAGCATTAAGAAGCAGTGTGAAGCTAGCGCAGGGAAAATACAACCACAACAGGAAGTGGAAACAAAATAAGAGCACAAGAAATAACCAAAAACACCTAAAAACTAAACTGACCTGGCTTAACAGGTCGTAACAGGATACCTTTTATGGGTGAACAAAAAAATATATTTACATCAGAATCACAATTCTCATTCATTCCAATTCTAAATCATTTCATAAGATAAAAAGATTGAATTAGAATAAATTACTAAAAATAAGTTTTTAGGTCACCTCCATGCAACCAGAAGGGGCTTTTGTAACCTGTAACTTGTTTTGAAAAAGTTTAATTATAATTGCATCATAAAACATTGCGAGAATCGGTTTGAATCGATAATCATGTTGACTCGATTCTGGTTTGAATTGTCATCTCAGGAATCGGAATCAGTTCGAATCGTTAGCTGCCCAAAGATTTACACCCCTTGTACCTTTCACATTCAAACTCATACGGTACCAATTCCTCGTACCTGGGAATCAATACATGCATACCGAGTTTTTCTACTTGTTTGTTTTGAATTGTTTTTATTGTGACTCATGGTTCTTACCATATTTCATCTGCCCATTTCAATCATGGACTTGTTTTTTTTTTAACGTCGATTTACAAACTATATTTCAATGTGTTTTGTTCTTTTTATGCTGTCCTATAACTTTACGCAACTGTGTTGTTTGCCCCAGGTGTGTCGCCGTAGCCAGGAAGTAGTCTTTGCCATTAAATTGTATGTGCCAGTTTTGAGTCCGACAAAGTGTTTATACTGTAAGTATTGTACTTACCACACACCGGCTGTTTTATTGCAACGTGCATCCGTCTTGCAGTTTTGATTGCCAAATTTGAAGGTGTTGAAATTGCCATGTAAAATCGTAAATGCTAAATCGTAGCATGTGTAAGGAATTTCCAATATAAATTTGCATCGAGCGAGCACCTTTTGAGAAGTGAAGCCTTACTCTTGAGCACTTTCTATCATATGTGCTTGCTTTGTTGGCATGGACAATCGCAAGGAACACTTCTCAAATAGTGGGGCGCTGAGGTGTGGGGGGTGTGTGAGAGGCAAAGGACTTTCAGTATTAGCGTCTTGTTTCATTCTTGAACGATACACAAGCCTCCAGCTCGATAGGAAACATGACCAAGTACACGTACGTAACCCTTCAGTTCAGGATATACATTAATAAATAAATACTGTCAGGTTCTCATTAGGACTCCAATTGAGGGGGTGTGTCAACATTTATTTGTCCCCTCAAGGGGGCGTGACAGAAAATAATTGAGAACCACTGATCTATGTAGAACACACACTTTAATCCTGTACGAATGTATTAAAGGTACCGTATTTTCCGCACTATAAGGCGCACCTAAAAACCACAAATTTTCTCAAAAGCTAACAGTGCGCCTTATAACCCGGTGCGCTTTATTACGATTCATTTTCATAAAGTTTCGATCTCGCAACTTCGGTAAACAGCCGCCATCTTTTTTCCCGGTAGAACAGGAAGCGCTTCTTCTTCTACGCAAGCAACCGCCAAGGTAAGCACCCGCCCCCATAGAACAGGAAGCGCTTCTTCTTCTACTGTAAGCTACCGCCCGCCCCCGGAAGAAGAAGAAAAAACGCGCGGATATCACCGTACGTTTCATTTCCTGTTTACATCTGTAAAGACCACAAAATGGCTCCTACTAAGCGAAAAGGATCCGGTTCATAAAAAGACGCAATCTCTCCATCCGCACACGGATTACTACCGTATTTCACAGCAACTGATATTCCTGTGAACCGCACTGTGGAACGGGAGCACGTACGGTGAATATTCGCACCACAGGGAATGAGAAGTCATCCTTCACTGTGGTTCTAGCTTGCCATGCTAACTTCCACCCATGGTGATATTCAAAAGGAAGACCTTGCCAAAAGAGACCTTTCCAGCCGGCGTCATCATAAAAGCTAACTCGAAGGGATGGATGGATGAAGAAAAGATGAGCGAGTGGTTAAGGGAAGTTTACGCGAAGAGGCCGGGTGGCTTTTTTCACACAGCTCCGAAGGCGAACACACCTTCACTAAGACGGGCAGACAGCGCCGGACGACATACGCCAACATTTGCCAGTGGATCGTAAATGCCTGGGCAGATATTTCGGTCACAACTGTGGTCCCAGCTTTCCGGAAGGCAGGATTCACAGAACAACAGCGACACTGACTCCCGATGACTTCGACGAGACGGAACCGGCCATTTTGGATACCACGCTTGCGCAACTTTTCAATTCGGACACCGAAGACGAAGAATTCGAAGGATTTACGAATGAAGAATAACTTCAGAAGGTGAGCGCTATGTTTATTTTGTGTGTTGTGACATTAACGTTCGAGCAACATTATGTTACTATTGCTCTACACCATTTTGAATTTTACTATGTTTGTGATTGCACATTTGCGTACATTTTGGGACAGAGTTGTTAGAACGCTGGTTTTCAATATATTATTAAAGTTTGACTGAACTATCTGACTGTTTTTTTGACATTCACTTTAGCGCAGCGTTTTTTTGACATTCACTTTAGCGCAGCGTAGGCGCGGCTTATAGTCCGGGGCGGCTTATTGGTGGACAAAATTATGAAATATGTAATTCATAGAAGGTGCGGCTAATAATCCGGTGCGCCTTATAGTGCGGAAAATACGGTATATTACATTCTAGTCTTTGTATTTACACTAAAATTCCTATTGCCTGAAGGATGCAGCTGCTACGAAGATGGGAGGGTTTGAAGATGTCTCTACGCAACATTTTGACCATTACAGCTTATGTAGAAGGTAAGTGTTTTAAATGTAGATGAAAAATCATAATATGACTATATTATGCCTTTTTTCACATAATAAAACAGTTTCTTGGTGTAATAAAACCTCGTCTTTGGTCAAAATACCCGAAAAATCTAGAATCAGAGCAGATGTAAAACCCCCTGGAAGCAACACAGGGTTGCCAATATGTCTTTTCCAGGCGTGGCCAGGGGCGTGGTCAACTTAATGTCATCATATAATTTGAATAGTCTGCAATGCTGTATATATTTTCCTTAAAAATGTTGTACAAACATTAAAAAAACGTATTTCTAAAGACTTCTCTAATCCTTAGTGACTTTTTCTTTGTTAAAAAAAACTAACAACAAATCTCGCATTTTTTATGGTGTTATTGTAAACTTTACTTGTGTTTAGACACTATCTGGTGTTATTGTAGACTGTATTCATGTTTAGAGACACTAGTTCTGTTGCTCCATATCCATGACGAACAGCGAGAGCTGTAGTGAGCCTGAAGTCACACTTGCTTCGTGCTATAGCTCCAACTCTACTTTCTATTCCTAAAAACCGCCACCGTCCTCTTAATATTTGTATGTTGCACATTTTGGAAATCGCTGTCCGCGGGTATATCTGGGACATATTAAAGTACGTCCACTAGGGGTGTAACGGTACACAAAAATTTCGGTTTGGCACGTACCTCGGTTTAGAGGTCACGGTTCGGTTCATTTTCGGTACAGTAAGAAAACAAAAATATAAATTTTTTGGTTATTTATTTACCAAATTTGTAAACAATGGCTTTATCCTTTTAACATTGGGAACACTATAATAATTCTGCCCACGTTAATCAACATTAAACTGCCTCAAGTTGTTGTTCAGATTAAATAAAATGACAAAACCTTTCTTCTAAATATAAAAAGTGCAACATTAAACAGTTTCAAGTCAACTCATCATGCTTAATTTATTACAGCATTTGGGAAGCCTGTAGTTGATTTTTATTATGTAAATGTTATATTTTTATCAACATGTGATAGCAGGGACCCTGCCACACACACACCGCAAAATGAGCTAACGTTACGCTAAAAGCTAATTAGCCTTCACCTCAAGCCAGGACTGCGAGCGAGCTGAGCTGCAGTTTGTTTCTAGAACGTCAACGAGCTCATAGTGATGTTACTAGTAGTTGACTGGGAGGTGTTTATTATAATTTGGGGAGAGTCCGCTGCCTGATGCTCACCTGCTAAACACCTATCTGCTAACCCCACTGCAGAAGCACTGACTCCATGCGCTCTGAATACGCACTGCTGATTGGCTGTTACCGCTATGGTTGTAACCAATCAGATGGTTGTGTGGGTGGGACAATGCTGTGTGCTGTGTAGGAGACAGAGGCAGAAAGCAGAGCAGCTTGTTAAGACTTTAGCTTAGGCGGCTACTTCATATGTTTGTGTGGAAACTCATTCGGTACACCTCCGAACCGAACCGGAACCCCCGTACCGAAACGGTTCAATACAAATACCGTTACACCCCTAACGTCCACTAAGCTGACATGCTGCCTCCGCTCCACACAATCCCGTGCGTATTGCTTACGTCGCCACAACATTCTGTTTCGACAGTGCTGTTTCGGTGAGGTCAATAAACAAATTGGCCGGACGCAGTGTTTTCATATAATATATAAATAGACATAGACCTGTTAGCTGACATCTTGTCACCATAAGGTGGCCTACAAAAGTAACTCAAGTCAGAGGCCGTTAATCATAGATCAGTGTTGAGATGTGCACAGCAATTACTTATACGACACAATCCAAACAACCTTCCCTAGTCATGGTGCAGGAACAACTAATTAAACCAGCACAAACATTACACAAACACAGTCATACATAACACTTCCACTTTGTGGAAATGATTAAAAAAAAACATCCAATTAGCATAAAAATAAAATAAAAACTACACCAATTTAAATCCATTACAAGGGATGATGGGAAAAATGAAAAACACTCTGCACATTTAGCCATGTTTGGCGCATTTTAGCTGCGTGATATTTCTGATTGATTAAAAAACTTTATAGAGGTCATCACGGAACTAAACAAAGCAGGAGCCGATATGTATATATATTAGGGTTGTACAGTATACTGGTATTGGTATAGTACCGCGATACTAATGAATCATAGTCGGTACTATACCGCCTCTAAAAAGTACCGTGGTCACATCACGTCATTGTTGGTTTTACGAGTAGGCGAGCATGTTCCGCAGCGCGCACACATGGAGTACTTACAAGCAGACAGTATGTAGACAGAAAAGGGAGAATGGACGTATTTTGGTGTAAAAAGTAAAGATAAAGATGAAGTTATAACACTGAAACACTCTCAGGAAGAGGTGCTTTAAGACATGGCTAGCTCGCTGGAGGCTAAAGTCCACCCGCAGTCAGCAGTGTTGTAGCTACTTCTAAATCACTAATCCTTGTCTCCATGGCGACAAATAAAGTAAGTTTCTTACAAGTATTATTATCACTGGAGGACGAGGAATAGCTAAACATGCTTCACTACACACCCTAGGAGGATACAATAGCTCACCGGCGTCATTAGCGGTGACGCCGTTACTGATTGTAAACAAATGCCATGGGTGGATCTACACCTATCATCCACTGTAATGATATCAATTACAGGAGCGTATCTAGTCGATACTACTATGATTACATCAATATTTTTTAGCATCACAATCTATTTTAATTTTTTTTATTAAGTTTATAAACTCAGGAAATATGTCCCTGGACACATGAGGACTTTGAATATGACCAATGTATGATCCTATAACTACTTGGTATCGGATTGATACCTAAATTTGTGGTATCATGATCTGATTCTTTTGTTTTCTCCTTTGCTTTTATCTTTATTTTTATTTGTTATAATTTGATTTCCATTTTCTACACTTGTTTTTACCATGTCTTTACTTAATCATGTATTTTACTGTTGTGAAGCATTTTGAGCTGCAATTCTTGTATGAAAGGTGCTATACAAATAAAGTGTATTATTATTAATATTATATTATCATCATCTAAAACTAATGTAAAGTGTCAAACGAGAAGAATACGTGATTATTACTTTTTAACAGAAGTGTAGATAGAACATGTTTATACAGAAAATAAGCAGATATTAACAGTAAATGAACAAGTAGATTAATAATACATATATACGTCGCACTGGAGTATAAGTTGCATTTTTGGAGGAAATTTATTTGATAAAATCCAACACCAAGAATAGACATTTGAAAGGCATCCATCCATTTTCTACCGCTTATTCCCTTTGGGGTCGCGGGGGGCGCTGGAGCCTATCTCAGCTACAATCGGGCGGAAGGCGGGGTACACCCTGGACAAGTCGCCACCTCATCGCAGATTTTGAAAGGCAATTTAAAATAAATAAAGAATAGTGAACAACAGGCTAAATAAGTGTACGTTATATGAGGCATAAATAACCAACTGACAACGTGCCTGGTATGTTAACGTAACATATTATGGTAAGAGTCATTCAAATAACTATACCATAGAACATGCTATACGTGTACCAAACAATCTGTCACTCCCGATCACTAAATCCGATGAAATCTTCCTCCCCGGTGTTGCCTCTGGTATGCGCGATTTCCTTTCTTTCTGCTGCTCGATCGCCGTTCTCTGCTGCATATTTCACTACGTCCAGCTTGTAACCGGCAGTACATGATTTCCTTTTCAGTGCCATTTTAGTTCAGCCCTTGTCAGTTTTTACAAGTTACCGCCAATGTTGATGTGATCCATTTTAATAGCTACAGCAGTAGCGTATAGCATATAGCAGTTAGCATACCATGACCCACAATGCACTTCTGCCATGACCCGCCCCCGCCGAATTCTTATTGGTTGACGTGTGAGTGACGATTGCTGACGTGTGTGTGACGTCTGCTGCCATTTGCTTCGTCTCTTACGCGAATGAGATAAATAATATGACCCACAATGCACTTCTTCCATGACCCTCCCCCGCCAAATTCTTATTGGTTGACGTGTGATAGACGATTGCTGCCATTTGCTTCGTCTATTACGCGAATGAGATAAATAATATTATTTGATATTTTACGGTAAGTTGCTCCGGAGTATATGTCGCACCCACGGCCAAACTATGAAAAAAACTGCGATTTATAATCCGAAAAATACGGCACTTAATTTATTTTCCACGTGAACAATTTTTTTTTGAGGTGTGGCAGATTTTATTTTGCCACGGCGGGCCGCCACGATTAGTTACATGTAAAGGAAACCCTGCAAGAAAAATGGAAGAGGCGGAGAAAGTTGTGTAAAGTGTATTGCTGTACATATTCTGTAAATGATTCAGTGTTGAGTCATACCGGAGACAAAAACATCAGCTCCTACCTCCCAGAGTCACCAAGCCCTTAAAGACGCAGATGTTCTCTCCTCCGTTGACTTGCTGGAGCACTTTAAGTTCATCAGGCACTGACCCCGTCCGTGTCCCCCTAACACCTGGACCGAGGTATGTCATGGTCACGGTGACGTTGGATTTCTTTGCCTCTCTTTGCGCATTCAGGTAGCTCTATGAGACGAGACGAGTGGGACATATCTATGCAGCTTCGTTCTTGCAGGAAATTATGACGCCCACCTGTTTGGTACTGTGACCTCCAGTTCTCAGAGAGCTGACAGAAGAGGTGGATTCTCTTCTTTTGTGCTGGTGGAGATAAGGGCAGGACTGACTCAGGCTGCCTTTGACTGACGAAAGGCTAGATACCTTTCTGGGGATGACTGGGAGGTAAATATCGTCTCCGTCAGCTGGAGGAGAATAGTCCGCCTGTGGGAACGCACACGTTCATACAAATGCATACCTGCCAACTACTCCGGGTTTCCCGTAATTAGTACGGTTTTCATCAACCTATTCCGGGTTACGGTTGCAGTGATAAAAAATATGGTTTTTCATTCATTAAATTTGTTTTGGTTTTTTTAAGTTTTATTCACGAAATCGCGTAACAATGACAATCGACACTGCTTCCCGTAACTTCCTATCGAGCCATTCCGAATGCCATGCGCGAGGCTATTTATAGCACCGCTGCCAAGCACGAGGCACCAGTTGCCATTGTTTCCAAATGAGCGAACGATCATGGAATCAGCCGGAGAAAAATCGCAAACGAGTCTTAAACCGAAAAGAAAACTGCAGTCATTCCGTGAAGAATATTCAAAAGCCTATCTGGGAATAATTATCCGTTCCAAAAAGGGTGAAAACTACGCGAATTGCACCTTGTGCAGACAAGATTTTTCGATCGGACACGGAGGAATTAGCGATGTAAAAGACCACGTTGGGACAAAAAAACACAAGTCTAATGCCGTTGGATTTTAGCCACAAAAAGGTAATGACACCAATGTTATCTATTGGAATTGTTTAGTACTGTTATACTGTTAAAAGTGTTTATACTATTTATGCTTTCAAGTCCAAGTTGAAGAAATCTTGTTAAATGTTGACAGCATAACTACCAAAATACAGAAGTATGTCCTTAATATTTTTGCAGTGCTATTTCTGTTGAAAAGTTAAAATGATTACATTAGAGATGTGATGTGCCACTTTTCAAGTGTCTGATGGCTTAAATTAATTTTCATTAATTTTTCATATTTTGAATTCTTTTGAAAGGCTTACAAAAAAACTACATTTGAATTGTAATTCCATGCTATTGACAGGACTATTAATTTTAATGAAGTTAGCTTACCATGTTTACAGTATGATAATTGTGATAGAAATGTGAATTTTAGGCACAGAATATTTTTTACAATTGAACAAGGCAGTAGATTATACAAGCTTGGACAGAAAGTTAATAATGACACCAATTTTTTTTTTAATGGAATAGTTTAGTACTGTTTTACCATTTGTTTACTGTAAAAAGTGTTTATACTGTTTATACTTTCAATTAACAAATTGAAGTCTTGTGAAAGGTTGACAGGATAACTGGCATTAACTGTCAAAATAATTTCAAACTATTGAAGTTAGCTTACAGAATAAACATGTCAATCAACCCATATGATTTTTGCTGTAATATTTTTGTTTTGAAAAGTCACTGTGACTGATAGAAAAGTGATGGTTTTAGCAACATTTTAACCTGTCTGAATGCTAATAATCATTTTGCGTCGGGGGGCCTGAACCCCCCACCAGGACTTTGTCCTGGACCTACCAGGGCCTGCGGCCCCTGGACCCTGGCTACTAGGTTTTTCTGATTTCAAAAGTTGGCAGGTATGCAAATGGCCGATTAATCACACAAAGGAGCTTGCTTCGTTTAAAATCAGTGGTACCTCAACTTCCGAGTATTTTAAGATACGAGCTGTCCCTCTGATTTGTTATGCCTGAAGTTAAAAGCATAATTTTGAGTTGCGAGCCTCTGCATGGCTCGTTGGTGTCATGATTGTCGGAACGAACCGCCGCTAAACACCTGGTCTTACTCGGTAGCATTAGCTTGCAGCTAGAGATCGACATAACTTTGTTTTCCAATCACGGCAACAGAGAGAATGAGTGTGAATGAGAGTGCTGAGAAAAATTGGATTATGTCAATTGAATTAAAGAATGATCAAAAACATGGTGGACTCGGCGAGACAGAGCGTAGCGATGCTCCCGTCGTCGGTAGTCTGGGCACCAGTCAATTCCAATACCCCTTCTCCGCCCTTGTTTTTGCCCTCGCTCCTTGGTTTTGCGCGTTCGCGTCAATCAAGATGTGTTCGAATGATCCGTCAGGTAGGAAGCGAAGTGAGCTCGCAGACCTCCCTACACTATCTAGTGTGAGGAGAAAGATGACCGACCAGAAACCCAGAGAAGTGTACAAATGTAAGTAATAAGCACAACTTTTGCGGCTTAGCTAAAAAAAACTATGTTACTATGCAACCAATAATGGCTCAGTCGCAGATTTCGAGTTGGGGATGTTTAACTGACCAACTCTGGGTCACCAGTGCAAAGTGTGCAAAAGTATATACAGTAAAAAAAATTGGTAAATAAAAAAACTAATAAAGCATTTACAAAATGCAGCAATGAAAAAAATCTTCTGCCGTTCAATCAAACAATCACCAATTTTGTACTTGTGGAGGTTGGCGTGGCCTGCGGGCCTGCAGCGGAACGGGGTGTGCCAGGGCCGGCCTCGAAGACAGCGACAGGTGCGTAGGTGGGCCTTGTCATCTAATCATCTGTCGCCCTGAATAAGCAGCAGCCGTGAGGAGAGAGGTTGTTGGAGCTGGAGTGAGAGCGAGAGCGTGACGGTCACGGACAAAAGACAATTGCTGGCAAGCAACTCGCTGAACTATACCAAATAAAACTGTATTGTAACCCTGATCCGGGCTCTCATGTCGGTGCTTGGTGGTCCGAAGAACCCCCGGGAGGGCAACCTCCACAGTACTATTCTTCAACTCTCCACAACCAACTTGCTTACCTACTCCCACCCCGATTGAATGAACAGTCTCCCTTAAATAGTCCAAGCCCCTCCCTCGGGCATACCACTGACAGGGGAGAAAGGGGAAAAAACAAGCTTGTACCCTTAATGTACATATCTAGATAATAGACAATATTTCATGCTAAACATGATTCAATATATATCTATATATCCATTACATCATAGGGTGAAACATAATATTTAACAACCCCATGAATAAATAATAAGTCCACCTTAACACTACTTGGTCTGGTCCACTGGTCACATGATCTCCGCAAAGCGCGTTTATATGGCGTCATCTGAACGTGCAGCGTCCTTTTGACTGACTCCACATGACGCCATGACCACAGACTAAAGCTTGGTGAGTCTCTCTTGTGTGCGTGCTTGGGTCTCGCGTGTCTCGCCACTCAAAAGATTATCTTCTCCAAGTCACTGACATTGACAATACCAATGGTTTTCGTAATAACGACACTCTTTTAGTTTTAGTCAGACTTCAAACCTTTGCTACTGCAAGTAAATATTGGCTTCCAACACAAATACACAATAAAACACATTTTACATACTGCGAGCTGATGCACCAGCACTTGCATATTTCGCCCAGAACTTTGTTTGCTAAACAGTCTTCTTCTTAATAAAAACAGGTGAAAAAATGTTTATAAACGAGTGCAAGCAAAGCCAAACATCGCGTGCGACGGCATCTTGGAAATAAACAAACCTTTGCCGCATCTGCCTTACGTCATTGCTGGCAAGCGGCGAGGGTTGATGGGGCGTCGCATTAGTGACATCCACAACTGCCACAACACGTTCATTTATCGTCATTCAAATATTACAATTATATGATATAAAAAAATTGGTAGAAAAATAACACCATAAAAGTCGAATTAAAAGTAACATAACTACAAACTTAACCAATGTGAACATGCTAGATTTAAGCAAAAAATAAAATAGAACAAACAACAAATGTAGAAACACATTTTTATCACATCGGGCATCCAACAAATTGCGAGCGCTGCACGGAACTCTAACTAAAATGGTGACGGTGAAGTTGACTTAAGTCTTTGCATTTTACCATTTCATTATTTTATCCGTTGAGTGGATAATTGACAATGAAAGAAGATATTGTGCTGCCAGCCACAACAGGAGCAGGGGATTGCTTGCACCGGCGCTGATTGGAGTCGCGGCAGCCAATCCAGAGGGCGCCCTAAGTCAGCTGACACATCATCTTTAAACAGTGTGATGTGGGTTACACTGGAATTGCTATGGCGACATCCAGTGGACCCATTTAGAACAGCAGTTTCTTTCATAAAAACATTGCAGCTCATTTTTATACTTGGCAAACTCATCTTGCGGGCCGGATTAAACCTGAGGACCGCGGGCTGTACGTGTGACACCCCTGTGCTAGAGGCAATGGGGAGAGTCAAGTAGAAGAAGGGAGGTTGAGGTGGCAGATTTCGAATTGAGCTCTGGTCTCAAATCAAGGTTGCGTCGTCTTCTCAGCACTTTTCCCTCATACTCACTTTCTCAAAGTTGTGTCCATCGTTAGCTATAAGCTAATACTCATGAGTAAGACCGGATGTTTCCAGGGGATCTTACAGGGTTCACTGTGATATTCGCCACTGTAGTATCTGCTAATCTAAAAAAATAACATGTTTTGCATATGGCGAAAGAGTACAATCCCCCTGGAGCAAATGGACAGCCACTTTTTTGTAAGCTGGGTTCCATCATTACATGTGACATCTGCTTAGGTGTGACAAGGCTAAGTAAATCTGTCTGTTTCTCCGGACAGGTCGCCACGAATATCACATAATGCTGAGAGAATGTCAACGGATGCTCGGGGACACTCACGCACAAAGGAACATGCCCATATATGGGCCTGACATAGTCAGTTTCAGAGTTCAGAACTCAAAGACCTAAGATGACAAGGTTTCAGGCTCCAAGGACTGGTTGCCTGGCTGCTCAAATAGAGATCTTGTGGCTAGACATCCTCCTTGCTATGGTGCTCGCTGATGATAAATGACGTTATTGTTCAACGATGCATCAACTGCATCTGTCTTGCTCCGTCACACACCCCCCTCACACTTCCGCCCGGGAGAAGGCGGTAAGGCCAACAGTACGCGGGGATGCTTTTATCTCCAAGTTTTGTTTGCAATTTAAAACATTCGGACAGCTCTTAAGTCGAGGTACCACTGCAATAAAGTGCAGATATCAGAGAATACCCACACTGTCAGGACAATGGAGGAGGAGCTTGCTCTCTCTTCTGAGCAAACCAGCAATGGACTGGATGGTTTTAGCAGGTCTACTGGATTGACCTGGGATCTGATGAACACAACACGAGGTGAGGAGAGTCCAGGTTTGTGTGTTGATGCAGAATTGACAGACTGGATCAGAGAAAACACCCACGGGTGTCATTTTGCCTACGCTGGGGACTGAAAATAGATCTTGCAGGAGACTTCTGCTGTTTCTCCGGATTCTTCTTAGTGAGTCCCTCCGGTATGACTCCATGACGTCGCGTCAAGCCAACTGGTACATGCAGACGAGGGACAAGAAGAAACAGAAACCCAATCAGCTGCATCTCAGGAAGGAAATATTTGATACAACTACACACATTTGGTGAATCTACCATTTTTAGATCTTCGCTGGTTTCCCTGTTGTGCTGAGTATTGGTGACCCGGGTTAAAACTGGTTCTGTGCAGTCAAACTACCAGGTGCGCTCAATTAGGGTCACTGAGCAGATTGGTCTTATCAAGTCCAGATGCACATTTTTTTTTTTCATACTCATACTGCTAACTTGTTCATATGTACTCCTTAATTGTAGGCAAGAAAGACTAAAACAAAGTTCCAGTCGTCCAGTTCCATGATGAAATCAGCGATCTCTTTGCCATCGGGTTTCTCTTTTCTTTCTTTTTTTTACTTTTTACTGTTTAAACACCATGGCAATTGTTGCGCGACCAGTCTTCCTTTCAGGGAATAAAACACACTGGTCACTCCCAAGTTCTTTTGGATGACATAAATGTTGAGTAAAAAGGACCACCGAGCCAGAATAGTACTTGGCCAAGTTTTACTAAAGCTTTAGGAGACCAGCCCTTACAACGCAACAATAGCATCAGCAAGCGAGGTCTAAACTCAAACAAAAATAGTCAGCTTATGTAGCGCGAAAACAGCCTCTCCCGCCCAGAAGAAATGCAGCTGCTACTTCAAAACAGAGAAGGAACTGGCCAAAACAGCTCTGTGAGCCGACAAACAGGAGCCCTTAAGACAAAACAAAGAGTTTACTAGCGGACATAAGAAAACAAAAAAAATCAAAGAGTTCACATGGGAAAACACTAGCTGCTTCTAACATGACTGGATTAAGAAAGAACACTTAAAAATATCTAATTCTCACATGATAAAAACAAGCCTTTTTTTTGCAGCTGGCTTTTGAGGCGGTTTCTTTGAGGCTCTCAAAACATCGTTGTAGCGGTGCTAGTATTTCAGGCGGCTGATAAGGTTTGATGTGTTGGAGCCCAATGCTTTTTGTGCCCTCTTACGAAATGTTTGCAGAACATTGTGTGCAAATAACACACGACATGCCTTCCTCTGAGACAGTGACAGCCATGTTTGTTAGTTCAAGGGAAAGACATGTTGTTGACAGCACGGGCAGGAGAAAAGGAGCGCTTGATTTGCTCACCATAACCCACCTACAGGCAGCACAGTACAGGTAATCTCGCTTCATTGGAGCGTTTTTTTGTTTTTGTTTTTTCAACTTTATCTGTATGGCGTCATTATGACTACAATGATTAATCAATTAAATGGATTAATTTAATCAGAAAAAGCTTTGATTTAAATTATGTCGCATCACATAAGACCTTCTGGAGGAAAGTTCTGTGGTCAGATGAAACAAACATTGAGCTGTTTGGCCACAATACCCAGCAATATGTTTGGAGGAGAAAAGGTGAGGCCTTTAATCCCAGGAACTCCATCCCTACCGTCAAGCATGGTGGTGGTAGTATTATGTTTTGGGCCTGTTTTGCTACCAATGGAACTGGTGCTTTACAGAGAGTAAATGGGACAGTGAAAAAGGAGGATTACCTCCAAATTCTTCAGGACAACCTAAAATCATCAGCTCAGAGGTTGGGTCTTGGGCACAGTTGAGTGTTCCAACAGAACAATGACCCCAAACACGTCAAAAGTGGTAACGGAATGGCTAAATCAGGCTAGAATGAAGGTTTTAGAGTGGCCTTCTAGATAAATAGACCTAAATGTATATATGCGTTTGTGTGTGTGTGTGTATATATATATATATATATATATATATAATATTCACATTATAATCTTTTCAAAGTGTGCATTTTTTGCTAAAATATGGACTTGTGGCCAATTATTCATGTTTACATTATTTCTAACGGGGAACTCTGCTTCACTATACAAACTTTTTGATTCACGAACCATGTTCAAGGACCAATTAATTTCATAAATTGAGGGTCCACCCTATTCATACTTTTTAAATGGAATCACTAATGTCTTGGAAAGTGTGTTGATATTTACCACACTCCCTCGTTGAACTGAGTATTAATCTCTCTCACCAAACAGAAAGCAGCAGGATGGACTGAAATGAACATGACTGACCTGCGACCCCCTATTAATTTGACGCCTCTCATTCAAACATCATAATAATCATGAGAATATAAATGTGGCCAAGCAGAGTTAAGATGATATTTGATTTTCCACCGCGCCGCCATTGTTTCCTCTAGCGGCCCGTTAGTGATTACAGGCTGTAACCCAATCGCTGTCATCTGCTGGGCTGATTGCCTCCATGAGACAGTCGGCTTGCAGTTTGGTGTCCGCCGTACGCACGAGTGCTCCTCAGATGGCCGATACTCAGCAGGAAAAGCGGGATAAGTCATAATCTCCTTTGCAGCCCCGCACCTCCGAACAATTAGTGTGTCAACAGACACTTTGTTGGAGAGTGGAAACCAAAGCAGATGTGCTGCAGCTCAAGATGTACTCTTTATCTTGCATTTTTACAACAAAATATGTCATTTCAATTCTATCTATATTCTCAAAACGCCATTAAAATGATTTTAGTTTGCTTCTAAACCCGAAGACCAAAGTCCGAGATCCTACCTGTTGTCTTGTCAGGTCCCACCTTGTGAGGCGATGCTACCAGGTCTCTTGTTCTAGTGACACCTGAGATGCTGACACCTTCTCATTTGATCACGCCTGACCTTTAACCTTAGGCGTTTACTTTGAGTCACCATCTGTTGGACTCATAAAAAATGGCCGCACATATTATATTGTAGTTGTGTTGTATTAATTATCCCGGTGCTGTCAATGTTAACGCGATAATGACCAGTCAGCGTTAAATTCACATGTAAAAGAGTGTTTAAAAAAAAAAAAGCATAATGTTGAATAAACAAACATCAAACAAATTGACCAGTACCATGTTGGGAAGATTAAAACTTTAAAACAGGTCTGTCCGAGGGAGTGTTTCTTAGCCATAGGGCTTGAGCCCATTGTTGTGCCGCTAAAAAAAAAAAAATATATATATATATATATTTCCCAGCTGTGGTCTGTAGGGGTCAGTTGTAATACACTTTTCCACCACTTGTGGCAGTATATGACAGTCTCAAACAAACAGAAGAAGTCTGGAGCTAAAGCGCAAAAATTATGACTTAAGTGGTGAAGCTGTATTTTTAGTTTTATTGACAGTTTATTCAAAAAACACATTTATTTATTATTGATTCAGTTAGCACTGCGTAATTGTATGTACATTCATTTTTCATCAGTTTTAATGAGGGTTTTTTTTGTTTGTTTTTACAGTGTACTTGATTAATATTTATTTTTGTAATCAGCCTGACCTAAGCCTTGATAATAATCTTTGTGATTAACACATGTTTTCATATAATTTGGCAAGGTTTATCCTGTTATCAAGAATAAGTTTACTAATTCAGTGTTAATATTTAAGTGGGCTCCGAGCCCCTCTGTAGTGGAAAAGTTGGGCCTTGAGGTAAAAAAAAAAGGTTTAAAAATCCCTGGTCTAAGGTACACTTATTAAAGATAAAACCAAATGTATCTGCGATTAATTTTCACTAATTGCAAATTAACTACAGACAATATGCGGTTAATGCCGATAAAATATTTAAATCGTTTGACAGCCCTATTTTACTCATGAAAAATGATTGAAATATATAATGTGTCATTAATTAATTACATGCATGCATTGGTATGACTGAAGGCTTTTGTCATGCCTGTTACTTTCTGCAATTCAGTAACTAAATGAGGAAATACATTGGATTGTCTTTTTTAATATATATATATATATATATATATATATATATATATATATGTGTGTGTATATGTATATATAAATGTACATACAGTATATATATATATATATATATATACGTCAGTGACGTGCGGTGAGGTTCATGGCTGGTGAGGCACTGACTTCATCACAGTCAGATTTACAAACATATGAACCCTAAAGAGTATCTTATTCACCATTTGATTGGCAGCAGTTAACGGGTTATGTTTAAAAGCTCATACCAGCATTCTTCCCTGCTTGGCACTCAGCATCAAGGGTTGGAATTGGGGGTTAAATCACCAAAAATTATTCCCGGGCGCGGCGCCGCTGCTGCCCACTGCTCCCCTCACCTCCCAGGGGGTGATCAAGGGGATGGGTCAAATGCAGAGGACACATTTCATTATACCTAGTGTGTGTGTGACAATCATTGGTACTTTAACTTAACTTTAACTTTACACATACAAACTGTAGCACACAAAAAAGCACATTTAATAAAAAAAACTTTATTATGGTCTTACCTTTACTTATAAATGAAGTCCATGCGCCGCTGTTGTGCTGGATTAATGCACCCCTTGACGGGAGTGTTATATCAACTAAAGCCCTCACTTAAACTTTCCACGTGCAAGATTGAATCTATTTAAAAAAGTGTAACCGAGGGTTTATAAATGCCGCCTATACTGTATGAAACTACAAAATAACAAACACGGAGGCTCCAGTTTACACGAGGACCACTTTATTTAACTTCTTTCAAAAACCTCTGCTCGCTCCACTCCAACGTGTCATCACTTCAGCTCTTAGCGCCTTCAAAATAAGAGCTCAAGGCATATACTGTATAACAGCGCATAACAGGAACTTAACATCACAAAGAGGAAAGCCCATAAAAATAGGTTACAAAAGTTATTTAATAAGAAGCCAAAAAGTGCAAAAACAATAATGTTCGTGTTGGAGGAGTTGTGAATTAGGTACACCTGCAGTCTGCAGGTGTACCTAATGTTGTGGCCCTGCAGTCATTCACAACTCCTCCAACACGAACATTATTGTTTTTGCACTTTTTGGCTTCTTATGAAATAACTTTTTTAAATAGATTCAATCTTGCACGTGGAAAGTTTAAGTGTGGGCTTTAGTTGATATAACACTCCCGTCAGGGGGTGCATTCTACGGCGGGGGTGCAGGAGGCGGATTACTGCGAGCCTCAGCCAGTGCGTCTTTTGCAGCCGTTTTATGATCGCTCAGCACAAGAAATACGTTACACACATACAGTTGTTGACAAAATACACTGTACATTATATACCTCAGCTAACTAAACTATGGAAATGTATAATATAGTTCATATAGCAATACGGTCTCACTGCACAGCAGGCCAGCAGTTAGCCGAGTCCGCAATCCATGGTGAGGCACAACTGAGTGACGTGCCTCAACTGGCTGCTGTTCACCGCACCGTCTCTTCTCAGTATTTGAACGGCAAATATGAAAATTCAGCGATTTGAAATAAAAATAATGTAAAACTGGTGAAGTTAAATGGAAAATAACTTTATAGTATAATCACTGGATACATATAACAATTTAATAAACATTTTTTCTTTTTACATTCTTTTTCTTTCCATGATGGCAGGTGAGGCGGGGCCTCACCTGCCTCTAGTGACTGCACCACTGATATACGTATATATGTGTGTATACATATTATATATATGTGCATGTATACATATATGTGCGTGTATATGTGTGTATATAAGTATATGTCTATACATATACACATTAATATTTTTTTTATTGTATTTATTTATTTATCACAAAATTGACACCTCTTCAAACTTCTTATGGTGGGAAAGTGTTATGGCAAAATGTTGAAATATATATATATATATATATAATGGCGCACCTTAGAATGTACATATAGCATGTCTTTGTCTCTTTTAATGTATTTTTTAAATGTTTTTTTATTTGTTTTATGTTTATGTTACCTGCCTGGGGACAACAGATGGAAACTGCAGTTTTGCTATAATCTGGCATATTTACACCTGTATTGTTGCACAGACCCTATCAAATAAACAATCAAATTAAATAAAACTCATTTTGCATTAAATGTGCAAAACAAAAATCCAAAAACAAGAACATAATCCAAGAATAACATGGACACAAATTCATAAAAACAGACAGCATTTCAGACCAACAATGTTTTCTTTTTATGAGCTACAAATGTCAATAATATCCTATATCCTGAATCCATCCATCCATTTTCTACCGCTTGTCCCTTTCGGGGTGGCGGGGGGTGCTGGAGTCTTTCTCTGCATTCGCATATAGCAGTGATCCTCAACAGGCGGACCGCGGTCCATGTCCGGACCCAGCGACGTGTCCGTCCGGACCGAGCACGAATTATAGTAAAAAAATAAAAATAAAAATTATTATTATAATTATAATTATTATAAAAAATATAATAATTGTATTTATCTTTGAGTTATCGCTAGCGCAAGTCAACGTTCTTTGTTGTTTTTAGTCAAATATCTCCATGTTTCGTTTACACTTCTCATTGTCTCACTCACTCGGTCTCTCTCTCTCTCTCTCTCTCTCTCTTAGAGAGAGAAAGAGAGAGAGACGGAGTGAGAGCGAGAGAACGCCACTCTGATTGGCTGATTCCGGGGGTTGTCCTCTCTATCACAACGACGCGCTGATAGGCTGTTACCACCTGGGTCATACACGTGCAGAGTGCATGGAACCTTTCGCTGCAGGCACACAGTTGTCTCGTATCGCTACTTCGCTAACTGTTCACTCGTCAGTCACTGAATGTGAATCAAATCACAATGGCATACAGGCTGGTAAAAGAAAGGTGGACAGGGAAAACCGACGTTTCAAGGAAGAATGGACAGAGCAATATGTTTTCATCCTACCTACTGCAAGTACCAGACCAATGTGTCTAATATGCAACAGTACTGTTGCTCTGGTGAAAAGTGAAAATCTGAAACGTCACTATCTGAAAGAGCACCGCGAATTTGAAGACATTTCCTCATGATTCAGAGCTAAGAAAAAAAGAAATAATGAGGCTGAAAAAGTCATATGAAACATCAAGCAAGATTTATGTTAAATCTATGACACAGCAACAAATAGCAACAGAGTGCTCACTCAGAGTGGCATGGAAGAAGAGAAGCCATTCTCTGATGCAGAAATAATTAAAGAATGCTTGACTGAAGTGATGGGTGCCATGTTTGAAGGCAAAGAAAAGGAGGAAATGACAGCTAAAATAAATCAAATCCCACTCTCTGATGCCACAGCTACCAGACATACTGAAATACTGGCTGGTGATTTGTCCAAGCAGCTTTGTGATGGAATAAAAAACGCAGAGTGCATATCCCTAGCAGTGGATGAGTCCACTGACACCACTGACAAAATGCTCAGTTGTTGGTGTTTGTGAGGTATTATGATGAGGAAAAGAGGGAGTTTATTGAAGATGTTTTGGGCCTGGCAAACCTCAGTAGACAAACAAGGGGAGAAGACATCTATAAAGCAATATCAGAAATGCTGAATGAAAAAGGGATAGATCTGAAGAAAGTTGTGTCCATTGCTACTGATGGAGCTCCAGCCATGTTGGGGAGAGAGAAGGGACTGGTTCCGCGTCTGAGAGAACACCACCCTGGCCTGATATATTATCACTGCATAATCCACCAGTCTGTCCTTTGTGCAAGTCTTGGAGAAGTGTACTCTGAAATCATGACAATGATGAAACTCATAAACTTCTTGAGAGCATCATCTGCACTGCAGCACCGCTTGCTGCGCACATTCCTAACAGAGGTAGATGCTGCTTTTGATGATTTGCTCGTGCACAACAACGTCAGATGGCTGAGCAAAGGCAGGGTCCTGGAGCGTTTTTGGGCCGTTAGAGAAGAGCTGCAAGTGTTTCTGTCCCAGCAAAATAGCGCAAAAGCAAAACAGTTCCTGGAATTTCTGCAAAATGCTGGGAAAATGGAAGCTGTGGCATTTTTGGCTGATATAACCTCCCATCTCAATGACCTAAGTCTCAAGCTACAGGGGAAGAAGAACACAGTGTGTGAGCTGATGTCAGAAGTCCGTTCCTTCCAGAGGAAGCTGGAGGTTTTCAAAAGTGACATACAGGTAACTAATTTGTTATTATTATTTTCTACTACACACTATTTTCTTCCACTTGATAATTCATACCTATTTTTAAGCATTGTTCCTAATATATATTTAAACTGTGTATCTACAGGAGGAACTGCTCCACTTCCCCAAACTTCTGGAACTGACCAAAGGAGAGGGAGATCATCAGTGCCATTTGGAATTCTTGGAAAAACTCATTGCAAATTTCAAGACTCGCTTTGATGGCTTCATTTTGGGAAAACAAGTCCTGCTGTTCATTGAAAACCCATTCCTGATCAGAAATGTGAGTGCGTTCTCTGCAGAAGCAAAATAAGTCTTCCCATGGGCCAGAGCTGCTTCACTGCAGACTGAGCTCATTGACCTCCAAGAAAGTGTCGCACTGAAAGAGGCTCAGTGTGACGCCATCACCTTCTGGTCAAAGCTGGTCATTCCTTCCAAGTTCCCTCTGCTGCATAAGATGGCCTGTCACATCCTCACAATGTTTGGCTCAACATACAGCTGTGAGTCTGCCTTCTCTACAATGAACATTGTGAAGAACAAGTACCGCAGCAGACTGACCAATGAACACCTGGATCAGTGTCTCCGCCTGGCCATCACACCTTTTGTGCCAAAGTTCAATGTCTTGGCTTCAACCCCAAGAGCCCAATTCTCCCATTGAGCAGCTGTGTTTTACACAATGGGGATGTACTGTACCATAGTTATATTTGCACATGAATGAGATCTGTTGAGGTCATTTGTTTACCAGGGATAGGAGGGTTGTGTTTAAAAGTATTTATTTTTTGTTAAAACTGAAAGTTTTATTTAAGTTCTTATTTATTTTTGTTTCAAAGAAAATCTTTCATGTATTTTATTGGATATTTATTTTATTTTTGTTAATTTTAAGAAAATGTTAAACTACTACCTACCTCCTGCTACTATATAAGCTTGACCGATAATAAACGGACCCAGCCTGTTTCAAAAAAACATTTGTGGACCTTCAAGATTTGTACTTGAGGACCCCTGGCATATAGTGAGTAAAACAGATTTTATTTGGGGGTGAAGATCCTGCTTGTACCACTAGAGGGTGCCATAAGACCGATCATTACATCACCTCAATGACTGATGGCCTTGCAATTGAAAACATAAAACTACAGTTAGTTTTAATGCGTCTCCACTGTACAACATGTGCTCTTTTAAACTTCAGACAATGTGTTTATTTTGTGCACCTGTACTGACATCTGACACCTGCTCCCAAAATAATCACCTTCCACTTCATGCTTAAATCAATGTAATAGCTAAAGTATCGTTACATAACCCTGGATGTGAATTACTGTCCATTTTCTGAGAGCTGGAAAGTGACAGTTGGGAGAGATGCAACACGTATTTCACACTTAAGTTATTCATCATCGCCACATGCTCACACACATTTTGCTGCAAGTGGTGTGGCACCATGTCACATTTCATTTTGGTCACATTAGGAATCATTTTGCTCACAGCTGACCTCTACCCTTCCTAAAGCTAGGCCAGCAGGCACAAGACATTGATACAACGTTGATTGTACGTACATGTCCTTTAAAACTGACTTTGAAACAACGCTGCCAAATAGTTGTATTTGTAAATTGAGACAACATTGACGTCTAATGTTGGATCCACGTTGTTGGTTGGGAAATGTTGTCAAAAAGCATGTTGTTTACTCTACATGCCCCTAAAGCTGACCAACACGCCGGATTGAAAAACGGAAATGCTGATTATCGGTCCTGCTAGACACCGACACCTATTTAATTATACCACCTTAACATTTGACAACCAAACAATTATACACCTGTTTAATAATACCACCTTAACATTTGACAACCAAACAATTACACACCTATTTAATAATACCACCTTAACTTTTGACAACCAAACAATTACACAAGGCGACTCGGTAAAGAATCTGGGTATTATCTTCGACCCAACTCTCTCGTTTGAGTCACACATTAAGAGTGTTACTAAAACGGCCGTCTTTCATCTCTGTAATATCGCTAAAATTTGTTCCATTTTGTCCACAAGCGACGCTGAGATCATTATTCATGCGTTTGTTACGTCTCGTCTCGATTACTGTAACGTATTATTTTCGGGTCTCCCTATGTCTAGCATTAAAAGATTACAGTTGGTACAAATAGTGGCTGCTAGACTTTTGACAAGAACAAGAAAGTTTGATCATATTACGCCTATACTGTATATACCTTTATATACATATATACTTATATACCTATATATATTGTATATATATATATACCTGTACTGTATATACCTTTATATACATATATATATATATATATATATACACCTATACTGTATATACCTATACTGTATATACCTTTATGTACATATATATATATATATATATATATATATATACATATACGTATACTTTATGTATATATATATACCTATACTGGCTCACCTGCACTGGCTTCCTGTGCACTTAAGATGTGACTTTAAGGTTGTACTACTTACGTATAAAATACTACACGGTCTATCTCCATCCTATCTTGTCGATTGCATTGTACCATATGTCCCGGCAAGAAATCTGCGTTCAAAGAACTCCGGCTTATTAGTGATTCCCAGAGCCCAAAAAAAGTCTGCGGGCTATAGAGCGATTTCTATTCGGGCTCCAGTACTCTGGAATCAGAGGTGGGTAGAGTAGCCAGAAATTGTACTCAAGTAAGAGTACTGTTACTTTAGAGATGTATTACTCAAGTAAAAGTAAGGAGTAGTCACCCAAATATTTACTTGAGTAAAAGTAAAAAGTATGTTGTAAAAAAACTACTCAAGTACTGAGTAACTGATGAGTAACATACACACACACATCATATATATATATATATATATATATATATATATATATATATATATATATATATATGTATGTGTGGGAAAAAAATCACAAGACTATTTCATCTCTACAGGCCTGTTTCATGAGGGGGGGTACCCTCAATCGTCAGGAGATTTTAATGGGAGCATTCGCATACCATGGTTTATATAGGGCACAGAGTGGGTGGGTACAGGCTGGCCTAGGGGCATGGTGATTGGCTCATGTGTTGCCTAGGAGGTGTTTCCGTCTATGGCGGCATGTTGTTACAATTTCGCTGCGCTTGTTGAGGGATGACAGGTCTGGACGGTAAATAATAAACAGTTTCTCTTTCAAGCATAGGTTGCATCTTTTATTACCACTATTGTAAGGTGTGCTGGATGCAAGAATTTGCCATGTTATTGAATATTCAACATTATTGTCTTTGAGGTCCCAAATGTGTTTGCTGAGTTCTGTGGTATTTCGCAGGTTTTTGTTCCTGAAAGAAGCCTTGTGATTGTTCCATCTGGTTTTGAATTCTCCCTCGGTTAATCCTACATATGTGTCGGATGTGTTAATGTCCTTGCGTATTACCTTAGATTGGTAGACAACTGATGTTTGTAAGCACCCCCCGTTGAGGGGGCAATCAGGTTTCTTTCGACAATTACATCCTTTGTTGGTTTTGGAGTCGCTCTGTCTGAGGGCCGACGGCTCATTTGCAATTGTTTTGTTGTGGTTTGAGATGATTTGTCGTATATTGTTCATGCAGCTGTAGCTCAATTTAATGTTGTTCTTGTTGAATACTTTTCTTAGGATGTTGTCTTTGGGAAAGTGTTTGTCAATCAGATTGAGGAATTTGTGTCCAATGTTCGTTGAGACGTTTTTGCTGTATGGGGGGTTGTACCAGATGATGTCGTTCCGTTTTCTGTTCTTTTTTGGCTGGTTTCCTGGCGTGGGTTCATAGGTGAGGGTGAAATTGTATCCGCTTTCATCAAGGGCTTTTTGGTACGGGGGGGTTGCTTGGTCAAATTCAGCTTTGCTAGATGACAGCATCGATAGCCTTTTATTGATTCCGGTAGGTATTCTTTTCGTGGTGGTGGGTGGGTGGTTGCTGTCATGGTGCACATATTGGAGTGTTGTGTTGGGTTTCGTGAATGGTTGGTAGCTGTTATTTCTCAGGTTGAAAGTGACGTCAAGGAAGTTGACGGTTTGCTTGTTGGCTTCAATCGTGATCCGTAGGCCGTTCTCTTTGAAAATTTGGCATATGCGCTTCTTGGTATTCTCGCTGTTCCTTGGTGAGGCGCGACACACTGCCAGTCCGTCATCACGGTAAATACCAAGGTTCAGATTGAGGCTAGCGAGCTGGGAGAGGAGGAAACTCCCAACGAGTTCACACGTTTCTGCTCCGTCAAAACTTCCCATAGTGACGTCAAATGTTGCATTGTTCTTTTTTTGCCATGGTGTACTGTTGTGGATGAGAATGGAGTTTTTTGCGTGGATGATGATGTTTCTTTCGTTGCCTGTGATTGAGTCGTAGTCTGAGGCGAAGTCTAGTGCTTGAGTCAGTAGGTCTTGCGTGATGGAAGGGTAAAATTCCTCGATATCAAAGGAGATAAAGTTGTGCTGTTGTTTGTCTTGGATGTTGTTGAACCATTTGATTACTGCTGCTGTATTTCTCCATTGGTTGAGTGGTGTTTTGTCCTTGATTTTTGTGTTGACTCTGTCCAGGATTATTTTGCTGATTTTTCCTATTTCAGATTTAGTTGGGTTTATTAGTCGGCATGTTGGGTTATTTGCGAAGTTGGGTTTGTGGTCCTTCAATGTGATGAAGGCTTCCTTGTTGGCTGTGGCGTCCACCCTGTCCTCAATGTCCAGTTCAGCCGCGATCCTTTTATTTTCCAGGTGGATGTTCTGTAAGGTGTTGGGTTGCGCTTTTTTGTATGATTTGGTGATGCTTCTGTCCAGTAAGGTGTGGTGTTCTGGTATGTCCATTCTGTAGAAGTTTGTGGTTTTATCGGCAGCTATGATATATATATATACACACACATATATATATATATATATATATATATATATATATATATATATATATATATATATATATATATATATATATATATATATATATATATATATACATACATTGATATATACAGTATATAATTTATATTAATTTTTTTTGCCGTTTTTGTTTACATGTTAATAGTGTTTTAATGAATATACATGCATGTTTAACACATATAGATTCATTTCTTTCATGAAGACAAGAATATAAGTTGGTGTATTACCTGATTCTGATGACTTGCATTGATTGGAATCAGACAGTAGTGATGACAAACGTCCACGTTTTCAAATGGAGGAGAAAAAAAAGTTCCTCCTTTCTGTCTAATACCACATGAAAGTGGTTGGTTTTTGGCATCTTATATGTCCAGCTTCCATATTCGTTTTTATACACTTTACAAGAAATACATTGGCGGCAAACTCCGTAGCTTGCTAGCTTGTTTGCGCAGGCTTTCGGAGACTCTTATTTTGAAAGCGCAGGCGCGATGGAGCGGCACTTTTATTGTGAAGACAGGAACTGTGCAGTCAGTCTTTAGGCTTTTGACGGGGTGTACGTTGAAATAAAAAATGGTCTTTTTTCCTTCACACTTTTGATTGATTGATTGGAACTTGTATTAGTAGATTGCACAGTACAGTACATATTCCGTACAATTGACCACTAAATGGTAACACCCCAATAAGTTTTTCAACTTGTTTAAGTCAGGTCATGTGACCACCTGGCTCTGTTTGATTGGTCCAACGTCACCAGTGACTGCATCTGATTGGTGGAACGGAGTGAACGTCACCAGTGACTGTATTTGTTGAAACGCAGGCACTATGAAGGTCTGTCTGACAGACCAAAACAAACAAAGCGTGCATTAACAGATCGATAAAAATTAGTAGCGAGTAGCGAGCTGAATGTAGATAAAAGTAGCGGAGTAAAAGTAGCGTTTCTTCTCTATAAATATACTCAAGTAAAAGTAAAAGTATGTTGCATTAAAACTACTCTTAGAAGTACAATTTATCCCAAAAGTTACTCAAGTAGATGTAACGGAGTAAATGTAGCGCGTTACTACCCACCTCTGTCTGGAATGCCCTCCCGGTAACAGTTAGAGATGCTACCTCAGTAGAAGCATTTAAGTCCCATCTTAAAACTCATTTGTATACTCTAGCCTGTAAATAGACCCCCTTTTTAGAACAGTTGATCTGCCTTTTCTTTTCTGCTCTGCACAGATTCGTTGACATAGATCATGGGTGTCAAACTCTGGCCCGCGGGCCAAATTTGGCTCGCCGTGTAATTTCACTTGGCCCGTGAGGCGATATCAAATTAACACTAGAGCTGGCCCGCCGATTATATACAGCGGCGGTGCCGCGGTACACCGCTAATTCTTATACTTGCCAAATCTCCCGGGAGACGAGTGCTGGCCCAGTTACATAATATGTGCGGCTTTGGCACGCACACAGAAGTGAATGCAACGCATACTTGATCTTCAGCGATACAGGTTACACTGAGGGTGCTAGTATAAAAAAACTTTAACACAACATAAAAACAGTAACACAACATAAACACAACAAAACAAATACCCAGAACCCTTTGCAGCACTAACTCTTCCGGGACGCTACAAAGTGTGTGTATGGGGGGGGTTTGGAGGTAGCGGGGGTGTATATTGTAGCGTCCCGGAAGATTTAGTGCTGCAAAGGGTTCTGGGTATTTGTTCTGTTGTGTTTATGTTGTGTTACTGTGCGGATGTTCTCCCAAAATGTGTTTATCATTCTTGTTTGGTGTGGATTCACAGTGTGGCGTATATTTGTAACAATGTTAAAGTTGCTTATACGGCCACTCTCAGTGTAAACTATCGCTGTTGATGAAGTATGCTTTGCATTTACGTGTGTGCGTACAGGAGCCACTCATATCTTGTGACTGGGCAGGCACGTTGTTAGAAGGGATGAAAAGCGGACGTGACGTCAGCTCGTAGAGGACGTTAAAAGCAGTGCCTGTAAGGCACGCCACCAACACTGTGGAATACGAGAAATAATGACTGATGAACACCTTCGTTCGATAATGAAGGTTGCTTCAGCTAAAAGCCTGAGCCCTGACATTAATGAACTAGCATCCAAGAAAAGATGGCAGGTATCTGGCTTGGGCACATCAGATTAGATCAGTGTGTTGCAAACTGAGCCGTTTAAAGTCCTGAATGGTTGGTTTATTCATTATTTTATTTTAAAATTTATTAGCCTGTGGTAAAAGTTAATGTTGATATTTACCTCAGAAGGCTGCAAATAGAAAAGAGGCATTCAATTTTTATTTAAATTGTATTTGATATGCCATTGATATTTTTTAATTATTATTATTATTTGAAACTCGATTTTGCATGTAACTATAAAGTTATATAAGCCTTGCTTGTTCAATATTTAATGCAAAACTTGTTTGGGTCCCTATTAAAAGGTTAATTTGTTCAACCTTGGCCCGCAGCTTTGTTCAGTTTTAAATTTTGGCCCACTCTGTATTTGAGTTGGACACCCCTAACATAGATGATTCGCTAGCTGTTCAAAGTGGGGACCCAGGGTGGACCACTTATCTATGCATCAGTTGGGGACGTCTCTGCGCTGCTGACTTGTCTCCACTCAAGATGATCTCCTGCTGGCCCCACTATGGACTGGACTCTCACACTAGGGGGAAATCCAAAGGTGCCCCATTACGGTACCTGGGTTGCGCGTGACGTCACTCAGCCGACTCAGCTGATCACTCCAGCAGCACTGAGAGCAGACTCAGCCAAATATAGATAATGTTTCAAATTTCAAAGCCAACTGAAAAAACGCTCCATTTTAAAAATTAAATAAAAGAGGAAGGCTCCATTTCTCTAAAAATTATCTCACTTGACGCTAATATATATATATTAGCTTTGTTATTGACATCCTACTGATTAGCATTAGCGATTTTACATGGCGATTTCAACACTTCCAAATGTTGTTAATGAAAACTACAACTCAGGTGCACATCACAATCAAACAGCTGCTGTATTTACAGTATTAACACTTTTTAGGGCGCAACATATAAAAAAAAATACCACCGTCTAACTTCTTGGAACTAGTGTCATACTTGCAAATGATATCATTAAAAAAGAATGATAGAACAAATGTTACATCAGTTATCATAATCAACTTGGACACCCAGTTATGGAGGCGTATGTTGTTGAACAGCCATCTTGAGGTGTATCCCACATGACGTGTCCATGTGTCAGTGTTGCATCCTCACACATCGCCCACCTGCTTCATTTCCCTCAAGGTCTAAGTGGATGATGGAGAGATTTACTCATCAGGGTCACAACATTTCTGCTTTGACCAAAAAAAAAAGTAATTTCCTATTTTTTAGTCATTTTAGTTTCTGTTATTGCTGTCGGGTGGAATTTATTAGGTGGGAAAAATATCAACATTGCAGTGCAACGTTTAGTGCATCTTAGTTTTTCATTTTAACACATATAAAATCGCTAATGCTAATCAGTAGCATCCATCCATTTTCTACCGCTTATTCCCTTCGGGGTCGCGGGGGGCGCTGGAGCCTATCTCAGCTACAATCGGGCGGAAGGCGGTGTACACCCTGGACACGTCTCCACCTCATCGCAGGTCACACTATTTAATCAGTAGCATGTCAATAGCAAAGCCAATGTACATTAGCATCAAGCTAGCACATTTTTGGAAGAGTGGAGCCTTGCTTTGCCTACGTTGGAGCGCATTGAACATTACAACAGGTAGTTTAGCCTAGTCCGCTCTCAGTGCTGCTGGAGTTATCGCCAAGTGCCGAAGTAACCCAGGTCTGGAAACGTGGATTTTATGTGAATCATTGCCCGGGAGGACTGGCAGGATTCGGTACCCAGCCCCTAATATTGCGTCATGCATTTAACACTCGCAGACAGGAAACTATTGGCCTCCGGAGATCCGCCACCACAAGCCCGAGGACCTTTATCACTTCCCTAAGTGCTAAGAAAACATGACGTATTGTGCCGTTTGACAGCACTGTGCCTTGCTCGTGAAATAAAATGACATTTGTGGAACACTCCTACATACTACATACATAACATATTGAAAAAAAGTTAAAAATACTGATGTTAATAAAGAATAAAACCAGAAAGATATACGTTTTAGCCTTTTTATTAGCCTATTTTAATACAAAGGACATGAGGTCACACTATTTATTCTTATTTATTTATTTCTGGTTGATTTGAAATAGGGACAGATACAGAAACATAGCTATCAGAAACAGTTATCCAATGTATGCATCATAGTGTTTGTAGCCAAAGCTCATTTACAACACTTGTCCCCAACAACAACAACACAGATCTAACATCATTAAAATAGGAAAATTTAAAAAATGAGGCAAAGGGAGTCAATAATAATGATAATAGTAATAATACAGACAAAGTGCAAACTAGATAAGAACCAATTAGTAAAAATAAGTAAAAACTAAACATGGGAACACAATTGTTGCTCAACTAGCCACAATTGTGTTTGTTTTTTGAAAGTGACAAGTGCAGGTATACTTTTCAAAGTGTCAGGTAGAGAGTTCCATAGTTGTGCTCCTTTTATTGAAAAGGCAGTCTGGGCAAAAGATGTTCTACGGAATGGAACGCAACAGTTGCCTTTTGACGTTGCTCGGGTGGTAGATCTGCTACCACTTTGCAGTCTTGTAATTGCCTTGCAGAGCAATTGGGGAGCAGAGTTATTCAAGCATTTAAAAAACGGTTTGACTGTGTGTAACAAAATGAAATTGGTCAAACTTCAAATATTGTATTTGGTTTGAATTGGGCAATGATGATATGGTATACTCTTCTTGTCTACAAACCCCGTTTCCATATGAGTTGGGAAATTGAGTTAGATGTAAATATAAACGGAATACAATGATTTGCAAATCATTTTCAACCCATATTCAGTTGAATATGCTACAAAGACAACATATTTGATGTTCAAACTGATAAGCATTTTTTTTTTGCAAATAATCATTAACTTTAGAATTTAATGTCAGCAACACATGACAAAGAAGTTGGGAAAGTTGGCAATAAATACTGATAAAGTTGAGGAATGCTCATCAAACACTTATTTGGAACATCCCACAAGCGAACAGGCAAATTGGGAACAGGTGGGTGCCATGATTGGGTATAAAAGTAGATTCCATGAAATGCTCAGTCATTCACAAACAAGGATGGGGCGAGGGTCACCACTTTGTCAACAAATGTGTGAGCAAATTGTTGAACAGTTTAAGAAAAACCTTTCTCAACCAGCTATTGCAAGGAATTTAGGGATTTCACCATCTACGGTCCATAATATCATCAAAGGGTTCAGAGAATCTGGAGAAATCACTGCACGTAAGCAGCTAAGCCCGTGACCTTCGATCCCTCAGGCTGTACTGCATCAACAAGCGACATCAGTGTGTAAAGTATATCACCACATGGGCTCAGGAACACTTCAGAAACCCACTGTCAGTAACTACAGTTGGTCGCTACATCTGTAAGTGCAAGTTAAAACTCTACTATGCAAGACGAAAACTGTTTATCAACAACACCCAGAAACGCCAACTTCGCTGGTCCTGAGCTCATCTAAGATGGACTGATACAAAGTGGAAAAGTGTTCTGTGGTCTGACAAGTCCACATTTCAAATTGTTTTTGGAAACTGTGGACGTCGTGTCCTCCGGACCAAAGAGGAAAAGAACCATCCGGATTGTTAAAGGCGCAATGTTGAAAAGCCAGCATCTGTGATGGTATGGGGGTGTATTAGTGCCCAAGACATGGGTAACTTACACATCTGTGAAGGCGCCATTAATGCTGAAAGGTCCATACAGGTTTTGGAGCAACATATGTTGCCATCCAAGCAACGTTACCATGGACGCCCCTGCTTATTTCAGCAAGACAATGCCAAGCCACGTGCTACATCAACGTGGCTTCATAGTAAGAGAGTGCGGGTACAAGACTGGCCTGCCTGTAGTCCAGACCTGTCTCCCATTTAAAATGTGTGGCGCATTATGAAGCCTAAAATACCACAACGTAGACCCCCGGAATGTTGAACAACTTAAGCTGTACATCAAGCAGGAATGGGAAAGAATTCCACCTGAGAAGCTTAAAAAATGTGTCTCCTCAGTTCCCAAACGTTTACTGAGTGTTGTTAAAAGGAAAGGCCATGTAACACAGTGGTGAACATTCCCTTTCCCAACTACTTTGGCACGTGTTGCAGCCATGAAATTCTAAGTTAATTATTATTTGCAACAAAAAAAAAGTTTATGAGTTTGAATAACAAATATCTTGTCTTTGTAGCATATTCAATTGAATATGGGTTGAAAATGATTTGCAAATCATTGTATTCCGTTTATATTTACATCTTACACAATTTCCCAACTCATATGGAAACGGGGTTTGTAGAACTTTCAAGGCGCGGTTATAGAGACACTCAATGGTCTTGATTGATGGTTGATGTGTCTACCAGCATGTTGAAAAGAATATTAATAACAATGTTGTTGGTTTTATAATACAGGTATTAATAGGCTTTTTTATTTTTGTAATGTAAAATAGTTGACTATTGTTGTTATCACATTTATAAACACAATATTGTTTGTTTTATAATACAGGTATTAATAGGCTCTGCTATTTTTGTAATGTAAAATAGTTGACTATTGTTGTTAGTTATGATCACATTTATAAACACAATATTGTTTGTTTTATAATACAGGTATTTATAGGCTCTGTTCTTTTTGTAATGTAAAATAGTTGACTATTGTTGTTGTTTATCATATTTATAAACACAATATTGTTTATTTTGATCTATTGGGAGGCCATAGAACACTACAGTTCTTTTTGGAGTGCAAAATAGTTGACTATTGTTGTTGGTTATGATCACATTTATAAGTACAATATTGTTTGTTTTATAATACAGGTATTAATAGGCTCCTCGTCACTGCTTTTCTTTTTAGAATGTAAAATAGTCGACTATTGTTGTTTATAATAACATTTATTGAGCACAATATGGGGGCGGTATAGCTCGGTTGGTAGAGTGGCCGTGCCAGCAACTTGAGGGTTGCAGATTCGATCCCCGCTTCCGCCATCCTAGTCACTGCCGTTGTGTCCTTGGGCAAGACATTTTACCCACCTGCTCCCAGTGCCACACACACTGGTTTAAATGTAACTTAGATATTGGGTTTCACTCTGTAAAAGCGCTTTGAGTCACTAGAGAAAAGCGCTATATAATTCACTTCACACTTCATTGTTTATTTAGACCTATTTGGAGGCATTAGAACACTGCTGGTCTTTTAGAATGTAAAATAGTTGACTATTGTGAGTTATAGTCACATTTATAAACACAATATTGTTATATTGTTAGTTATAATCACATTTATAAACACAATATAGTTTTAGAATATAAAATAGTTGACTATTCTTGTTGTTTATCATCACATTTATAAGCAAAATAGTGTTTATTTTGATCTACTGGGAGGCCATAGAACACTACTGTTCTTTTTGGAATGTTCACTTACCTCTTGGCAGCAGCTGATTCTAAAATATTAATTTAGTGCAAAACAATGTCGACGCACAGTGTTTGTAAATACTTGACACTTTAAACACTTTTTAATAAAGTAAATTGTTAAATTTTTTTAAATGTTATATATAATGGTATTGGATAGGTATCGAGAACCGAGGTACTGACTACTCAAAATCTGGTACGGTGGTAACCCGAATGCAGGGTTCTCAAACGTGCAGCCCGCAGGCTCGTGTTGCGCGATATAGACGATATAAACGATACAGATTTGGCCGGCGATCGAGATTTTATTATGATCGTTATATCGCTTCATTGCATATTGAAGACACATGCTAGCGCAATGTAGCGTCCTCGCTAGCGTCTAACATGCCGTCCTTCTTTAGCCAAATAAACTGTGTGTAATTAATTTTTGGTATCATCCAAAACTAATGTAAAGTATCAAAGAAGAGAAGAATAAGTGATTATTACATTTTAACAGAAGTGTAGATAGAACATGTTAAAACAGAAAATAAGCAGATCCATCCATCCATTTTCTTCCGCTTATCCGACCGAGGTCGGGTCGCGGTGGCAGCAGCCTAAGCAGGGAAGCCCAGACTTCCCTTGCCCCAGCCACTTCCTCCAGCTCCTCCCGGGGGATCCCGATGAAATTCCCAGGACAGCCGGGGGCCATAGTCTTCCCAACGTGTCCTGGGTCTTCCCCGTGGCCTCCTGCCGGTCGGACGTGCCATAAACACCTCCCTAGGGAGGCATTCGGGTGGCATCCTGACCAGATGCCCAAACCACCTCATCTGGCTCCTCTACATGTGGAGGAGCAGCAGCTTTACTTTGAGCTCCTCCCGGATGACAGAGCTTCTCACCCTATCTCTAAGGAAGAGCTCCGCCACCCGGCGGAGGAAACTCGTTTTGGCCGCTTGTAGCCATGATCTTGTCCTTTTGGTCATAACTTCAATCAATCAATCAATCTTTATTTATATAACCCTAAATCACAAGTGTCTCAAAGGGCTGCACAAGCCACAACGACATCCTCGGTACAAAGCCCACATACGGGCAAGGAAAAACTCACCCCAGTGGGACGTCGATGTGAATGACTATGAGAAACCTTGGAGAGGACCGCATATGTGGGTAACCCCCCCCCTCTAGGGGAGACCGAAAGCAATGGATGTCGAGTGGGTCTGACATAATATTGTGAGAGTCCAGTCCATAGTGGATCCAACATAATAGTAAGAGTCCAGTCCATAGTGGGGCCAGCAGGACACCATCCCGAGCGGAGACGGGTCAGCAGCGTAGAGATGTTCCCAGCCGATGCACAGGCGAGCGGTCCACCCCGGGTCCCGACTCTGGACAGCCAGCACTTCATCCATGGCCACCGGACCTGTGCCCCCCCCCCTCAAGGAAAAGGGGAGCAGAGGAGAAAAGAAAAGAAACGGCAGATCAACTGGTCCAACAGGGGGGCTATTTAAAGGCTAGAGTATACAAATGAGTTTTAAGATGGGACTTAAATGCTTCTACTGAGGTAGCATCTCTAATTGTTACCGGGAGGGCATTCCATAGTACTGGAGCCCGAATAGAAAACGCTCTATAGCCCGCAGACTTTTTTTGGGCTCTGGGAATCACTAATAAGCCGGAATTCTTTGAACGCAGATTTCTTGCCGGGACATATGGTACAATGCAATCGACAAGATAGGACGGAGCTAGACCGTGTAGTATTTTATACGTAAGTAGTAAAACCTTAAAATCACTTCTTAAGTGCACAGGAAGCCAGTGCAGGTGAGCCAGTATAGGCGTAATATGATCAAACTTTCTTGTTCTTGTCAAAAGTCTAGCAGCCGCATTTTGTACCAACTGTAATTTTTTTATGCTAGACATAGGGAGACCCGAAAATAATACGTTACAGTAGTCGAGACGAGACGTAACGAACGCATGAATAATGATCTCAGCGTCGCTAGTGGATAAAATAGAACGAATTTTAGCGATATTACGGAGATGAAAGAAGGCCGTTTTAGTAACACTCTTAATGTGTGATTCAAACGAGAGAGTTGGGTCGAAGATAATACCCAGATTCTTTACTGAGTCGCCTTGTGTAATTGTTTGGTTGTCAAATGTTAAGGTGGTATTATTAAATAAATGTCTGTGTTTAGCAGGACCGATAATCAGCATTTCCGTTTTCTTGGCGTTGAGTTGCAAGAAGTTAGCGGACATCCATTGTTTAATTTCATTAAGACACGCCTCCAGCTGACTACAATCCGGCGTGTTGGTCAGCTTTAGGGGCATGTAGAGTTGGGTGTCATCAGCATAACAGTGAAAGCTAACACCGTATTTGCGTAACTTAAAGCTCATTACCATTGGTGAGGATGAAAACGTAGACCGACCGGTAAATTGAGAGCTTTGCCCTCCAGCTCAGCTCCTTCTTCACCACAACGGATCGATACAGCGTCCGCATTAATGAAGACGTCGCACCGATCCGCCTGTCGATCTCACGATCCACTCTTCACTCACTTGTGAACAAGACTCCGAGGTACTTGAACTCCTCCACATGGGGCAAGATCTCCTCCCCAACTCAAAGATGGCACTCCACCCTTTCTTGGGCAAAAACCATGGACTCGGAGTTGGAGGTGCTGATTCTCATCCCAGTCGCTTCACACTCGGCTGCGAACCGATCCACTGAGAGCTGAAGATCCTGGCCAGATGAAGCCATCAGGACTACATCATCTGCGTGGCGAAGTTGGTAGAGTGGCCGTGCCAGCAATCGGATGGTTGCTGGTTACTGGGGTTCAATCCCCACCTTCTACCATCCTAGTCACGTCCGTTGTGTCCTTGGGCAAGACACTTCGCCCCTTGCTCCTGATGGCTGCTGGTTAGCGCCTTGCATGGCAGCTCCCGCCATCAGTGTGTGAATGTGTGTGTGAATGTGGAAATACTGTCAAAGCGCTTTGAGTACCTTGAAGGTAGAAAAGCGCTATACAAGTATAACCCATTTATCATTTATTTATTATAAAAAGCAAGGACCTAATCCTGTAGCAACCAAACCGGATCCCCTCAACGCCCTGACTGTGCCTAGAAATTCTGTCCATAAAAGGTATGAACAGAATCAGTGACAAAGGGCAACCTTGGCGGAGTCCAACCCTCACTGGAAACGGGTCTGACTTACTGCCGGCAATGTGGACCAAGCTCTGACACTGATCATACAGGGAGGGGACCGCCACAATCAGACAGTCCGATACCACATACTCTCTGAGTACTCCCCACAGGACTTCACGGGGGACACGGTGGAATGCCTTCTTCAACACCACAAAGCACATGTAGACTGGTTGGGCAAATTCCCATGCACCCTCAAGGACCTTGCCGAGAGTATAGAGCTGGTTTACCGTTCCACGACCAGGAAGAAAACCACACTGTTCCTCCTGTACCTGAGGTTCGACTATCCGGCGTAGCCTCCTCTTCAGTACACCTGAATAGACCTTACCGGTAAGGCTGAGGAGTGTGATCCCGCGATAGTTGGAACACATCCTCCGGTTCCCCTTCTTAAAGAGAGAAACCACCACCCCGGTCTGCCAATTCAGAGGTACTTCCTTCGATGTCCACGCGATGTTGCAGAGTCTTAAGGAACTCCGGGCGGATCCATCCATCCCCGGGGCTTTGCCACCGAGGAGCTTTTTAACTACCTCAGCAACCTCAGCCCCAGAAATAGGAGAGCCCACCACAGAATCCACAGGCACTGCTTCCTCATAGGAAGACATGTTGGTGGGATTGAGGATGTCTTCAAAGTACTCCCTCCACCGATCCACAGCAGCCGCAGTCGAGGTCAGCACGAACCATTCTCACCATACACGGTGTTGACCATCCTGAGGTGGCGGATGGTGGTCCAGAATTGCTTCAAAGCCGTCCGGAAGTCGTTTTCCATGGCTTCCCCGAACTCCTCCCATGTCCAAGTTTTTGCCTCCGCGACCGCTGAAGCCGCACACTGCTTGGTCTTTCGGTACCTGTCAAATGCCTCTGGAGTCCCATGAGCCAAAAAGACCCGATAGGACTCTTTCTTCAGCTTGACGGCATCCCTCACTGCTGGTGTCCACCCGCGGGTTCTGGGATTACCGCCATTACAAGCACCAACCACCTTGCGGCCACAGCTCCAATCAGCCGCCTCGACAATAGAGGCATAGAACATGGTCCACTCGGACTCAATATCCAGTGCCTCCCTCGTGACATGTTCAAAGTTCTTCCGGAGGTGGGAATTGAAACTCTCTCTGACAGGAGACTCTGCTAGACGTTCCCATCCTCCCCCACCATCGGAGCCAGCTCACCACCAGTTGGTGATCAGTAGAAAGCTCTGCTGCTCTCTTCACCCAAGTGTCCAAAACATGAGACCGCAAATCCGATGACACAACTACAAAGTCGATCATGGAACTGCGGCCGAGGGTGTCCTGGTGCCAAGTGCACATATGGACAACCTTACGTTTGAACATTGTGTTTGTTATGGACAATCCGTGACGAGCACAACAATCCAATAACAAAACACCACTTGGGTTCAGATCCGGATGGCCATTCTTCCCAATCATGCCTCTCCAGGTTTCCCTGTCGTTGCCAACACGGGCGTTGAAGTCCCCCCGGTACAACCAGGGAATCACCCGAGGGAGAACTCTCCAGTACTCCCTCAAGGGAATCCAAAAAGAGTGGGTACTCTGAGCTGCTGTTTGGTGCGTAAGCACAAACAACAATCAGGACTCGACCCCCCACCCGAAGGCGGAGGGAAGCTACCGTCTTGTCTACTGGGTTGAAGTCCAACGTGCAGGCTTTGAGCCGGGGGTAAACAAGAATTGCCACCCCAGCCTGTCGCCTCTTACTGCATGCAACGCCAGAGTGAAAAAGAGTCCAGCCCTCTCGAGAGAACTGGTTCCAGAGCACTTTCTGTGCGTCGAAGTGAGTCCGACTATATCTAGCCGGAACTTCTCCACCTCGCGCACTAGCTCTGGCTCCTTTCCCCCCAGCGAGGGGACGTTCCACTTCCCAAGAGCTATCTTATGTAGTCGGGGCATGGACCGCCAAGTGCCCTAACTTCGGCTTCCGCCCAGCTCACATCGCACCCGACCTCTATGGCCCCTTCCATGAGTGGAGGGGGGACCCACGTTGCCTCTTTGGGCAGTGCTCGGCCGAGCCCTATGGGGACAGGCTCCAGAGGGGAGCCCCGGTGACCCGCGTCCGGGCGAGGGAAATCTAGGTCCTTGATTTTTACTTTCTGTAAAAGGTTTTCGAGCTGCTCTTTGTCTGATCCCTCACCTAGGACCTGTTTGTCTTGGGAGACCCTACCAGGCAGCATAGAAGCCCCCGGACAACATAGCTCCTCGGATCATTGGGACACGCAAACTCCTCTACCACGATAAGGTGGCAGCTCAGAAAGGAGATATTAACAGTAAATGAACACGTAGATTAATAATCCATTTTTACAGTTTGTCCCTCATAATGTAGGCAAAATAATAGGTAGATAAATGAAACAATATGTTACTGCATACGTCAGCAGACTAATTAAGAGTCTTTGTTTGTTTACTTAGTACTAAAAGACAAGTTGTCGAGTATGTTCACTATTTTATTTAAGGACTAAATAAAGACAATTAAATTTTTTGTGGTCCCCTTTATTTAGAAAAGTATCAAAATACATTTTGGTACCGGTACCAAAATATTGGTATGGGGACAACCCTAGTCCCTCGCATACTTTGACGTTTCCTCAAATCAAATTTCCAGCTTTTTTCTCAGCACGTGACGCCTTTTTGCTCCTTTTCCTTACATATTTACCGTTTTATTTTTCCCAACAACATTTTGCGGACCAAAAAAACTGGAGCTGTGTGCTGCAAATGGTCCCCCGGGGCGTACTTTGGATACCCCTGACTTTCTTTCTCTCTCCCCCATCATCACCCTACTTGTGTTCTATTCTTTCAGGGCCCACAATGACACTGGTCAAGGTCTAGTGTTCCAAGTTCCTAGCACAGAGCTCAATCAGACACATTTCAGGCTAACCGGAGTGTCGTGGTTCACATGGTTGACTTTGACCTACATTTTGAGGACCTCACTTTGAAATCCTGACGCTAAGCGCCTTTATTTAACTTTTATTTGGAAGGGTATAAATATTCAGAGACTAAATCATACGGGATGAAAGGGAAGCATGCATAGTGTTAACAGGTCAAATGACAAATGGGTATCTTCCCGTCCAGAGAACGTGGGCTCAGGCTCATCTCGGATCGCATGTTCAAGTTGTCATCAAGTCAAACCGGAGAGGGATGTGAATTTTACGGCGTCGGGTGGGCTTGTTTTTCCTCATCTTAACCCCTATATCGGTTTGCACACACAGCAGCTAGTACCGAATAAAAGAACCAACCCCGCACCTTCATGCTTCATGCAGAATTCTCACAGGAATGAGGTAAAAGTTCACCCAGACCCACTGTAGTCTGTACTTGTGGCTCTCTATCCACGTCTTTTAGGCTTAGTTTATCAACTGTTTTCAATCAGTCATTTGAATTCTGCCTAGCAACAAGGAAAATAATCCGACAATGGTCGTGTTTTTATAGGATCCAACATCTTGTAGGTCAGTGATTCTCAGCTGGTGTGTTTCTAAAAATGTCGTCAGTAGCTGGGTCCACTTTGCATTTCATCTATGATGTATGGTTCTCTGGCCAGGGGCCCCATGCCTTATTGCAGAGGCGTCAAAGTCATTTTCACTGAGGGCCACATCGCAGTTATGTTTGGCCACAGAGGGCTGCTTCTAACAGTGAATACAATTATTACACCATTTTTTTAATGCATCTTATTAGTAGATCTTCCAAAATGTAAAAAAAATGTTTGAAATTGCAATAATTGCACCTCAAAATGTAGTGAATATTACTGCAAATAGAAAAACAGTAGTGCTGTTTTTATGGTAGAAAAAAGGCAGCTCAATTGTCAGAATTTTACTGTAAATTTTACATTAGTTTTTTTTACTGTAACTAAAACAAAATGCAATTTTATAGTACAATGTTGGTACCCTAGCTGTCAGTTTGTTTGTTTGTTTTTACTGCAAATCAACAAGTGTAGATTTTTCGTTGTATTACTGTAAATGCCAAAACGGCACCAGTTTTATTACAGTAAAAAAAAGTAGGTTTTTTTTTCATTTAGTGAAAAATGCTGTAAAAAACACAGTAAATTTCATAATTTGACCATGAAATCTATTGCTACTTTTACATTGCACAATTTGATGGATAACTTGCTTTGAAATCATTATTATTGGTATTTATTTCTATTTAAAAAATGGTTTGAATTTTTCATCATATATTTTTGCATAATTAGACAATATTTAAATTAACATAATTTGCGATTGCATAGAGTACTTTTTTTTCTCTCTCCCAAAATAGAAAGAAAGAATACATTTAGTAAGAATTGTTACAGTACTTTATTGATACATATTATTTCCAGGCTTAAGAGGGCCAAATAGAATGAAGTGGCGGACCACATCTGGCCCCGGGGTCTTGAGTTTGACACCTGTGCCTTATTGGCTTGATACACCTTTTTTTTTAATTGGTTTTAATTTAATAGTTTAACACTGTAACACGGCAGTAAAACGGTTGATTGAACAAAACAGAAGTGGTCGTAATGGGCCCTCGAGCTGCGCAAGCTAGCTCTCCAATCAGCTAAACAGACTCAATAACTCCACGGTGACATTTTTGTGACTTTACTGAGGAGTTTGTGAAACTGAAACAATACAAAAAGAATGCCATTGTAAGTTAATAATACTAACACAGGCCCTCGTAAACCTGTTAGCATATTAGCTAATGCTAACGACGCTAACTTGATTACATTTTGATAGCACGTACAAATATGCATGAAAACACTCCCACATACATCACACATGGGACGCTTTAGTAAGTAGGAAGTGTTTTATTTATATTTTAGAACTTACAAAGGTTGCTTGGAGTGGTTGTACTTACGGTTCAAGACATTAAAACAGGAGGTACATGTTCAACCTGCAGCACGTGCAGTGAGCAAACTTGTCCAAAAGAGGGCACCATAGCACAAACAACAAAAGACAATTTCAATGTCTCTGTTTGTGATTGATAAAAACTATCGAACGCAAAAGATTTTGGCCGCCAGCGAAGAAAAATCAATAAATTAGCCGCACTTTTTTATAAGCTGCAAGGTTCAAAGCTTAAGAAAAAAATAGTGACTTGCAGTCTGGAATTACCAGTACAAACGACAAACATAACAAAAGAATCACTTACTGTACAATGCCTGCTCTCACTGGAATACTGGATGTTTCTATCTTCCCGTTTCGATGAAGAATTAATCATAATCCTCCATCTTTAAATTTCAAAGTTGACCAACTTCTTGGTTTATGTCCGCAACCTTCTACTATCCAGGTGAGAGACATGAGAATTTATCATCTAGAATTAACTTTCACTAACTCCAAGGCGATGCAGCAGCTCACTATGTCAATGCTAGTTAGCTCTCTGTGAAAAATAGTTTCTCAAAGTTAGCGCTTATGATAACAATATCGCTAATACCTGGTTATTATTCAGGTCACCACATGTAAATGGAGAATTGTTGGCGATTTTTGGATGTTTTTAGTCCACAGGTGTCAAACTCAAGGCCCGGGGGCCAGATGTGGCCCGCCACTTCATTTTATTTGGCCCTCTGAAACCTGGAGATAATATGTATCAATGACGTACTTTAACTCTTCTTACTAAATGTATTCTTTCTTTCTATTTGGGGAAGAAAAAAAAAAATATATATATATATATATATATTCCATGTAATCGCAAATGATGTGAACTTAAATATTGTCTAATTATGCCAAAAATATATTATAAAACCATGTTTTAAATAGAAATAAAAACTAATAATAATGATTTCAGAGCAAGTTATCCATCAAATTGTGCAATGTAAAAATAGCAATAGATTTCATGGTCAAATTGTGAAATTTATTGTGTTTTTTTACCAAATTTTTCTCTAAATGAAAAAAAAACAGTATTTTTTTTTACTGTAATAAATTGTGGTGCCGTTTTGGCATTTACAGTAATACATCGAAAAATCTATTCTTGTTGATTTGCGGTTAAAAAACAAACAAACTGGCAGCTCAGGTGCAAAAATGTTACTGTAAAATTGCAGGTTTTTTTATTTACAATAAGAAAACTCATGTCAATTTTACAATAAAATTCTGGCAACTGAGCTGCCTTTTTTTAACCATAAAAACAGCAGTACTGTTTTTCCATTTACAATAATATACACTACATTTTGAGGTGAAATTATTGCAACTTACCATATTTTTTTACATTTTAAATTTAAAATCTACTAATAAAATGCATTAAAAAATTGTGTAATAATATGGTTTTTGAGCTTGAAGAATCCTCAGATCCTACAGTGAGGAATGCACGTGTACCCACCCGAACAGGCCGGAAGTGGCAAGCAGGGCCAGAGGTCGCCAAGGCCATTGGCAGGCTCCAACACCAAGAGATAGTTGGCAGGGTGCAAGTAGGGAGAGCGGGGCTTGGCTGGGGTGATTCTCCACGCCTCTGGTCCAAGGCCACAAAGAGGGAACGCAGAGCCATGGTTGTGGAGGAGGTCTCAAGGGCAAACCAGGAGCAATATACCATCAAGGCCGTGTCTCAAGGTCGCCAAGGAAGATGGACCACTTGGGAAGGTACCATCTGCAGACCCATCAGCTGGGCTGACCTATGGAAGATGCCACAAGCCAGACTCAGCTTCCTACTCAGGGCAACCTATGACACCTTACCATGCCCTAGAAACCTCCACCAGTGGTTCACCCAGGAGGAGAGCTGTCCCCTGTGTGGTGCTCCCAACGCCAGCCTGCAGCACTTGCTATCAGGCTGCAAGATCGCGCTGACACAGGGTCGCTACAGATGGCGGCATGACCAAGCCCTGAGGAAACTGGCCGAAGTCCTGGAGAGCAGTAGACAAGAGGCCAACAGTCAGCCCATAGCCAAGCAACTTCCTGTCATGTTTGTGAGGCCAGGGGAAGGCAAAGGACACACCAGCCGACGAGGCCCCCGCAGTTTCCTCTCTCTGGCAAGGGACTGGGGTATGAGGGCTGACATCGGCAAACAGCTCCAGTTCCCCCGTGAAATCACCACCACTTCACTCCGCCCAGACATCGTGCTATGGTCTGCTGTTACCAAGTCTGCCATATTGATCGAGCTCACCATCTCCTGGGAGGAGGGAATCCAGGCAGCCTACGAGCGCAAAGCAGCCAAGTATGCAAATCTGGCTGCTGAGTGCAGAGAGGCAGGCTGGTCCACTACCATCTACCCTGTGGAAGTAGGCTGTCGGGGCTTCGTCGGCATATCAACTATAAGGCTGCTCCGAGATGTGGGAACGACTGGGGCTAAGCTCCAAAGGGAAGCTAAGGCCCTTGCTGAGGAAGCAGAAAAGGGAAGCTTCTGGTTGTGGCTGAGGAGGAGGGATAAGTACTGGGGGTCGAGGCAATAAGATGGCAGGGACGTCTCCCTGCCACCGCTCCGCCACCAGGAGGCATTCCGGGGTTAAAGAGAGCGAAACTCCAATGAGCGGTGGTCCCCGGCTGATGACCCTGCAGCTGACTCAAGGCGCTGTAGGAGGCGCGTCAGGCATACTTGCCCAGCAGAAACAACACCATATCTGTACAATCAATCAAATCAGTATTCACTGTTAGAAGCAGCCCTCTGGGGCCAAAAATAACTGCGATGTGGCCCTCAGTGAAAACCACTTTGACACCCTTGTTTTAGAGGGTTTTGTGCAGTAATACCATCATCTGCATTGTTAGCCACCTCATACTTGCCGTATTTTACAAGTTAGAATGCATGAAAAAAGAAAATACATGTGTGTGCTTGTCTTACGTAATAAAAAAAAAAAGTGGAGTTCCTCTTTAAGGTAGTCGATGAATAGTCAACTATCAAAGTGGCCAACAATATTACTGTAAATTCCGGACTAGAAGCGCTAATTTTTTGCTAAGCTTTGAACCCTGCGGCTTATAAAACAGTGCGGCTCATTTCAGATTTTTCTTCGCTGACGACCATGATGTTTGTAGTTTAAAGAAAAACAAACAAGCAAAGTTTGTTTTGAAAAAAAAATGAGATGATTATTTATGTACTTAATATTTTTTTACTTAATTATGGTATATTTATTTATTTATTATTTATTTATTCAATGTTCTGTTACAAACGGAGAACAAGGAAATGGGATAAAACTGCTGTGATATGAAAAGGTTAGAATTAAATAAGATCTGCTTCTTCCCACTCCTTTCCAGACCTGCTGTAATGAAACATCTGGAAATACGTGATGCATCACGTTGTGTCGTGTGCATGTTCCAAATAAACCGAAACTGAACTGAACTGAAAGCCAATGAAGTGGTGCGTTATGGTTGGTGCTCCGGCGCCACCTTTTGAACAAGTTTGTTCACTGCAGGTGCCACATTGCCCTTCTGTTTGGACTGAGCTTTCAACCGGAAGTGCCGTTTCATCTTGTTGCCATCCCCAGTGTTTCTACTCATATTCATTCATAATTCCTGGCAACGTTTGTTAATTTTACAATATAACTAAAACAATTAATGCTTACTAAAGCGTCCCATGTGTGATGTCTGTTGGAGTGTTTTCATGCATATTTGTACGTGCTATTGTAATGTATAGTATTGGCTAATACAGTGTTTTTCAACCTTTTTTGAGCCAAGGCACATTTTTTGCGTTGAAAAAATGCAGAGGCACACCACCAGCAGAAATCATTAAAAAACGAAACTCAGTTGACAGTAAAAAGTTGTCGTTGCAATTGTTGGATATGACTTTAAAGCATAACCAACCATGCATCACTATAGCTCTTGTCTCAAAGTAGGTGTACTGTCACCACCTGTCACATCACACCCTGACTTGTTTTGATGTTTTCCTGTGTGTAGTGTTTTAATTCTTGTTTTGCGCTCCTATTTTGGTGGTTTTTTCTCTTTTTTTGGTATTTTCCTGTAGCAGTTTCATGTCTTCCTTTCAGCGATATTTCCCGCATCTACTTTGTTTTAGCAATCAAGAATATTTCAGTTGTTTTTATCCTTCTTTGTGGGGACATTGTTGATTGTCATGTCATGTTCGGATGTACATTGTGGACGCCGTCTTTGCTCCACAGTAAGTCTTTGCTGTCGTCCAGCATTCTGTTTTTGTTTACGTTGTAGCCAGTTCAGTTTTAGTTTTGTTCTGCATAGCCTTCCCTAAGCTGCGATGCCTTTTCTTAGGGGCACTCAACTTTTGTTTATTTTTGGTTTAAGCATTAGACACCTTTTTACCTCCACTCTGCCTCCCGCTGTTTCTGACATCTACAAAGCAATTAGCTACCAGTTGCCACCTACTGATATGGAAGAGTATTACACGGTTACGCTGCCAAGCTCTAGACAGCACCGACACTCAACAAAACATCATTTGCAGTCTATGATTACTGGTTTGCAAAAAAAATAAATGTTTTACCCAAATAGGTGAAATTAGATAATCTCCCACAGCACACCAGACTGTATCTCACGGCACACTAATGTGCCGCGGCACAGTGGTTGAAAAACACTGGGCTAATATGCTAACACGTTTACGAAAGTCTTTGTTAGTATTATTAACTTACGACGGCATTCTTTTTGTTATATTTCAGTTTCACAAACTCCACAGTAAATTCACCAAAACGTCACTGTGGAGTTATTGAGTCTGTTTAGCTGACTGGAGAGCTAGCTTGCGCAGCTAGTGGGGTCCATGATGTTGACTTCTGTTTTGTATGATCAGCCGTTTTACTGCCGTGTTACAGACACTGTTTAGAAACTATTAAGGTATGTAAATAAACATTTACAGAATATTTCATTTCACGACATATATATCTGCAGCTTATAGTCCGGTGCGCTTATAGTACGCCACGCCGTCCCCGGCTAATATATGAAAACATGTTGGGGTTTTTTCAAAAAATTTAGTGGGTGTGGCTTATATATGTGCGCTCTTTAATCCAGGAAATATACAGTAATCATTTCCTCTCTCATATATATAGATATACCTATATATATATGTCTCCACCTGCATGGTTTCCAACCTCTCCGTCAGCACTTTGCAGCAGAAATGCGTGGGTGCACTAAAAGGCTGTTGAAGGCCAAAGCTACGTTCACGCCTCCACCATGTCTCCATGTGGAGCAGCACTGCCCAGACATGCTACTTGTCACACGTGGAGCGGGGAGAAATAACGGCTTGCGTTTTCTGCGGCGCTCTCTTCATTAAAGTCCTTCAATTATTCAGCGGCGCCCGGACTGAATCCTCCCGGAGAAAAGGCCAACGTTGTAAATTGTTTGGCGTACAAAGCGTTGGCGGGATGAATAAACATCAACACGGAGAAAAAGGCTGATGAAAAAAAATACATCCCTCCTCCCCAGCACCTGGCACCTTCCATGACATATTCATGCTGAAGATCACTCATGTTGGCGCCACGCTTTATTGCTATTAAATACGGCTGCCGGCTGTGTGGACAGCTGAGGGACGTTTAGAGTTTCACGGGCCGGGCGACTGGCTCTGTGCTCTGCCAGATGCCCGACAACTAAGGACCACATCACTTCTAACAGTCAATACTATTCTTACACCACTTTTTATGCATTTTATTAGTAGATTTAAAAAAAACTAAAATGTAAAAAAAATATGGTTAGTTGCAATAATTTCACCTCAAAATGTAGTGTATATTACTGTAAATGGAAAAACAGTACTGCTGTTTTTATGTGAAGGCCAATTAAAAAAAAAAAGCCAATAAGACACAGGTGTCAAACTCAAGGCCCGGGGGCCAGATGTGGCCCGCCACGTCATTTTATTTGGCCCTCATAAGCCTGGAAATAATATGTATCAATAAATTACTGTAAATGTTCTCACTAAATGTATTCTTTCTTGGTATTTTGGGAGAAGAAAAAAAAAGTACTCTATGTGATCGCAAATGATATTAACTTAAACATTGTCTAATTATGCAAAAATATATGATCAAACATTCAAACCATTTTTAAAATATAAATAAATACCAATAATAATGATTTCAAAGCAAGTTATCCGTCAAATTGTGCAATGTAAAAGTAGCAATAGATTTCATGGTCAAATTTTGAAATTTACTGTGTTTTTTAAAGCATTTTTCTCTAAATGAAAAAAAAACTGTACTTTTTTTACTGTAATAAACTGTGGTGCCGTTTTGGCATTTACAGTAATACACCGAAAAACCTACACTTGTTGATTTGCGGTAAAAAAAAAAAAAAAAAAACCTGGCAGCTCAGTTGCCAGAATTTTACTGTAAAATTTACATTTGGTTTTTTTTACTGTAAATAAAATAAAATGCATTTTTACAGTAACATTTTGGCACCTGAGCTGCCAGTTTGTTTGTTTTTTTGTTTTTTTTACCGCAAATCAATAAGTGTAGATTTTTCGGTGTATTACTGTAAATGCCAAAATGACACCACAGTTTATTACAGTAAAATAAGTACTGTTTTTATTTTCATTTAAAGACAAATGCTGTAAAAACCACAGTGAATTTCACAATTTTAGCATGAAATCTATTGCTACTTTTACATTGCACAATTTGATGGATAACTTGCTTTGAAATCATTATTATTGGTATTTATTTATATTTTAAAAAATTGTTTGAATGTTTGATCATATATTTTTGCATAATTAGACAATATTTAAGTTACATAATTTGTGATTACATGGAGCACTATTTTTTTTCCTCCCAAAATAGAAAAAAAGAATACATTTAGTAAGAAAAGATACAGTACTTTATTGACACATATTATTTCCAGGCTTATGACGGCCAAATAAAATGAAGTGGCGAGCCACATATGGCCCCCGGGCCTTGAGTTTGACACCGGTGTCTTATTGGCTTGATACACCTTTTTTTTAATTGGCCTACGGGATATTTAAGGATTAGGTTGGTGTCATAACTGTTACGCTTAAAGGTGAAAGCATTTTAATAAACAATACAATATTTTTTCTAACCTTAAGGGCTCCCCTCAATTTTGGTGACTGTTAAAAGTCCCGGGGACCCAAAAGGTTGAACCACCACTGTAAGCATTATGGAGCAGTATTGCTAAGTGCTAAACAAGATGTAGTGGTATATAAGCCACACCCAATCAATTTTAGAAGAAAAAAATAGTTTCCATATATTAACTGCACCGGACTATAAGTCGCAGATACATACTTTGTGAAATGAAATATTTAGTAAATGTTTATTTACATACCATAATTGTTTCCAAACGGTGTCTGTAACACGGCAGTAAAACGGCTGATCAAACAAAATGGGAGTCCACTTTTACACGCATTTTCTTACCTCACCTTGCATCTTTCTTCCCCTCCCCGATTAATTGTCGCCAATTTCTAACGCATTAACACATAAAAAGACCCGGGTCCATTTATACCTGCAGCATGTGGCTCCTGACAAGCACCTGGAGGATGAACTTTGGAGGTTAACGCACGTCTGCCATTGACTGCCATTAAAGCCTCACTCCGCATTAAGGCTGCTTCTGCACTAAACCGGCTAAGGTTATACAGGATATATCCCGCCTAACCTTATCCCTGTCCACACACACAACAATGCCATCGTTTAAGACCCCCTCCCCCTCCGTCCGCGGGCGCAACGCGACCTAGTACGCATGTGCGGAAAATGGCAGACGTGCATATATTACGTCATAGTCATCTCTGACCTGGAAGTGTATCTTTACCCGGCAGTCTGGTATGTGAAGTATTTCAATGTAGACTATTGCCACATTTCCTTGAACAGTAAAACTTCCTGGCCTAACCGTCATTGTAGTCAATCACACCTGAGCCATGAATCATATCTTTAATGGACACGTGAAAGTAAACAATGTGATAAAGAACATTTTACAACAGTCAATCTAGAGACTGTGGAGAATGCATATATTTTTATGGGTTCTTTCTTTATTCATAGTGATGTTTAAAGCAGCTAATATTTTCCCATGTGAACTCTTTATGCTTGTGTCTTATGTCCGCAAGTAAACTCTGTGCCCTATCTTGAAGGCGTTGGAATGTGGGAGTATGATGTACTCCCTTTTTACTTTATCAGTATTAGAACAATGAGACTGTATTCCTTTCTGGGCAGGTTGGGGGCTGTTTTGGTATTCAATAAGTTGTCTCTTCCTGATTGATTTTTAGACCGCTTCTAGATGCTGATATTATTACCGCATTGTAAGATTGGGTTCCTAAAGCTTTAGTAAAACTTGATGATATTCCTATTCTGTCTTGATGGTCCTTCTTACTAAACATATATGTCATCTGAAAGAATTTGGGATTGACCTGTGACTTTAATTCCCTGAGAGGAAGACTGGTCAGACGCAACAAGATCTAGATATAGCATAGTATAGTATAGTATAGTATAGATAGAGTGTTACTAAAACGGCCTTCTTTCATCTCCGTAATATCGCTAAAATTCGTTCCATTTTGTCCACTAGTGACGCTGAAATCATTATTCATGCGTTCGTTACGTCTCGTCTAGATTACTGTAACGTATTATTTTCGGGTCTCCCTATGTCTAGCATTAAAAGATTACAGTTGGTACAAAACGCGGCTGCTAGACTTTTGACAAGAACAAGAAAGTTTGATCATATTACGCCTTTACTGGCTCACCTGCACTGGCTTCCTGTGCACTTAAGATGCGACTTTAAGGTTTTACCACTTACGTATAAAATACTACACGGTCTAGCTCCATCCTATCTTGCCGATTGTATTGTACCATATGTCCCGGCAAGAAATCTGCGTTCAAAGAACTCCGGTTTATTAGTGATTCCCAGAGCCCAAAAAAAGTCTGCGGGCTATAGAGCGTTTTCTACTCGGGCTCCAGTACTATGGAATGCCCTCCCGGTAACAGTTAGAGATGCTACCTCAGTAGAAGCATTTAAGTCCCATCTTAAAACTCATTTGTATACTCTAGCCTTTGAATAGCCCCTTTTTTTTTAGACCAGTTGATCTGCCGTTTCTTTTCTTTTCTCCTCTGCTCCCCCCTATCCCTTGTGGAGGGGGAGACACACAGGTCCGGTGGCCATGGATGGGGTGCTGGCTGTCCGGGGTCGGGACCCGGGGTGGACCGCTCGCCTGTGTATCGGTTGGGAACATCTCTGCGCTGCTGACCCGTCTCCGCTCGGGATGATTTCCTGCTGACCCCACTGTGGACTGGACTCTTACTGTTATGCTGGATCCACTATTGACTGTACTCTCACAATATTATGTTAGACCCACTCGACATCCATTGCATTCGGTCTCCCTAGAGGGGGGGGTTACCCACATATGCGGTCCTCTCCAAGGTTTCTCATAGTCATTCACATCGACGTCCCACTGGGGTGAGTTTTTCCTTGCCCTTATGTGGGCTCTGTACCGAGGATGTCGTTGTGGCTTGTGCAGCCCTTTGAGACACTTGTGATTTAGGGCTATATATATAAACATTGTTTGATTGATTGATAGATATCTGGTCACTCCTCACTCTTTTACCTTCACCTTCGTTGTCCATTCTTGCAATCCTGCCTGCGCTTGGAGGCTGAAATTGGTGGTCGTTACCGACGGCCGCAACACTTCATGACTTCACAGTAGTTATGGAGTACAAAACTAGACGTTGACTAATCGCTCGACATACATGGCGGACAATAACTGATAGTCTGCCTTGCCAGTCCAAATGCATGCCCGCGTTCTCGTGGTCTCCCCTTCCATAGGCGCCGATCTATATTTCTGCCTGTGGGTGCTTGGACGGGCGGTAAATCTGATGCTACTTTTCTGAGGCTATGTCTACACTAAGCCGGATAACCCCTTAAACAAATAATTATTTAGCCTAAGCCCCGTTTCAGCCACACTAAACTATCGTTTAAGGCTCCCCATCACGGACAAATTTTTACACGGGTAAGTGCGCCGTGTATTTCTTGAATCTCCGGCTCTTAGCTTTGTATGGACTCATTGATCGTTTACAAACTGAGTTGGGAGAGGAAGTGACGTCAGAAAGACCGCGCCCCACACAGGAAGTGACGTCAGAAAGAACGCGCCACAGCCAGCTTCATAATAAAGAGGTTTCGTAACTCCGAGGTAAACACTAGAAATATGGAGGTGAGTCATCCAGACATGCCCGTGTTTCTCCTTCTTCTACATGTACATACTTGTGGAAATCACACATGAATACCTTAAGAGAAAGCCATTGCAGCTATTTGGGATACAGCACTTCTCAGACGCCAAGAGAACTTTCCAATGTCAGCTGTGATTCTACTTAGCGAAAAACTTAGTCCATTTGTCGAAGAAGAGTCAACGGGAATGCGGGCTCCTGTGGATGTGATAAAAAAAAGATATGTTTGTAATACCTGGCGTCGAGGGAAGACTACGGAAAACGACAAATTATTTTGGACTGGCAAAGCAGACTGTATCAGTTATTGTCCGCCATGTATGTCGCGGACTCAACGTTTAGGTCCAGAGTATATAATGTCACCAAAAAGGAATGGACAATGAAGGTGAAAGCAAAAGAGTGAGGAGTGTCCTGACCAGATATCTACATCCCTAGATAAATTGTTGTCAAATGTTCTTTAGAACATTGTTTACATGTCTAATAAAGATGTGATTAATGTATGATGTCTCAGGTGTGATTCACTACAATAGTCACACTGGAACCGGAGATTCAAGAAATACACGGCGCACTTATCAGTGTAAAAACTTATCCAAGGAGGGTAACCTTAAACGCTGGTTTAGTGTGGCTGAAATGGGGCTTACCGTACTCTAAATAATTATTAGTTTAAGGAGTTATCCGGCTTAATGTAGACGGGGCCTTAGAGTGATCACTGTGCAGTAATACACGGAAGATTTGGCTGGATGACAGTCAATTACATCAATGGTTGGAAACTAGCCGCCAGTCACATTTGAACCGATATGGTACAGATTTTCGTATTTATGTGTGTACTGATACATTTCAAAAATCAATTGTTTTATTGTCACATTTCTCAGTCTCGATTAAAGTTGCAAGTTCAAGACATTATATTGTAGTAGATTATAGTTTATGGTAAGTTGGCGAGTCCGTTCAGTCTTTTCTAAACCAAGGTTTTTGTTGCGCCCTACAAAGTGTTAATACTGTAAGTAATGTAGCTATTAATCACCAGCTGTTTGATTGTAACCTGCATCTTATTTATAATTTTCATTAACAAATTTGGGAGGTTTTAAATCGCCATGTAAAATCGCTAATGCTAATCAGTAGCATGTCAGTAGCAAAGCCAATCAAGCCCATTAAGCTAGCACATTTTTAGAAAAGTGGATCCTTAACTCACATTATTTTTTGAGTCAATGGCTTTGTTGGCATTGAAAACTGCAACATTACCTAGAGGTAGTTTGGCTGAGTTAGCTCTCAGTGCTGCTGAAGTGATCGCATGGGGTCAGATTACTCCTCTAAATGACTGTCTTAGAATGGCCAAAGGTATAGATGTGTGTGTCCAAGTTAAAGGAAATTGCAGGCTGTCTTCTTCTAATGGATTTATTACAATCTTTGTAAGCTGGCTAACGTTTGCTGTGGTCTGGAACAACATGGTAACGTTTTCTGTGGTCTGGAACAACATGGTAATGTTTGCTGTGGTCTGGAACAACATGGCACACAAACCACTATGAGAAATGAAGCCAATATTACATACAGATAATGTGTCATGAGACATGCACATATAAATTAAATACACAGAGGACATAAGTAAAGGCAATTAAATGAACTCTAATATAGCTACAAATGAGGCATAATGATGCAATATGTACATACAGCTAGCCTCAATAGCATGTTAGCATGGATTAGCTTGCAGTCATGCACTGACCAAATATGCCTGATTAGCACTCCACACAAGTCAATAAATTAACAAAGATCACCTTTGTGCGTTCATGCACAGTATAAAACATTTGGTGGACAAAATGAGACACAAAAGCCGACAAAACACGTCTTTCTGTGGCAGCGTCTGAGAAACTACATGTAAACAAACTATAGTGCGTTCAAGGACCGCCAAAATTAGCAGGACGAAACATCCATCCATCCATCTATCCATCCATCTTCTTCCGCTTATCCGAGGTCGGGTCGCGGGGGAAGCAGCCTAAGCAGGGAAGCCCAGACTTCCCTCTCCCCAGCCACTTCGTCCAGCTCTTCCCGGGGGATCCCCAGGCGTTCCCAGGCCAGCCGGGAGACATAGTCTTCCCAACATGTCCTGGGTCTTTCCCGTGGCTTCCTACCGGTCGGACATGCCCTAAACACCTTCCTAGGGAGGCGTTCGGGTGGTATCCTGACCAGATGCCCGAACCACCTCATCTGGCTCCTCTCTATGTGGAGGAGCAGCAGCTTTACTTTGACCTCCTCACGGATGGCAGAGCTTCTCACCCTATCTCTAAGGGAGACCTGCCACCCGGCGAAGGAAACTCATTTCGGCCGCTTATACCCGTGATCTTGTCCTTTCGGTCATAACCCAAAGCTCATGACCATAGGTGAGGATGGGAACGTAGATCGACTGGTAAATTGAGAGCTTTGCCTTCCGGCTAAGCTCCTTCTTCACCACAACAAATCGATACAGCGTCCGCATTACTGAAGACACCGCAGCGTTCCGCCTGTCAATCTCACGATCCACTCTTCTCCCAATCGTGAACAAGACTCCGAGGTACTTGAACTCCTCCACTTGGGGCAAGGTCTCCTCCCCAACCCGGAGTTGGCACTCTACCCTTTTCCGGGCGAGAACCATGGACTCGGACTTGGAGGTGGTGATTCTCATCCCAGTCACTTCACAATCGGCTGCGAACCGATCCAGTGAGAGCTGAAGATCCCGGCCAGATGAAGCCATCAGAAACACATCATCTGCAAAAAGCAGAGACTTAATCCTGCAGCCACCAGACCTAATCCTGCAGCCACCCAACCGGATCCCCTCAACGCCCTGACTGCGCCTAGAAATTCTGTCCATAAAAGTTATGAACAGAATCGGTGACAAAGGGCAGCCCTGGCGTAGTCCAACCTTCACTGGAAACGTGTCCGAATTACTGCCGGAAGTGCGAACGAAGCTCTGACACTGATTGTACAGGGAGCGGACCGCCACAATCGGACAGTCCGACACCCCATATACTCTGAGCACTCCCCGCAGGACTTCCTGAGGGACACGGTCGAATGCCTTCTCCAAGTCCACAAAGCACATGTAGACTGGTTGGGTAAACTCCCATGCACCCTCAAGGACCCTGCCGAGAGTCCAGTTCCACGACCAGGACAAAAACCACACTGTTCCTCCTGAATCCGAGGTTCGACTATCCGGCGTAGCCTCCTCTCCAGTACACCTGAATAGACCTTACCGGGAAGGCTGAGGAGTGTGATCCCACGATAATTGGAACACACCCTCCGGTTCCCCTTCTTAAAGAGAGGAACCACCACCCCGGTCTGCCAATCCAGAGGTACCGCCCCTGATGTCCACGCGATGTTGCAGAGTCTTGTCAACCAAGACAGCCCCACAGCATACAGAGCCTTAAGGAACTCCGGGCGGATCTCATCCACCCTCGGGGCCTTGCCACCGAGGAGCTTTTTAACTACCTCAGCAACCTCATCCCCAGAAATAGGAGACCCCACCACAGATTCCCCAGGAACTACTTCCTCATAGGAAGACGTGTTGGTGGGATTAAGGATGTCTTCGAAATATTCCCTCCACCGATCCACACCATCCGCAGTCGAGGTCAGCAGAACACCATCCTCACCATACACGGTGTTGACAGTGCACTGCTTCCCCTTCCTGAGGCACCGGATGGTGGTCCAGAATCACTTCGAAGCCGTCCGGAAGTCGTTTTCCATGGCTTCCCCGAACTCCTCCCATGTCCGTGCGGAACATGGTCAATGTCCAGCGCCTCTCTCATGACATGTTCAAAGTTCTTCCGGAGGTAGGAATTGAAACTCTCTCTGACAGGAGACTCTGCTAGGCATTCCCAGAAGACCCTCACAATGCATTTGGGCCTGCCAGGTCTGTCCGGCATCCTCCCCCACCATCGGAGCCAACTCACCACCAGGTAGAAAGCTCCGCCCCTCTCTTCACCCGAGTGTCCAAAACATGAGGCCGCAAACCCAATGACACAACTACAAAGTCGATCATGGAACTGCGGCCTAGGGTGTCCTGGTGCCAAGTGCACATATGGACACCCCTATGTTTGAACATGGTGTTTGTTTTGGACAATCTGTGACGAGCACAAAAGTCCAATAGCAAAACACAACAGGACGAAACACTGCTCGCTAAATACTCTCTTCAGAGAATCATGTTTGACATCAACAGTAGGATTTCTAACAATTAGGAAGGTTTGTGGCATGTTTGTCCTCCTACAGAAAATATATTAAAACAAAAAACAGATTTTTCCATTTTCATACATGTTTGCAAAAGCTCTAGTTCAAAAGCGCCCTCGTCCAACCTGAGGGTGCACTGCAGTTGAGTTACATTGACGGATGACATCATGGACCGTGATGACACAGGTGCCTGCAGGGCCCCAAATGGAGCATCCACCTGTTCTCAGCTACTTTGCACCTCTGCATGCTCAACAGGTCGCCTTCAACTCATTTATTTATACTTCCTCTTCATGTACGATGCTGCTCACACATGAGAATAGCAGAGAGACCGCGTAATTAAATGAGCGTATTTTAGGGTTCCAACGTTTGAGGGAGCACATTGACTTGATATGAAGCAGCTGCTCCTGGTCAGCAGAGCTTTCATGCGCCCAACCTTCAATAAACCCTTTGACCTCATGAAAATGAGGCCTATTACAGCTAAATGTGTCCGGGAGGGTGGGTTTAAAAAAAAAAAGCTGCTGCGTTCATAAAGTGACCAGACGAAGGCTGCCTGCCAAAGTGTTGATTATGGGAGATCCTCTCAGGGGAAATCTTAGCCACTTCTTCTGGATAATCACAGGGATTTGTCTTCTCTTACTTGGTGTGCCGAGGTCACTTTTACTTTCCATTCCAGCGACAGCCAGGTAGGATAGGAAGGTGCCACCATGAGATGAGTCAGGTGTCAAAGTCAAGGCCCGGGGGCCAAAACTGGCCCGCCACATCCTTTAATAAGGCCCGCCACGACAGCCAAGAAAAAATGTGAGTCAGTAGAGCCTTTCATTTTTCTTACTAAATGTATTTTTATTTTTGCATGTCGGCCTACTGCATGCAATTGCATGTATTTTGACTTTACTATTATCTAATCGTGCAACAAACATTATATCAACATGTACTCCACATTTTTCCACACTAAAATATATACTGTATTGTCCGGACGAGGGCTGTCCTGATACCAATATATTGGTACCGGTACCAACATGTATTTCAATACTTTTCTAAATAAAGAGAACCACAAAAATGTAATTATTGTCTTTATTGTAACAAAAAATCTTAGGGTACATGAAACATATGTTTATTATTGTAATTTAGTCCTTAAATAAAATAGTGAACATACTAGACAACTTGTCTTTTAGTATCAATCAATCAATCAATGTTTATTTATATAGACCTAAATCACAAGTGTCTCAAAGGGCTGCACAAGCCACAATGACATCCTCGGTATAGCCCACATAAGGGCAAGGAAAAACTCACCCCAGTGGGACGTCGATGTGAATGACTATGAGAAACCTTGGAGAGGACCGCATATGTGGGTAACCCCCCCCCCCCAAAGGGAGACCGAATGCAATGGATGTCGAGTGGGTCTAACATAATATTGTGAGAGTCCAGTCCATAGTGGATCCAGCATAACAGTAAGAGTCCAGTCCACAGTGGGGTCAGCAGGAAACCATCCCGAGCGGAGACGGGTCAGCAGCGCAGAGATGTTCCCAACCGATATACAGGCGAGCGGTCCACCCCGGGTCCCGACCCCGGACAGCCAGCACCCCATCCATGGCCACCGGATCTGTGTGTCTCCCCTTCCACAAGGGATAGGGGGGAGCAGAGGAGAAAAGAAAAGAAACGGCAGATCAACTGGTCTAAAAAAAGGGGGGCTATTCAAAGGCTAGAGTATACAAATGAGTTTTGAGATGGGACTTAAATGTTTCTACTGAGGTAGCATCTCTAACTGTTACCGGGAGGGCATTCCATAGTGCTGGAGCCCGAATAGAAAACGCTCTACAGCCCGCAGACTTTTTTTGGGCTCTGGGAATCACTAATAAGCCGGAGTTCTTTGAACGCAGATTTCTTGCCGGGACATATGGTACAATGCAATCGACAAGATAGGACGGAGCTAGACGTGTAGTATTTTATACGTAAGTAGTAAAACCTTAAAGTCGCATCTTAAGTGCACAGGAAGCCAGTGCAGGTGAGCCAGTATAGGCGTAATATGATCAAACTTTCTTGTTCTTGTCAAAAGTCTAGCAGCCGCATTTTGTACCAACTGTAATCTTTTAATGCTAGACATAGGGAGACCCGAAAATAATACGTTACAGTAATCGAGACGAGACGTAACGAACGCATGAATAATGAACGAATTTTAGCGATATTACGGAGATGAAAGAAGGCCGTTTTAGTAACACTCTTAATGTGTGACTCAAAGGAGAGAGTTGGGTCGAAGATAATACCCAGATTCTTTACTGAGTCGCTTTGTGTAATTGTTTGGTTGTCAAATGTTAAGGTGGTATTATCAAATAAATGTCGGTGTTTAGCAGGACCGATAATCAGCATTTCCGTTTTCTTAGTGTTGAGTTGCAAGAAGTTAGCGGACATCCATTGTTTAATTTCATTAAGACACGCCTCCAGCTGACTACAATCCGGCGTGTTGGTCAGCTTTAGGGGCATGTAGAGTTGGGTGTCATCAGCATAGCAATGAAAGCTAACACCGTATTTGCGTATGATGTCGCCTAGCGGCAACATGTAAATACTAAAGAGTGCAGGGCCAAGAACCGAACCTTGGGGGACTCCGCACATTACCTTAACATAGTCCGAGGTCACATTGTTATGGGAGACGCACTGCATCCTGTCAGTAAGATAAGAGTTAAACCACGACAAGGCTAAGTCTGACATACCAATACGTGTTTTGATACGCTCTAATAAAATGTTATGATCGACGGTATCGAAAGCAGCGCTAAGATCAAGAAGCAGCAACATAGATGACGCATCAGAATCCATCGTTAGCAGTAGATCATTAGTCATTTTTGCGAGGGCTGTCTCCGTAGAGTGATTTGCCCTGAAACCGGATTGAAAAGGTTCACAGAGATTGTTAGACATTAAGTGTTCATTTAGCTGCTGTGCGACAATTTTTTCGAGGATTTTCGAGATAAACGGAAGGTGGGACACCGGCCGGTAGTTTACCATGAGGTCAGGATCAAGGTTAGGTCTTTTGAGCAAAGGATGAATAACCGCTTTTTTGAATGCTAGTGGAACAGTGCCAGAGGAAAGTGATAAGTTTATAATATTTAGCACTGATGGACCTAATAATACAAAAAGCTCCTTAATAAGTTTCCCAGGAAATGGGTCAAGTAGACATGTTGTTTGTTTTGTCCCATTGACACATCTTAACAATTCCTCTAGTGTTATTTCATCAAAGAGAGAGAAACTATTTTGGAGGGCGGTATTCTTCGTGGATACAGTCGTATCTGTGTTAATAGAACCCAGTTGTAGCTGCGATGCATTGTCTTTAATCTCCTTTCTAATGAGTTCAATTTTCTTATTAAAGAAATTCATAAAATCATCTGCTGAGTGGGTGGAGCTACTGGGAGGAGTCCCTTGTTGGGTTAGCGATGCTACTGTACTAAACAAAAATTTCGGATCATTTTTGTTGAGGTGGATGAGATTTGAGTAATATTTAGCTTTAGCTAGGGTAAGCATGTGTTTATAAGTTATTAAACTATCACTCCATGCTTGATGGAAAACCTCAAGTTTAGTAGCGCGCCATTTGCGTTCCAGCTTTCTACATGATAATTTATGGGCTCTAGTTTCTTCTGTAAACCATGGGGTGCGCCTTTTAGGGGCTCTTTTAAGCTTTAACGGTGCTATACTATCAATGGTGTCGCGCAGGGCGTCGTTAAAGTTGTTAGTGAGGTTATCAATAGAGCCGACATAATTTGGGAATGGTGCCATTACCGAAGGCAGTAGGCCAGCAAGAGTCATCGTTGTGGCAGCATTAATGTTGCGGCTGCTATAGTAGTTATTATTATTAGTTTGTTGACAATGAGTCAGAACTTCAAATTTTATAAGGTAATGATCGGACATTACTTTAGTATACGGGAGTATCGTAACTTTGGAGGTGGTGACACTCCTGACCAGCACTAGATCTATCGTATTTCCGTTGCGATGCGTAGGTTCATTTATTATTTGTGTAAGACCACAGCTATCAATTATAGTCTGGAGCGCCATGCACTGAGGGTCCGATGGGGTATTCATATGGATATTAAAGTCCCCCATTATGATTATATTGTCGGCGTGCGTCACTAAATCAGCAACGAACTCTGAAAATTCACTGATGAAGTCCGAATTGGGTCCTGGGGGGGCGGTAGATAACAGCCAGGTGGAGAGGCAGCGGTGTGACAAACCTCATAGTAAGCATCTCAAACGAGTTATATTTATTATTTAGGTTCGGGGTAAGATTAAAGTTTTTATTGTGTATGAGTGCAACTCCCCCACCCCTTTTAATGGGACGGGCAATATGCGCTCCCGCATAGCCAGGAGGAGACGCCTCACCCAGCGCAAAGAAATCGTCTGGTTTGAGCCAGGTCTTGGCGAGACCAATAACGTCAAGATTATTGTCTCTAATGACCTCATTAACTAATAACGTTTTGGAAGATAATGATCTTATGTTTAAGAAGCCCATATTATAGGTAGTGGGCTGTTTTGAGGAGTTTTTGTTGAAATTATCCGTAGTAGCAATATTAATAATGTTGTGTTTATTATGTGTAGTGCACTTTAAATAATTTCGACCATATCTAGGAATTGATATGACGGGAATTTTCCGATTGTTTGCTTGATGTTGTGATAAACCGAACGCATCATATCTTGCCACCTCAGTAGAGTGCATGTCTACTTCTGACACAGAAAAAACATTTTTTGAGTTGTGTATTGTTCTAAAATAGTTGCTATGTGTGCAGGTATTATCCAGCCTGGCGCTGGCTAGTTCTATTTTAACTAACTTCTCACCCGGACTAGCGCTTCTCTGAGGATTAGCCTTTCGCTTTGTTGTTAGCCCCGCTCGGCATCCCCGCTTCTGCTTCCGCTCACACCGCTTACGTGTCTTCCGTTGACGGTCCTCGCTGGCACTTAACTCCGCTGCTTTCGAGGCCGCTGGATGTAGCCAGCGAAGAATCCCCATGGTAGCGAGGAGGTCGAAAGTACCCGCATCTTTCAGCCTATAACGGCCCGATCTATCCACATCCAGAATCGTCTGTCGGTCGTATCTGATCACGAAGTGTCCACGCTGTGAGCCAGCCATGAAATAGACAGAATTGACGGGTATTTTTGCCAAATCGCTCTACACTTCCAAGAGCGTCTGCAAGCCGCTGCCATCAGGGCGCCGCCATCTTGTCATTTAGTAGTAAGTAAACAAACAAAGACTCCTAATTAGTCTGCTGACGTATGCAGTAACATATTGTGTCATTTATCTACCTATTATTTTGTCTACATTATGAGGGACAAACTGTAAAAATGTATTATTAATCTACTTGTTCATTTACTGTTAATATCTGCTTATTTTCTGTTTTAACATGTTCTATCTACACTTCTGTTAAAATGTAATAATCACTTATTCTTCTCTTCTTTGATACTTGACATTAGTTTTGGATGATACCATACATTTAGGTATCGATCCGATACCAAGTAGTTACAGGATCATACATTGGTCATATTCAAAGTCCTCATGTGTCCAGGGACATATTTACTGACTTTATAAACGCCGTGGTCAGAGTTGGAATTGCCACAAAACACATTTAAACACTCCAAGGTCAGGGTGCCCAAACATTTTGCCTCCAAGGGCCAAAGTGAAAATGTGCCACTGGTCCTTGGGCCAAACAATTTCTACCATGCAACAGCACCAGGACTGAGGAATTTAGATTCCTACTGGCAATAACTAATTGGTAGGAGAGATTGTCGCATTCAGTTTGCATGCAAAATACATCTTGTGGTTAATCTGCATGCATACTTGATTGATGCGGTTAGTTTTTGTGATTGATCACATGCGTTATCTCAGGGGTGTCCAAACGACACGGCCCAAATGCCAAACACGCATTTTTCCCCATCATTGTTTGGTGCGTGGACGACAAATGAGTCTTCAATTCTTCAATACCGTGGCCCCGGGTATTTGCCAGCGATCTCAACATCAATATGTTTCCGTTCCCAATCAGCAAACTTGAAACAGCCTCCTCTGGACTGAACAGCAAGAAGTCCCCTGGTCCTGACAATATTCCCCCACTGTACTGGAAAGATAATTGATTGATTGATTAAAACTTGTATTAGTAGATTGCACAGTACAGTACATATTCCGTACAATTGACCACTAAATGGTAACACCCGAATAAGTTTTTCAACTCGTTTAAGTCGGGGTCCACATTCATAAGACCTGGAGATTTGCAATCATGTGTATACCTCCCATGAAGCACCCTCACTCTGGCTATCCTCGTACACTCGCCATGTCCCAAAGAAGGGAAATCTTATTCTCCATGACAATTACCGCGGGATCTCCTTAACTGCCATAGCGGCCAAGTTATACAACAAGATGCTCCTAAACAGATTTGTCCCCAAAGTAGATCTCTGTGCCAATCAGAACAACTTTCATAGAGGATGTTCTACTCTCTCGCAAATCCTATCATTGAGGAAGACAGTGGAAGAAATGAGGAACGTAAAAGAAAGATCTTACATTACTGTTCGTTGACTTCAAGAAAGCCTTCGATCCTGTCAACAGAAAGGCCATGTTTATCATTCTACCCCCGCTATGGTCTTCCAGATGAGATTGTTCTGACCATGAAGGCTCTTTACACCAATACCAGTACAAGAGTTATCACCCATTTACCATGAATTGATTAACGTGGACGCTGACTTAAAGAAGTCGAAAAACTTATTCGGGTGTTACCATTTAGTGGTCAATTGTACGGAATATGTACTGTACTGTGCAATCTACTAATAAAAGTTTCAATCAATCAATCAAAACCCCTGACGGAGAAACTGGGTGGTTTGTAATCAGCGCTGACGTTTTACAGGGAGACACTCTAGCCCCTTTTCTTTTTATCATCGTCCTCCATTACGTCCTCCGCGTCTCTCTTGATGCTCACATAGCAACATCATGGGCTGCTACTAAAGCCCCAAACTAGCTGCAGACACCCGGCGAAATACATCACAGATTTTGATTTTGCAGATTACATTGCTATACCATCCAACTGGTCGGCAGATGCAGAGGCCCTTCTCCATGCTCTAGGGCAGTATTTTTCAACCACTGTGCCACGGAACACTAGTGTGCCGTAAGGTATTGACTGATGTGCCGTGGGAAATTTCACAATGTCACCAATCCATCCATCCATTTTCTACCGCTTGTTCCTTTTGGGGTCGCGGGGAGTGCTGGAGCCTATCTCAGCTGTATTCGGGCAGAAGGCGGTGTACACCCTGGACAAGTCGCCACCTCATCGCCTAATTGTTCTTAAAAAACATTTTTTGCAAAACACTATTTGTATTCTACAAATAATGTGCCGTTGTTGAGTGTCCGTGTTATTATAATAATAATAATAATAATAGATTTTATTTGTAAAAGCATTTGTGACAGACTCTGACCGTGTCCCGGGTTCTCAGGACCATCTAGGACAAACATCGCTTCGAGCAGGGTTGTGACTTTGTGTATTTTTCAATAAGACAAGTCTTTTGTGCTTTTCAGCACTTGCCTCCCTCTGCTGCTCGCTCCGCCGTCTGCTTCAGCTTTTCAGCCGGCCGCGTCTTCTGCGTCTTCTCCGTCTCTCTCGCTCCTCCAGCACTTCTGGCTCTCCACCTCTTTCTGCCCCATCATTCTCGGCTGATTCCCTTTTAACCACTGCGAGGGGATTAGCCGAGTCGCTCTCGTCGCGCACCGTTTTGCCGCTTGCTCGCCGTCCACGCCTCCTCGCCGCCATCTTGGAGCGGGCGCCGTCGGTCCGCCGGCCCCGCCTCCCCACAGCATTTTACATTGAACAAACAACCTCAAAGTGCTACAGTGCATACAAAAAAAAAAACAACACTAGAACCACAAATAGCTGCCCCCAACGAGTAAAATAAATAGTAAAATAAAATAAAAACTAGAACAGCCTAATAGCTAGAACTGGCACACATATATCTAGCGAAAGGCTTTTTTTTTTTTTTAAATAAAAGGGTTTTTAAGCATCCACAGTCTGTGGTGCCCACAGGTGGTTAGGGAGAGCGTTCCACAGACTGGGAGTGGCGGAGCAGAAAACTCTGTCTCCCATAGTTCGAAGCTTTGTCCTCTGAGGTTGGAGGAGGTTAGCCTGTCCTACATTTACTGTTACGTGCGGCCCTCTGAAGGCATCCATAACTGCCATGTGGCCCTTCATGAAAAGGAGTTTGACACTTTCTGCAGACCATCTGTCTGTGACATGAAGAGGTGGTCATGCACACGTCAAGGTAGCTGACAAGAGACACCAAGCCAACACTTTTCCTGACAGAATGACTGCAACATTTTAGTGCTTCTGCACAATTTTGGCATACAGCAGACATGAGATGGTTTTAACACCTTAAGTGTGAGTTAGTTGTGGTTGATCCACTGTGACTGACAGTCAGATGGAGCTGAAAGCGCTAAGAATAAGTCAGGTTCATTTGTTTTCACACTGAATTTATCTAAATCAAGTTTTGGCCTTTGAATTTTGTGTTTTTACATAATTTGTGAGCATAGAAAAAAACAATTCCGAAAAACGACTTAATACTGTAGCAAACGATCCTGTCTCAGAACACAATGCCTTTTTGCTGATCTGTGTCACATGACTTCAAACTTGACACCTCATTGGCTGGTTCTCAAACAGGATCGATAGCTTCAGTCATAATTTACGGGAAGTGAGTTTTGAGGCAAAACACTTTTTTTTTTGCTAGGCGTCTGAAATAGGAGGTTTGGTGGAAGCGACAGAAGATGCTGGAACAAGAGGAGAAAGAAACAGAGGTTTTTATTTTTTAAATCGTCTGCAACAAAAAACTGTTTCAGGTGCCGGAATAAGTTTGTCATGCTGCAGTATTTATTTAATTTTTTTAAACTTTGCAGCATGCAGTCACTTGTTCCACGCCTGTTGCCACAAAACCAAACCACTGATGACACTTTTCCTTTCTTTTCTTGGGAACAAACGTCTCGCTTACGTTTGCGTAAGCCATGTTTTGCTAGGCGTCTGGAAGAAAGGGGCGGGCGGAAGCTACAGAAGCTCCTGGGTGCAAAACAAATTCTGGAACAAAAGGAGAACGAAACACAATAATTGTTTTAATTTCTTTAATTGTCTGCAACAAAAAACTGTTTAAGATGCTGGAATAAGTTTGTCGTGCTGCTGCCTTTTCTTTTTCTTTTTTTACTTTGCAGCGTGCAGTCTGTTGTTCCACGCCCGTTGCCACAAAACCAAACCACTGACGACACTTTTCTTTTCTTGGGAACAAACGTCTCACTCTCGTTTGCGTTAGCCATGTTTTTGCTAGGAGTTTGGAATAAAGGGGCGGGCGGAAGCTACAGAAGCTTCTAAGTAAAAAACAATGCTGGAATAATAGGAGAAAAAACACAGAGGTTTTAATTTTTTAAATCGTCTGCAACAAAAAACTGTTTCAGATGCTGGAATAAGTTTGTTGTGCTGCTGCCTTTTTATCATTATTATTTTTTTAAACTTTGCAGCGTGCAGTCACTTGTTCCACGCCTGTTGCCGCAAAACCGAACCACTGACTACACTTTTCTTTTCTTTGGAACAAACGTCTCGCTCTCGTTTGTGTTTTGCTAGGCGTCTGAAATAAAGGGGCGGGCGGAATCTCCTGGGGGCAAAAATGGCAAGCGCAAGAGGACATAAAACAAAGATTGTTTTGTTTTTTTTCTAAATTGTATGCAACAAAAAAAAACTTGAATTTAATGATAAAATCGATTTATCGTGTGATTGCCATTGCCGATGAATGCCTTTTAATGGCGACCCCCTCTGACTTACACCATACTTGCCAACCCTCCCGGATTTTCCGGGAGACTCCCGAAATTCAGCGCCTCTCCCGAAAACCTCCCGGGACAAATTTTCTTCCGAAAATCTCCCGAAATTCAGGCGGACCTGGAGGCCACGCCCCCTCCAGCTCCATGCGGACCTGGAGGGTTCCTCCAGGTTGCATGCAGCAATGTTGTTGTTAAGTCTTGGCGAAAATGAGGACTCAGATGCAGAAGAGAGACAATTGACTCAGACTTTATTTAATTAGTTTTCTTTGCTATCTCTTGGACAGAGTGATTAAACAAAGTGGCTACAAAATCTATCTATGATATACTCGAGCAACAAGAGGATGTGTAGCATAGGACATAAGGCAATAAACAGAAAATCACTCCATCAGGAGGAAAAGGGCAATAGCAAAAGTTCTATACGAGTCTAATAACAAAAAACCAACAATCTATGATAATCTACAAAAAGGTAATTTCACTCATGAAAAGAAGTCGAGAAGCTATAAACAGAAAATATGTTATAAAGAGTTGAGAAACCTGCAAACTTAAAGCGCTCCAGAAGGAGGAAAAAAAAAAAAGGAAGACAAGGCACTATGAAAATTGATACAAAAAGACTTGACCGAAAAAACTTTAGCAAAAGAAAATCACTCTCTCAGAGGAAACAAAGAAATCAATAAATAAAGCGAGACAATACTTATCAAGGCTGTGGACAAGGCTGGAGGTACGTAGCGAGACGATATACTCTGGCAACAAGACAGGGGAAGACGAGGACTATATACACATGAGGGAGGGTGACACAGGTGGGTGGACACAATCAGGCAATCAGGAGAGACATCAGACCAGTGACACAGGAGGAAGAGCAAGTGGCCTGAAACGAGAGGAGGATTAGAATTTTCAAAATAAAACAGGAAGTTTGCCAGACAACCCCAAAACAGGACTTCCCTCACCACGATGTGACAGTTGTTGTAATATATTGAGTTGGAAGCAATAAACAGGCGAGGGGATGAAGTATGTCTCTTTACTGTAGACTTCAGAACAGACTCACACCTGACGTCAGGTGCGCAACACCACGTAAATCGTTGGCCAACCAAAAAGTAACCCCAGTACGCTATAGCCAACATTCACCAGGAGATGGCAACAGACAAACATAGATCAAGTTCATTCAAGTTTCAAGTTTATTCACAATACCATATAACAATTACAATAGTAGTGAATATAACATTTAAAGATGTTGGTACGTGAAAGGGTCTCCCAAATAAGCTAGAAGAAGCTTTTGACAGGGGGTCCAGAGGACAGTATATACATGGAATGATGAAACATGGTAGCAAGCACAACAACAAAAACAAAAACAAAACAAACAAAAAACAACAACGCTATATGATTAACACAAGATAATAGTACTAAAGCAAGCATACACATACATACATACATTCATTCAACCATGCAAAACCCAACAGTAGTCTACCCCACATGAGGCATTAAAGATAGGTGGTTAATAGGTAAGTTTTCAGTTTCTTTTTGAAGTTGGAGAATGGATACAGCATCTTGAGGCTCTCATTAAGCCGGTTCCAAATCTTTGGTCCCCTGCATACAACACTTCGAGCGGTGCAAGCCAGCAAACATGTTTACCTGATATCAGATCTAAGTTACGAGTGTTGTGGGCATGCTGGGGATGGTAGATAGGAACCAAGCTACAGAGCCTAAGATTCAGCCTGTAAATGACTTGATAGGTTAAACATAACTAAACACATCACTCTATTACATTCCTCCCCTTTTAGAAATGTAGAAGTTACTCAAAAGAAATAAACAACCCAACCAAAAAATGCAGCAGCTCAATTAAAAAACTGTACTTAAGCCACATTATTTTTATTTTTTTTAGTACTGAACTCTTAACCCTCATTTGTAAACAATAACATGCTTATTATACAAACAGTATTTGTACATCTTTAACACAGATTTTTATACTGTCTTCAGAGATTCAGTTTTTTTGGTGGTACTCGAAACCTTTCTGGGTACCTGCGGATCACTGGTGGGGTTTTTGTTGTGGGTGATCTGGGTTCTGATGATGGCAACTCAGCAGCCCTTGAATCTGGTTCAATGATTAGACTAGTTTGTGTCTGACTCACTGATGGTCCTGATGATGGAACTGAAACAGCACTGTCCAGTTGTACTGATGGCACATTTTCTGCAACTGGTGGAGACGTGATAACTGGCAGTCTCTCCATGTTTTCTCGCCATGGTAACATGTGATCCACATGCACTGTGCGCTGTCTCTGTCCCTCTTGATATATATATATATATATATATATATATATATATATATATATATATATATATATATATATATAAGAAAATACTTCACTTTCAGTGAATTCTATATATATATATATATATATATATATATATATATATATATATATATATATATATATATATATATATATATATATATATATATATATACAGAGGTGGGTAGAGTAGCCAGAAATTGTACTCAAGTAAGAGTACTGTTACTTTAGAGATTTATTACTCAAGTAAAAGTAATGAGTAGTCACCCAAATATTTACTTGAGTAAAAGTAAAAAGTATGTTGTGAAAAAACTACTCAAGTACTGAGTAACTGATGAGTAACATACACACACATATCATATATATATATATATATATATATATATATATATATATATATATATATATATATATATATATATATATACATATATACACATACATTGATATATACAGTATATCATTTATATTTATTTATTTTGCCGTTTTTGTTTACCTGTTAAAGGTGTTTTAATGAATATACATGCATGTTTAACACATATAGATTCCTTTCTTTCATGTTGACAAGAATATAAGTTGGTGTATTACCTGATTCTGATGACTTGCATTGATTGTAATCAGACAGCAGTGCTTAACGTCCACGTTTTCAAATGCAGGAGAAAAAAAGTTCCTCCTTTCTGTCTAATACCACATGAAAGTGGTTGGTTTTTGGTATCTTATTTGTCCAGCTTCCATATTCGTTTTCACACACTTTACAAGAAATACATTGGCGGCAAACTCCGTAGCTTGCTAGCTTGTTTGCGCTGGCTTTCGGAGACTCTTATTTTGAAAGCGCAGGCGCGATGGAGCGGCACTTTTATTGTGAAGACAGGAACTGTGCAGTCAGTCTTTAGGCTTGTGACGGGATGTACGTTTGAAATAAAAAAGTGTCTTTTTTCCTTCACACTTTTGATTGATTGATTGAAACTTGTATTAGTAGATTGCACAGTACAGTACATATTCCGTACAATTGACCACTAAATGGTAACACCCCAATAAGTTTTTCAACTTGTTTAAGTCAGGTCATGTGACCGCCTGGCTCTGTTTGATTGGTCCAACGTCACCAGTGACTGCATCTGATTGGTGGAACGGAGTCAAACGTCACTAGTGACTGCATTTTATTGGTGGAACGGAGTGAAACGTCACCAGTAACGCAGGCACTTTGAAGGTCTGTCTGACAGACCAAAACAAACAAAGCGTGCATTAACAGATCGATAAAAATTAGTAGCGAGTAGCGAGCTGAATGTAGATAAAAGTAGTGGAGTAAAAGTAGCGTTTCTTCTCTATAAATATACTCAAGTAAAAGTAAAAGTAAGTTGCATTAAAACTACTCTTAGAAGTACAATTTATCCCAAAAGTTACTCAAGTAGATGTAACGGAGTAAATGTAGCGCGTTACTACCCACCTCTGTATATATATATATATATATATATATATATATATATATATATATATGAAATACTTGACTTGGTGAATTCTAGCTGTAAATATACTCCTCCCCTCTTAGCCACGCCCCCAACCACGCCCCCCACACCCACCCCCCACCTCCCGAAATCGGAGGTCTCAAGGTTGGCAAGTATGACTTACACTGTGTTTATTTTGGGTCCCCCGGCTGACAGGCAGCTAGCAGCTAACTGTGTACGTCCATAATTTGGAACTCCGTTAATAATCATCACCTCTATTGCGGCAAATACATGACATTACTTCATATATTAAGTTTCATTATGAGGTATTGTTATCACTGGAGGACGAGGCTAAACATGTTACACGCCAAGAGCTTAATATGGCTTTGTGGCTTAGACCTTATGTGCTGTCAGAGACCCTGAAGCCCATCCCTGAAGGAAGTCTTATCTCCAAGTGAAAGCATGTCAACAATTCGTGACAGTTGACAATGAAATGTGTCTCAGGTTTCAGACTGCAGTGATGTGGAGTGAATCACATGGGGGGGGGGGGGGGATGGGGGGCAGTGTTGTTATGGGGGACTTTTGGACTGTGTAGTCTGGTACTAAAAGTGTGCGGGCAGACTGGTGGTGCTGGGAAGACGCTGAGCGACTTCTTGAGGAGATCAAACATGGGAGTGTGCGATGAACAAGGGTAAGTAAGGGACTCCACTTTGTTCTGGAAATGTGAGTTTGGCATGATGGCGAGAACTGAGTCACCTTACGTCTACTGAAAGTCTCTTTCAGCCTTTCTTCCTCACTTCTTTGGGGTTAGGCTTTTAATTAAATGATTTGATTCATTATTCATTTTTGAGCAACGACAGTTTAAAAAAAAAAGGGCCTTATTCATTAGTGATGAAAAAAAAGTCACACATTAATAATACTTATTAATAATTATTTTATGTTTTGTGTGTGTGTGTGTGTGTGTGTTTTGCTCTTTTTTTTGTCATAGAAAACATATTTTTTTATGGCAAAAACACAAAATATGCAATATTTCCCACCCAAAACATTTCAAAGTGGAATATTTAGTGTCAAGTAATTCGAGCGGTAAATTGGTCAATTATCCATAACAACATGGATTTTGATTCATTATTGTTTTTTGAATCAACGACAGTTTTTGAAAAAGGGCCTCATTCATAAGTGTTAAAAATAAGTCACAAATTATTATATATTTTTTTAAACTTTACACTCATAAATCTCTAGATCACCTTCAGATCTATCAGTCAATAATACGTATTAATAATTATTTTATGTTTTTGTGTGTGTGTGTGTGTGTGTGTGTGTGTGTGTGTGTGTGTGTGTGTGTGTGTGTGTGTGTGTTTTTTGCCGTTTTTTTTGTCATAGAAAACATTTTTTTCAATGGCAAAAACACAAAATATGCAATATTTCCCCCCCAAAACATTTCAAAGTGGAATACTTAGTGTCAAGTAATTAGAGCCGTAAATTGGTCAATTATCCATAACAATGTGGATTTTGATTCATTATTGTTTTTTTGAATCAATGACAGTTTTTGAAAAAGGGCCTCATTCATAAGTGTTAAAAATAAGTCACAAATTATTATATATTTTTTTAAACTTTCCACTCATAAATCTCTAAATCACCTTCAGATCTATCAGTCAATAAGACGTATTAATAATTATTTTATGTTTTTGTGTGTGTGTGTTTTTGCCCTTTTTTTTTGTCATAGAAAACATTTTTTTTATGGCAAAAACACAAAATATGCAATATTTCCCCCCCAAAACATTTCAAAGTGGAATATTTAGTGTCAAGTAATTGGAGCCGTAAATTGGTCAATTATCCATAACAACGTGGATTTTGATTCATAATTATTTTTTGAGCAATGACAGTTTAAAAAAAACTTAGGTGTCCAATTACTTGACATCAAATATTTCACTTTAAAACATTTTTAGGGGAAAATATTGCATATTTTGTGTGTTTACCATAAAAAATAAGTTTTATATGACAAAAAGGGCATAAAACAAACACACACACACACCATCATCATCGGCGGTCACTCGAACGGGTATGACGAACCTCCTGGTAGGAGTGTATCCCTTTATGGAGGATGCCTGTGCGTGAATTTGTTTAACGTGGGGAGACTGGTGCACACGGTGGTGCACAGACAGTCACCAATCGGGTCAGGGTCCTGTGGCATGGAGTCCAAGACGACTGGGGACCCTTTTCTGCTGCAGCCTTCTTCCGCCATCGCAGCCGTTGTGGTAGTTCTTAAATCTACCGTCTTCCGCCTGCTCCGCCGTTGAGGTTTTCACCGTATCCCTGACTAGAGGGCAGTCAGGTACTAGACTTTTGCCAAGGGCCACCTGGGGTAACAGTAGTAAAGGGGTTAACCTCCTAGTGCCCCAAGACCCCATAGAGGAGCCTCCACTGCCGGATGCACTTTAATGTCATGCCAGGACACACACACACAATATAGATGTATATATATATATATATATATATATATATATATATATATGTTTGTGTGTGTGTATATATATATATATATATATACCGTATTTTCCGCACCATAAGGCGCCCTGGGTTATAAGCCGCGCCTTCAATGAACGGCATATTTCAAAACTTTGTCCACCTATAAGCCGCCCCGTGTTGTAAGCCGCATCTAACTGCGCTAAAGGAATGTCAAAAAAACAGTCAGATAGGTCAGTCAAACTTTAATAATATATTAAAACCAGCGTGATGTGGGCGCGCATGGAATCGTATATCAACATGGACGAAGCTGCGTGAAAAAAGCCACCCGGCCTCTTCGCGTAAACTTAAACTTACCTTAACCACTCGCTCATCTTTTCTTCATCCATCCCTTCGAGTTAGCTTTTATGATGACGCCGGCTGGAAAGGTCTCTTTTGGCAAGGTCTTCCTTTTGAATATCACCATGGGTGGAAGTTTCTGGCCATTAGCATGGCAAGCTAGAACCACAGTGAAGGATGACTTCTCATTCCCTGTGGTGCGAATATTCACCGTACGTGCTCCCGTTGTATCCACAGGAATATCAGTTGCTGTGAAATAGTAATCCGTGTGCGGATGGAGAGATTGCGTCTTTTCATGAACCGGATCCCTGTCGTTTAGTAGGAGCCATTTTGTGGTCTTTACAGATGTAAACACACAAAGGAAATTAAACGTACGGTAATATCCGCGCGCTTTTTCTTCTTCTACGCGGGCGGGTGGTTGCTTACAGTAGAAGAAGAAGCGCTTCCTGTTCTATGGGGGCGGGTGCTTACCTTGGCGGTTGCTTGTGTAGAAGAAGAAGCGCTTCCTGTTCTACCGGGAAAAAAGATGGCGGCTGTTTACCGTAGTTACGAGACCGAAACTTTATGAAAATGAATCTTAATATTTATCCATATATAAAGCGCACCGGGTTATAAGGTGCACTGTCAGCTTTTGAGAAAATCTGTGGTTTTTAGGTGCGCCTTATAGTGCGGAAAATACGGTATATATATATATATATATTCAACAAGAACAACATTAAATTGAGCTACAGCTGTATGAACAATATACGACAAATTATCTCAAACCACAACAAAACAATTGCAAATGAGCCGTCG
>NC_084571.2:20025000-20030000 GCF_033978685.3 Nerophis lumbriciformis | reverse complement strand
ACAGCTTCCCAAAAATTGCTCAGTCTTTCACAAGAAAGATGAGGCGAGGTACACCCCTTTGTCCACAACTACATGAGCAAATAGTCAAACAGTTTAAGAACAACGTTTCTCAAAGTGCAATTGCAAGAAATTTAGGCATTTCAACATCTACAGTCCGAAATATCATCAAAAGGTTCAGAGAATCTGGTTGGAAACCAACATTGAATGACCGTGACCTTCGATCCCTCAGACGGCACTGTATCAAAAACCGACATCAATCTCTAAAGGATATCACCACATGGGCTCAGGAACACTTCAGAAAACCACTGTCACTAAATACAGTTCGTCGCTACATCTGTAAGTGCAAGTTAAAGCTCTACTATGCAAAGCAAAACCCATTTATCAACAACGTCCAGAAACACCGCCGGCTTCTCTGGGCCCGAGATCATCTAAGATAGACTCATGCAAAGTGGAAAAGTGTTCTGTGGTCTGACTAGTCCACATTTCAAATTGTTTTTGGAAATATTCGACATCGTGTCATCCAGACCAAAGGGGAAGCGAACCATCCAGACTGTTATCGACGCAAAGTTCAAAAGCCAGCATCTGTGATGGTATGGGGGTGCATTAGTGCCCAAGGCATGGGTAACTTACACATCTGTGAAGGCACCATTAATGCTGAAAGGTACATACAGGTTTTGTAACAACATATGCTGCCATCTAAGCGGCGTCTTTTTCATGGACGCCCCTGCTTATTTCAGCAAGACAATGCCAAGCCACATTCAGCACATGATACAACAGCGTGGCTTCGTAAAAAAAGAGTACGGGTACTTTCCTGGCCGCCTGCAGTCCAGACCTGTCTCCCATCGAAAATGTGTGGCGCATTATGAAGCGTAAAATACGACAACGGAGACCCCCGGACTGTTGAACGACTGAAGCTCTACATAAAACAAGAATGGGAAAGAATTCCACTTTCAAAGCTTCAACAATTAGTTTCCTCAGTTCCCAATCGTTTATTGAGTGTTGTTAAAAGAAAAGGTGATGTAACACAGGGGTGAACATGCCCTTTCCCAACTACTTTGGCACGTGTTGCAGCCATGAAATTTTAAGATAATTATTATTTGCAAAAAAAAAATAAAGTTTATGAGTTTGAACATCAAATACCTTGTCTTTGTAGTGCATTCAACTGAATATGGGTTGAAATGGATTTGCAAATCATTGTATTCCGTTTATATTTACATCTAACACAATTTCCCAACTCATTTGGAAACGGGGTTGTATGTATATAAGAATGGGAAAGAATTCCACTTTCAAAGCTTCAACAATTAGTTTCCTCAGTTCCCAATCGTTTATTGAGTGTTGTTAAAAGAAAAGGTGATGTAACACAGGGGTGAACATGCCCTTTCCCAACTACTTTGGCACGTGTTGCAGCCATGAAATTTTAAGATAATTATTATTTGCAAAAAAAAAATAAAGTTTATGAGTTTGAACATCAAATATCTTGTCTTTGTAGTGCATTCAACTGAATATGGGTTGAAATGGATTTGCAAATCATTGTATTCCGTTTATATTTACATCTAACACAATTTCCCAACTCATATGGAAACGGGGTTGTATGTATATATGTATCCCACACATATGTAAATGTATATATACTGTATTTTTCGGAGTATAAGTCGCACCGGAGTATAAGTCGCACCTGCCGAAAATGCATAATAAAAAAGGAAAAAAACATATATAAGTCGCACTGGAGCCCGGCCAAACTATGAAAAAAACTGCGACTTAGAGTCCGAAAAATACGGCACGTATATATATATATATATATATATATATATATATATATATATATATGTATCTCACACATATATAAATGTAATATGAATCTCACACATATATAAATGTATATATGAATCTCACACATATATATATGTATACATGTATCTCACACATATATAAATGTATATATGTATCTCACACATATATAAGAGGAAGGTCAACACAGGCTAATGTTGTGGTCGCCATGGCGCCATCCAGGGAGACGTTCAGCCTCATCCTGATGAGAGGCTCTGGTGACACATTTTGTCAGACTACTCCCACAAACGCCTTAATAAAAACCAAGTGATACATATAAATATGTTTCTGCTCCCAGCAGAGCTCCAGGGACTTGCTGGTGAGTTAGTTTCTCTTCATAACTGCGCTTTTAATGGGAGGTCACCATGGCAACCAGTCAATAACGCTTGCCACTTCACTGCGTAAATGTCACCAGCTAGGCATATTTGCCTCTTTTTTCATGTCTTTGTTCAGCAAACCAACACAAGACTGGGGGACAGAATCTGGAATCTGGAATTTGGATGTGGGATCAGAGCCAAAATGGAGGCCTTGGTAGCATTGGCGGTTCTAGAAAACCAACACAAGACTGGAGAAAAAAATCAACCCGTGAATTTGGATGTGGGATCAGAACCAAAATGGAGGTTGTGCTGTCAGTGGTGGTTCTAGAAAACCAGCACAAGACTGGGGGGACAAAATCCACCCAGGAATTTGGATGTGGGATCAGAGCCAAAATGGAGGCTCTACTGTTACTGGCGGTTCTAGAAAACCAACACAAGACTTGGGGACAAAATCTACCGAGGAATTTAGATTTGGGATTGGAGCCGAAATGGAGGTTGTACTGTCGGTGGCGGTTCGAGCAACAAACCAACACAAGACCGGGTGACAAAACCCATCCGGGAATTTGGATGTGGGATCAGAACCAAAATGGAGGTTGTGCTGTCAGTGGTGGTTCTAGAAAACCAACACAAGACTGGGGAGACAAAATCCACCCCGGAATTTGGATGTGGTATCAGAACCAAAATGGAGGTCCTGCTGCCAGTAGCAGTTCTAGAAAACCAACACAAGACTGGGGGGACAAAATCCACCCAGGAATTTGGATGTGGGATCAGAGTCAAAATGGAGGCTCTACTGTCACTGGCAATTCTAGAAAACCAACACAAGACTGGGGGACAAAATCTACCAAGGAATTTAGATTTGGGATTGGAGCCAAAATGGAGGCCGTGCTGTCGGTGGCGTTTCTAGCAACAAACCAACACAAGACCGGGTGACAAAACCCATCCAGGAATTTGGATTTGGGATCAAAACCAAAATGGAGGCAGTGTTATAAGTGACGGTCCTAGAAAACCAACAGAAGACTGGCGAAAAATCCACTCAGCAATTTTGATGTGGTATCAGAACCAAAATGTAGGCTGTGCTGGCAGTGACGATTCTAGCAACAAACTAACACAAGACTGGGGGACAAAATCCATCCAGGAATTTGGATTTGGGATCAGAGCCAAAATGGAGGCCCTGCTAGCAGCGGCGGTTCTAGAAAACTAACACAAGACAGGGTGACAAAATCCACCCAGGAATTTTAGGTTTTGGATCAGAGCCAAAATGGAGGTTGTGCTGGCAGTGGCGGTTGAAGCAAACTAACACAAGACTGGGGGAAAAATCCATCCAGGAATTTGGATGTGGTATCAGAACCAAAATGCAGGCCGTGTTATCAGTGGCGGTTCTAGCAACAAACCAACACAAGACCGGGAAACAAAATCCACCGAGGAATTTGGATGTGGTATCAGAGCCAAAATGGAAGCCGTGTTATCAGTAGCAGTTCTAGAAAACCAACACAAGACCAGGTGACAGTTGCCTTGCCCTGGATAAATAAAGATTAAATAAATATACAAAGTAGAAATATATTTCATTACCCAGCAGGCTTAGCGCTGTACACAAGTAGGACAACAATTGTGGTATCGGAGTCAAAATGGAGCGATAGGAATATTTTCATCCTTCCATTGTTATTGACCAATGACGTGACGAACGTGTGGTGTGCTCCACCAGTGGGTGGATGGACCAAGGATGACCCCTCATGTCCGGTGGAGCAGTTCTCTCTTGAGTACAACGAGTGGAGGACAGCAGCTCGCGTGGTCAACCAACGAGGCAACATGGCCGTAGGCACCCTGGACGGCAAGATCTACACTGTGGGTGGAGAGGACAACGTGCGGTGTTACAACAATGTAGAGAGGTGAGTAAAACCACACCGCTGCCCGTTGTCCTTCCCCCCCCCTCCACCTCTCGCCAAAACCTATTTTTCATGCCAACAAAGCAAACTTTGGCGCTCAGAAGTGTGGCTCCACTTTTCAAAACGCGCTAATTTACATTGACTATGCGGTAGACGTACGTGATACTGATTAGCATTAGCAATTTTACATGGCGATTTCAACACCCCTCCCCAAATGTGTTGATACAACGAAAATGTACGTTACAACCAAACAGCTGGTGTGTAGTAAGCCCAATACTTACAGTAAAAAACACTTTTTGGGGCGCAACAAAAGGTACCAAGTCCCGGTACCTGGAAACTGATACTGGTATTCAACGGTACCGATTTACAGTAGTTTTGTGTGTGTTAATAAATATCGATTGTTCTGAATTATTTTTTATTGCAACTTGAGGGACGGCGTGGCGCAGTGGAAGAGTGGCCGTGCGCAACCCAAGGGTCCCTGGTTCAATCCCCACCTAGTACCAACCTCGTCATGTTCGTTGTGTCCTGAGCAAGACACTTCACCCTTGCTCCTGATGGGTGCTGGTTAGCGCCTTGCATGGCAGCTCCCTCCATCAGTGTGTGAATGTGTGTGTGAATGGGTAAATGTGGAAGTAGTGTCAAAGCGCTTTGAGTACCTTGAAGGTAGAAAAGCGCTATACAAGTACAACCCATTTATCATTTATTTATTTTAAAAATGAACTGATTTTGTCAAGTTGTTATACTTTGTTTTATTATTGCATTTCTGACTCTATTTTTTAAAGATACATTAATTTTAAAAAAATGATTTTTTTTTTTTTAATTAATTAAAAATCGTAACAAGTAAGGATCTCGATTAATTCTAATTTGTATTTTTTTAAATTATTTATTTATTTTATTTTTTTTGACACCGTTGATTAATAATGCTTTATTTTATGACCAAGACTACAATAGTCTAATTTACCATTGAGGGTAG
>NC_084571.2:19917500-20022500 GCF_033978685.3 Nerophis lumbriciformis | reverse complement strand
TCTTGTATGTAGGGGCCGTTGTTTCCAGACTGTTCTTTCCCACTTTACTTGAAAGCATCTTATATAACCCAGACATCAACATCCCATTGTGATGACTAACAAAGTAGGTGTTGTGCTCTTTGTTTGGTCGCTGCAGGTACGATCCAAAAATGAACGCATGGAGCAAGCAGGTGCCGATGCTGACGAGACGCACCGGAGCTGCCGTGGCCATGCTGGATAATCACCTGTATGTAGTCGGAGGCAACGATGGAGATCTGACGCTCAACTCAGGTACGACATGTGACCCCAAATTGTCATGTACCAGCTTACAGGATTAGGATTCAACACATTTGTCTTTTTAAAGATTCAAAACTAATAGGGTCAAATTAGATTAGCTAGTTACGTGTTACGCAGATTAATAATAATAATAATTATACATTTGATGGGCCTGCTATCTGTGCCCTGGACTTTTAAGATGCAGAGTGTCTGAATCCATGAGTTTTAGGTGTAACTGTACAAAGTGAGCCACACAGCTAGCCTAAAACATTAGCATGTTTACATAAAAAGGCTAACACTTAGCATGTGTGCTAACGATAGGATGTTAACATATATCATGTGTCGCACACCAAGTTATATGACTGTAATGTGTATGGCAGTGGAATTAGAGAAAAAAAGTGTGAAATTAGCTGAAAAAGTTAGCATTAAATGTTAGCATGCTAACAGGTAACATGTTTCACATACCAAGTTGTATGACTGTTAGGTGTATTCCTCTGGAATTACAGTAAAAAGTGTAAAATTTGCACACAAAAAAGTTAGCACTTTAATGTAAGCGTGCTAGCATGTTAACATTAGCATGCTAACAGTTAACAACTGTATACCAAGTTATATGACTATAGGGTAAATGTTTGTAAAATTAGCTCAAAAAGCTAGCATATTAATGTTAGCATGCTAACAGTTAGCATGTTTCACATACCAAGTTATATTCCTATAAGGTGTATGGCTGCAGAATTAGACAAAAAAGTGTAAAATGTGCACAAAAAAAAAGTTAGCACTTTAATGTTAGCATTCTAGCATACTAACAGTAGCATGCTAACAGTTAACAAGTGTCACGTACCCAGTTATATGACTGTAAGGTGTATGGCTGTCTAATTAGAGAAAGAAACGTAAAGTTAGCTAAAAAGTTAGCATGTTAATGTAGGTATGCTAGCATGCTAACAGTTAACAAGTGTCACATACCAAGTTATATGACTCTAGGGTAAACGGTTGCAAAATTAGCTCAAAAAGCTAGCACTTTACTGTTAGCACGCTAACGTAAACATGCTAGCCCGCTAACATTAAATGCTAACGCACATTAACTGCTAGCAAACTTGCTCGACACCAACACAGATAGAAAAAAACATGATTTTGTACTGTGGGGCCCTGCTGTCTGTCTATGTCGTGTGCCCATTAAACTGTTAGTTACGGCCCTGTACAAACACCAGACTCAGATACCTGAGGGGAGGGGCTGTCACGTGACTTTAAAGGACTTCATCAAATCAAATCAACTTTATTTATAAAGCACATTTAAAATTTACCACAGGGGTAGCCAAAGTGCTGTACACTGGGCAGGTTAAAAGATAATATGAGAACCGAGCAAACACAACACAACACAAACAGAGCACGATAAAAAATAAATAACTAAAATAAATAGAACATAAAAACAGGTCCACAGCAGGTGTATTATGGGGCGCCATAGCAGGACGGATATCACTCAGTGTTAAAAGCCACGGAATAGATGAACCTGCCACTACTACACAATGACAGCAGTTTATGTAGGATTTGTTGAAAAACTTAATGCCGAACAATGTCTGATTGTGGGCAAACGCTTCGAGATATCGACTTTTTGTAAAAATCGTGAGCGCCTCAAGGCTTTGAGGAACGTTTCGGTGTTCTCAGATTTGCAATAAATGAAAAATTGGCCGAGTTAAAGCAAGTAGGAAAATGTGATTTTTTGTGTTTTTCAGCGCCGACATCTAACATTGGAGTCAATGAGAGATTTAGCTGACTTTCTTGGCTTTGAGGGCCACCAAAAGCCAAATGGGACACATGAGCGCCATAAAAGTGACATTTTCTGAGAGAGGACGTGTGTCAACATTTTCACCGAAACACATGACAGTGGCATATAAGATGTGGCCGTGAGGACAGGTTGATCACCAAAATAAAGCACATTTTTGGGATTCTAATTAGAGTGCAAGCCATCTGCTTTAATGGGAAAACCCCGATGGCACTTGCCTCCTTCCGATGGCCATCCACCCAAAACCAAACATTGGACGTAAAAACTTTTTAGCCAGGGTTAAAGTAGACAAGTGTGTGAACAAAATGAGACATTAAGCACCGAGCTACGTGAAAGCATGGCTCAGCTACAAGAGGAGGTCATCTCGCAGTCTGCTGGAAATATCCGCCTTTATTAAGGTTGCATACCCATTCAATGGGCCCATAGCGATTAGTTTTCGAAATAGCGTCGCCATGATAACACGAAATGTTCCCAAGTTAAAGCCTTAAAGTTCCCCCGTCGGCACGAACGAGACCTTTCTGAATAATATATACAAACGTTTGTATATATATATATATACCGTATTTTTCGGAGTATAAGTCGCACCGGAGTATAAGTCGCACCTGCCGAAAATGCATAATAAGGAAGGAAAAAAACATATATGAGTCGCACTGGAGCCCGGCCAAACTATGAAAAAAACTGCGACTTATAGTCCGAAAAATACGGTATATAACATATGTGGGGGTTCATTGGTTCGTCACGTATTACGTGTAAGAGATACGTGCAGAACTATAATAATATTAAAAGTTGAAGTATGAGCAATAATAATATGGGCTATCGTAGCAGGCCCATAATAATAATAATAGTTTGATAACTACAACATTAAATTTGGGTAGAAAATGGTGAAAAGCCAAAGTGAAACGCTAAAAATTAGTACAACGGCCAAATAACGTTATGTTACAAAACATACGATTCTGAAGGTGTATACTTGTAAAATGTGTTAAAAAAGCTAGCATGCTAATGTTAGCATGCTAACAGGTTACATGGGTCAAGTATCAACATATGATGTCCATGACATATGAGTACATTCAGTCCTATTGAGTACCATTGAGTACATTCAGTACCATGGAGTACCATTGAGTACATTCAGTACTAGTGAGTACCATTGAGTACATTCAGTACTAGTGAGTACCATTAAGTACATTCAATACTATTGAGTACCATTGAGTACATACAGTACTATTGACTACCATTAAGTACATTCTTTGGGCATTCAATCAATGGCAACTGGACTTTTAAGTTTGTCTTAGAAGACATTTGATCTCTCATCTCACATGATCATAGACCTAGACTGGTCAGATCTAGTCATGGACCTGCACTGGTCAGATCTAATAATAGACTTACATTTGTCAGCTCAAGTCATAGAATTAGATTGGTCACATCTAGTCTTAGACTTAGATTGGTCAGATCTAGTCTTAGACTTAGATTGGTCACATCTAGTCTTAGACTTGGATTGGTCAGATTTAGTCTTAGACTTATATTGGCCAGATCTGGTTTTAGACTTAGATTGGTCACATTTAGTCTTAGACTTACAGTACATTGGTCAGATCTAGTATTAGACTTACATCAGTCATATGTTGTCATAGACCTACATTGGTCACATATAGTCTCAGATGTTGTCATAGACCTACATTGGTCACATATAGTCTCAGACTTACATTGGTCAGATCTAGTCTTGGACTTACATTGGTCAGATTTAGTCTTAGACTTACATTGGTCAGATCTAGTTTTAGACTTAAATTGGTCAGATCTAGTTTTAGACTTAGATTGGTCACATCTAGTCTTAGACTTGGATTGGTCAGATTTAGTCTTAGACTTACATCAGTCATATATTGTCATAGACCTACATTGGTCACATATAGTCTCAGACTTACATTGGTCAGATCTAGTCTTGGACTTACATTGGTCAGATTTAGTCTTAGAATTACATTGGTCAGATCTAGTTTTAGACTTAAATTGGCCAGATCTAGTTTTAGACTTAGATTGGTCACATTTAGTCTTAGACTTACAGTACATTGGTCAGATCTAGTCTTAGACTTACATCAGTCATATATTGTCATAGACCTACATTGGTCACATATAGTCTCAGACATACATTGGTCAGATCTAGTCTTAGACTTACATTGGTCAGATTTAGTCTTGGATTTACATTGGTCAGATCTAGTCTGAAGACTCGCCCCCTCAGCGTCGAGTTCTTTTAAACATCTTTAAACATCTTTTAAAAGATGTTCTTTTAAACATCTTTCTTCTTTCGAGGAAATTCCAACACCTTAGTGTAATTGAAACCGAAACATCAAACCGTTTTAGCTGTAGTCCAGTATAGTACGGAGAACTGTACAGGAAGTCTGCACACTCTGACAATATGTTGGACATGGACACATACAAAACCACCCCGGACCTTAGCAAAGATAAACAAGAGTTATGTTGTGCTGCCAACCGTTCTGACTATTTCTGTCTCTGAGAAGTACAGGCCCGTATAATTCCCACAAACTATTTCTGGTCAGGGTCTACTGTTTAGGAATACAGTCTTTAAAAAGGGACTTTAGACGAATGTCCTCTTTTCTGACTGATAAATGTTACAATGTTGGATGTTACATGTTTTGATACCTCTGACTGCTGTGTGGTTTGTAAGTTTTCACAGTGGTCCATTACTCTTCTCCTGTAGACTAGTACCTGCTCTGTGCCTCTCTGTACTGGGACTGTTGTCATCCCTTCTGGTCCTCGGACTTGTTTTGTCATCATGGGCCAGTACACATTTAGATAAGCTGCTGAACTCTGACAGAACGACGGCACCGCTGCGTCTCTACTTCCTCAGGAAGCTGCGGCGTGCTTGATGAGAGAGCTCCATCCTTTGGAGCTTGGACAGAGAGCAGCAGCATAAACAAGGGTGTGGCACAGCATAAACAAGGGTGTGGAACAGCAGCTGCACAGCTGAAGAGAGGAAGGCACTGCAGAGGGTGGCAAAAGAAACCGGTCTCTCTCTTTGATCCCCTCCAATTAGGCAGTAGGACCACCAGTCTGAGGAACAGCTCCTTTATAGAAGCTGTGAGACTACGTTTACACTGCAGGCCAAAGTTGCCCAAATCTAATTTATTTTAAAAAAAAAATCATCCATCCATCCATCCATCCATCCATCCATTTCCCCCCGCTTGTCCGAGGTCAGGTCGCTGGGGCAGCAGCCTAAGCAGAGAAGCCTGGACTTTCCTCTCCCCAGCCACTTCGTCCAGCTCTTCCCGGGGGATCCCGAGGCGTTCCCAGGCCAGCTGAGAGACATAGTCTTCCCACTGTGTCCTGGGTCTTCCCCGTGGCCTCCTATCGGTTGGACGTGCCCGCAACCCCTCCCTAGGGAGGCGTTCAGGCGGCATCCTGACCAGATGCCTGAACCACCTCACCTGGCTCCTCTCCACGTGGAGGAGCAGTGGCTTTACTCTGAGCTAACTTATGTCTGTCAGTCATTTCAATATGGAAGCGCTAAAAACTAGAAAAAAGATGGCAGGGAGAAGACATTGTGTCGGAAGACATTTATGTACCCTGGTGTAAATTGCAATGCTTTCTGGCCTGTGTGTGACCTCGTCTGCATTGAAAGTATCTTTTCTCCCTTCTCGTTACTCATTTAACAATGCACCATTGTTCCCAGTGTGGGCATTTTCCACTAAGTTGCGTCATATGCTCTCTCCCCCTCCAAACTGAGCCCACTCTCTCCCTCCCACCTTGTATTCAGTGTATAAAGAAAAACTCTCTCCCCCCTCCAAACTGAGCCTACTTCCTCCCTCCCGCCTTGTATTCAGTGTATAAAGAAAAACACATCTCTCTTCCTTTCGCGCATTCCTTCAATACTTGCTACAAATTTGACCTGTGCCTTTTGAAATGCTCAAGCTTTTCAAATAAATCTAAAAAAGACAATTATGTTTGACTACTTTATTAGAACATTTCCAATACAACACGGTCGAAGTGGAGGAACATAAATAAGACCGCCCACAAAACAGTCAGAAAGCGGCTTGAAGAAGGTCTGTTTTGACCAAAAAAACACTATTACATGTCATGTAGACCAGTGGTCCCCAACCTTTTTGTAGCTGCGGACCGGTCAACGCTTGAAAATTTGTCCCACGGACAAGAAATACAAACATGTGTGCTTACAGACTGTATCCCTGCAGACTGTATTGATCTATATTGATATATAATGTAGGAACTAGAAATATTAATAACAGAAAGTAACAACCCTTTTGTGCAAATGAGTGTGAATGAGTGTAGTAAATGGGGAGGGAGGTTTTTTGGGTTGGTGCATTAATTGCAAGTGTATCTTGTGTTTTTTATGTTGATTTAATAAAAATAAAAAAAATAAATAAAACATTAATTTTTTTAATTTCTTGTGCGGCCCGGTACCAATCGATCCACTGACCGGTCCTGGGCCGCGGTTGGGGACCACTGATGTAGACCACAAGGAAGTGTTTTATGTTGGGGAAAATATCTCAATATGACCCCTGAATGCCTCCACAAACAAACCACTTGCAGACACATTTGGAAAGCGGGCTATAAATGAGAATGTATAGCAAAGTTTCTACCAAAGTACAAAACCCAAAAGCAGTGAAGTTGTCACATTGTGTAAATGGTAAATAAAAAGAGAATACAATGATTTGCAAATCCTTTTTAACTTATATTCAATTGAGTAGACTGCAAAGACAATATATTTAATGTTCACACTGAGAAACTTTGTTATTTTTTGCAAATATTAGCTCATTTGAAATTTGATGCCTGCAACATGTTTCAAAACAGCTGCCACAAGACTGAGAAAGTTGAGGAATGCTCATCAAATACTTATTTGGAACATCCCACAGGTGAACAGGCTAATTGGGAACAGGTGGGTGCCATGATTGGGTATAAAAGCAGCTTCATGACAGGCTCAGTCATTCACAAACAAGGATGGGGCGAGGGTCACCACTTTGTCAACAAATGCGTGAGCAAATTGTTGAACAGTTTAAAAACAACATTTCTCTACCAGCTATTGCAATTTGAATTTAGGGATTTCACCATCTACGGCCTGTAATATCATGAAAAGGTTCAGAGAATCTGGAGAAATCACTGCACGTAACATTGAATGCCCGTGACCTTAGATCCCTCAGGCGGTACTGCATCAAAAAGCGACATCAGTGTGTAAAGGATATCTCCACATGCGCTCAGGAACACTTCAGAAAACCACTGTCAGTAACTACAGTTGGTCGCTACATCTGTAAGTGCAAGTTAAAACTCTACTATGCAAAGCGAAATACATTTATCAACAACACCCAGAAACGCCGCAGGCTTCGCTGGGCCCAAGCTCATCTAAGATAGACTGATGCTAAGTGTAAAAGTGTTCTGTGGTCTGACGAGTCCACATTTCAAATAGTTTTTGGAAACTGTGGACGTTGTGTCCTCCGGCACAAAGAGGAAAAGAACCATCCGGACTGTTCTAGGCGCAAAGTGGAAAAGCCAGCATCTGTGATGGTATGGGGGTGTATTAGTGCCCAAGGCATGGGCAACTTACACATCTGTGAAGGCACCATTAATGCTGAAGGGTACATACAGGTTTTGGTGCGACATAGGTTGTTGTTATCATGGACGGCCCTGCTTATTTCAGCAAGACAATGCCAAGCCACGTGTTACAACAGCGTGGCTTCATAGTAAAAGAGTGCGGGTACTAGACTGGCCTGCCCGTAGTCCAGACCTGTCTCCCATTGAAAATGTGTGGTGCAATATGAAGGCTAAAATAGCAGAAGTGAGACTGTTGAACAACTTATGATGTACATCAAGCAAGAATGGAAATAATTCCACTTCAAAAATGTGTCTCCTCAGTTCCCAAACCTTTACTGAGTGTTGTTAAAAGGAAAGGCCATGTAACACAGTGGTAAAAATGCCGCTGTGACAACTTTTTTGCAATGTTGCTGCCATTAAATTATAAGTTAATAATTATTTACAAAAAATAACAAAGTTTCTCAGTGTGAACAATAAATATATTGTCTTTGCAGTCTATTCAATTGAATATAAGTTGAAAAGGATTTTCAAATCATTGTATTCTCTTTTTATTTACCATTTACACAACGTGACAACTTCACTGCTTTTTGGGTTTGTATATCTAAGATACATTTGATCTAGACCACAGGTGTCAAACTGGAGGCCCGGGCGCCCAATCTGGTCCACCACATTATTTTATAGGGCCTTCGAAAGCCTGTAAATAATATGCGTTCATAACGCATACATCTTCTCATTCTAAATGTATTAGTTCTTCATCTGGACAGAAATAAATACATGTACTGCATGTAATTGCATATCTTTTAAACTGGAATATCATCTGTTAATGCAGCAAATATTCTGTTATCGTACATTTCAAACTTTTTCCCGTTAAAATAAGAATATATACTTAAAAGAACAGCTTGACTTATGATTTAAAGCGAATTATCCATCAAATTGTACACCGTAAAAACAACCATATTTTATGATATTTTAACTGTCTCTTACTTGTCTCTTCTCCCTTTTGTAGCACTTTCAGCTTCTAGAAATATAAAGGTGCTATTCATTTTAAAACGTTTTACAGTTTATATTTATTTACAGTAATATGCTCTCAAAAAAAAACAGCATAAATTTTGCGGTAAAAATCTGGCAACTAAACTGGCAGGCTTTTTTTACTGTAAAATCTTCAGATTATTTTATGGCATGTGAAAAAATTAAATATATAAAAAATTATATTAAATAATAATAAATAATTATATTTAATTAACTAGTAATTGATTAAAATGAGTAAAAATGCATCAACAATTGTGTAAAAGCTAGAGCTGTCAAATGAATATTTTTTTTAAATCAGATTAATCACATGTGATTGCACGCTTGCATAAATAAAATGTGCTTGAGAATATTTACAGTGATGTGCTGTAAAAACCAGCATACATTTTTATGGTAAAATTCTGGCAACTGAGCTGCCGTTTTTTTCTATAAAATTTACAGATTATTTTAGATTATGTGGAAAAAATTATAAAACAAATATAAAAAATAATAATCATTTTTAAATAATAATAAATCCGTCCATTTTCTACCGCTTATTCCCTTTGGGGTCACGGGGGGCACTGGAGCCTATCTCAGCTACAATCGGGCGGAAGGCAGGGTACACCCTGGACAAGTATAATAATAAATCATTAATGTATATTTTAACTAATAACTTATTAAAATTATTAAAAATGCATCAGCAATTGGTCAAATTTAAGGCTGTCAAATGATTATTTGTTTAATTTACTGGCGTGCGTGACTGAAATTTGCTTAAGAAATCCCCCTATATGTGTCTACAATTGCAATGTTATTGTATTTTCTTTTAAACATTTGACTTGAATGCATGTCTTTTATTTGCATAACAGTTTTGGAAAAAAATTTATTATCATATCATTTATTCCTTTTTTGAGTATTTACACTGCTTTTTGTACTGACATATGCAGTCATGTGACCATCATGATAACTTGCATGATAAATCTAAGTTTGGTCACAATTTTTGGTGATGATCACATGAGTTAACTTGTTAATTTTGGCAGCCTTAGTGGAAATGAGCGTTGTACGGTATACCGGTACTGGTATAGAATCGCGGTACTAATGAATCAAAAACGGTACTATATTCTGTTTGAAAAGTACCGCTTCCCCATATTTTTTTAATGGGCATGACGGCGCGTGGTGACATTGCTGGTTTTACAAGCAGAGCAGCATGTTCAGCAGCGCACACACACAGAGTACTTAAAAGCAGACACAGTGTGTAGACAGAAAAGGGAGAATGGACGCATTTTTTGTAAAAAGTAATGATAAAGGTGAAGTTATAACACTGAAACACCCTCAGGAAGAGGTGCTTTAAGACATGGCTAGCTAGCTAGCAGCTAACATCCATCCGCAGTGTTTTAGCTACTTCTAAATCACTAATCCTCGCATCCATGGTGGCAAATAAAGTAAGTTTCTTACAAGTAGCATTATCACTGGAGGACGAGGAATAGCTTAACATGCTTCACTACACACCGGCGTCACCGCTAACAAAAGCTAGCACTCCTGAATGTAAACAAATGCCACTGTAATGATACCAAGTACAAGAGCGTATCTAGTCGATACTACTATGATTAGATCGATATTTTTTATCATCACAAAATCTTTTTTCGTTTTTTTATTTATATTATGTTTATAAAGTCAGTAAATACGTCCCTGCACACATGAGGACTTTGAATATGACCAATGTATGATCCTGTAACTACTTGGTATCGGATTGATACCTAAATGTGTGGTATCATCCAAAACTAATGTAAAGTATCAAAGAAGAGAAGAATAAGTGATTATTACATTTTAACAGAAGTGTAGATAGAACATGTTAAAACCGAAAATAAGCAGATATTAACAGTAAATGAACAAGTATATTGATAATCCATTGTTTACAGTTTGTCCCTCATAATGTAGACAAAATAATAGGTAGATAAATGACACAATATGTTACTGCCTACGTCAGCAGACTAAATAGGAGTATTTGTTTGTTTACTTACTACTAAAAGACAAGTTGTCTAGTATGTTCACTATTTTATTTAAGGACTAAATTACAATAATAAACATATGTTTCATGTACCCTAAAATTTTTTGTTAAAATAAAGACAATACTGAAATTTTTTGTGGTCCCCTTTATTTAGGAAAGTATTGAAATACATTTTGGTACCAGTACCAAAATATTGTTATTGAGACAGACTTAATAGAATTATATGTACAGTATATTCATGTATTAATTCAGTTTTCCCCTCGGATGGCAGCCATGTGGCCCTTAATAAAAAACAGTTCACAAGAAAGTGTTTAAAGTAGGTCAGAATTGAAAGATGAAGATTGGTGTTTGAGTGACATGTGACATAGTAAATGTAAATGAATGTTCTGCAGTGGAGAAATACAACCCTGAAGATGGCAGCTGGTCCATATGTGGCCACATGTCCACTCCCAGAGAGAATGCGGGCTGCGCCGTGTACCTGGGACACATCTACGTGGGTGGGGGCAGAGATGACCTGGGTTTGAACCTGTGCACGGTGGAGCGCTTCAACCCGGACACCATCAGGTGGACTCCAGTCAAGCGCCTGCGGAGCAAGAGGGACAACGTGAGTAGCGTACATGCAAGCCAGGATGTGACATTTAGTTTCATTTTGCTTGTGTTGCAGGCGTCCCTGGTGGTCTATGACGGAGCTCTGCTGGCCGCCGGGGGCTCCGATGGTGTGACCGATTTAAAAACAATCGAAATTTACAATCATGAAAGCAGCACATGGAGGTAAGGGAAGAATCTATGCTAGCTAGTTTATATTTCTGAAAAACAAAACCAATAGTGTCACATGGGCGTCGCATCTTATTGTGGGGGTTGTTCTCCCGGGATGCAGACGGACCACTTCGGACGAAGCGTGCAGGTAGGAACATGATTTATTGTCATAAATCATACATCATACAAAGAAACAGGAAACAAACAAAAGGAAAGTGTGCCGAACGCACGGGAAGCTAAGGCAACTACTTAGCACAGGAATCACTAACTAGGAAATAAGAATAACCCAACGTAAACATTCAGCAAACAACAAAGCCAGACTGAGCGTGGCGAGAAACGTGAATAAATAGTTCTCTGATTAGTGCTTGGCAGCAGGTGAGCGTGCCGAACACTAACCAGAGGCAGGTGAACCTAATCAGTACCCAAAGTAACCAAAGCAAACCCAGAGGTGCACAAAACAGGAACTAAGGGAGTCCAAAACTAACAGAACATGACTAAACAAAACATGATCCGGGCCACGGATCATTACAATCCCCCCTTAAGGACAGATTCCAGAGGTCCCCAGAATACCACAAAAAACACCAAGTTCAAGAGTCACGGGAGGGCGGAGGGAGGAGTTGGTGGTGGGTCGCCAGGACAAGTGTCCCCGAATCCACCGAGGACAAGTCAAGTGGCGTCGGCGAGTGGAACGCCGCTACAGCAGGCGAGGCGGACGACCACGGAATGGACGTGGCCATTGAGAAGGTGGACGCGAGTGACGGCAGAACCCCAGCAGCCTTTGAGTTCTACACCCAAGTCGTGGAGCTTGAGCAGCAGGCGAAGGAGGCTGCAGTGGTGCTGGAAGCAGCCGTGGAGCAGGAACCGGAAGCAGCCATGGAGCAGGAACCGGAAGTAGCCGTGGAGCAGGAACCGGTGCTAGCCGTGGTGCAGGAACCGGTGCTAGCCATGGTGCAGGAACCGGTGCTAGCCGTGGAGCAGGAGCCGGTGCTAGTCGTGGAGCAGGAGCCTGTGCTAGCTGTGAAGCAGGAGCTAGCCGTGGAGCAGGAGCTAGCCGTGGAGCTGGAACCGGTGCTAGCCATGGAGCAGATGCTAGCCGTGGAGCAGGTGCTAGCCGTGGAGCAGGTGCTATCCGTGGAGCAGGAACAGGTGCTAGCCATGGAGCAAGAACGTGTGCTAGCCTTGGAGCAAGAACGGGTGATAGCCTTGGAGCAGGATCGGGTGCTAGCCTTGGATCAGGATCGGGTGATAGCCTTGGAGCAGGATCGGGTGATAGCCTTGGAGCAGGGACAGGACGCGGAGAGGATAGCATCTTCAGGCCCACCTGGGCTGCGGTTAGCCGTGACCTTGGCGGAGGTGGCCTGGCTGGAGGTTCTGGCTTGGCACGCCAAAGAACTGGTGTTGGTGGTCGGGCAGGGGGAAGCGGATGCCAGACGCTACACTAATTGTCAGGAACAGTCTTAAAGGGTGCAACAAGAGTAATTGGGGGCGGAGCCAGAGTCACTGGGGGTGAAGTCAGAGTCATTGAGGGCGGAGCTTAAGTCCTGGAGGATAGGGACTGACCTGGTGAGCGAGTCTGTAAAAAAATATTTTGATATTCCGCTATGGTTGAACGAATGTCCTTAGCGGGAGGCAGATCGAATGAATTTGAAAAAGAATAATCCTGCTCTGTGACGTCATCACTACGCGGCGGCGTTATGTCATCAGCGCGGGTGTCCATCTGGCTCACAGCCCAGTCGGTGAAATGTTTGACGAAGTGACTGATTGGATTACCTCACATCGGCGGCGAGGATGACTGGGCTGCTTGTGGCTTGCTTTTGTCCGAAGGAGGAGTTTGCGGGATTGACGCATCCTGACGGCGAGTCGAAGCCTTTTTGGACGACTTCCGTCCTCGCTGACACGTCCGGTACTGCGGTGTGGCGATGTCCTCGGGCCAAAGGGGGTGGATGGGTACCAGCGAACCACCGGGGCATCACACCATCTCTTCGAGTTCCACGGGGGAATAGCGGAGCGTCTACGCCTCCATCGCTCTTAGCACCCTGCTCGTGCCAACCTCCTCGAAGCCCGTTGCGAGGGAATGGTAAGCTGGCTCCGTTCTGTCTCATGGGCGTCGCATCTTACTGCGGGGGTTGTTCTCCCAAGATGCAGACGGACCACTCCGGACGAAGCGTGCAGGTAGGAACATGATTAATTGTCATAAATCATACACCATACAAAGAAAAAGGAAACAAACAAAAGGAAAGCGTGCTAATCGTATGGGAAGATAAGGCAACTACTTAGCACAGGAATCATTAACTCGGAAATATGAATAACCCAACTGTTGCATACAGCAAAACAACAAAGCCAGACTGAGCGTGGCGAAAAACGTGAATAAATAGTTCTCTGATTAGTGCTCGGCAGAAGGTGAGCGTGCCGAACACTAACCAGCGGCAGGTGAACCCAATCAGTACCTATGGTAACCAAAACCAGGGGTGCACAAAACAGGAACTAAGGGAGTCCAAAACTAACAGAACATGACTAAACAAAACAAGTGTTGAAGAAAGGACCACTGAAGACTGAGGGAGTAAAATGAACGCCAGAAGAGAGGGGACACTTATTGGTTAACTTACAGGTTGAGCTTGTTTCCCCTGTCTTCTGTCCAGCGTTTTACTCCACACCCTGCTTCTTCTTCTTTATTTTCGGCATAGGGCACCATGCGCAAAGAACAGTAGCTCTGACGGCCTTAAATGGACTCAGCAGCACCCCCTGTGGTTGTAGAGTGCTAATTAAAGGTGGACTACGACTGCTTAAAGTTTTAACTTGAAGATAATCGTTTTTATACTTTTGGATTGTTTTTGAAAAAAACAATTGTTTTATTTGTGAATTTATTTCATTTAATTGTATTTATTGTTACTATTTTACCAGCATGAAACAGTTTTTATCTTTGCGAATTGTTTTTTTTTTACTTGAAGAACATTTTTATCCTTGCGAATAGTTTTTTCTATTTCAAGAAATAGTTTTTTTTACTTGCAAATTGTTTTTATTTGAAGAAAGTTTTTTTATACTTGCAAATGGTTTTATTTTTTAGTTGCAGCAGAATTTTTATCTTTGCGAATCGTTTTTTACCTGAAAATAATAGTTTTTATCCTTGCAAATTGTTTTTTGACATCCAGAAAATTGTTTTTATGCTTGCAAATCTTTCTTCTTTTTTTTGTATTTAAAATGTTTTTTTTTTACTTGCTGTCATTTTGTTATTACTTGCAAATCATTTTTTTAATTAAACAAAATTGTCTTTGTTTGCAAATTGTTGTTTACTTGCAGAAAAAAAAGAATTAAAGAAAGTTTTATTTTCTACTTGGGAATCTTTTTTTTACTTGCAAAAAATTGTTTTATTACTTGCAAATAATTTTTTTAATTAAAGAAAATTGTTTATGTTTGCAAATCAATTTAATCTCCACCCTGCTTCTTTTTCTTTATTGTTGGCGCAGGGCACCATGCGCAGAGAATAGTAGCTCTGACAAGCCTTAAATGGACTCGACAGCACCACCTGTGGTTTTAGAATGCTAATTAAAGCTGGAATACGACTGCTTAAAGTTTTAACTTGAAGAAAATAGTTTTTATACTTTCGGATAGTTTTTTTCATTAAAGAAAATTTGCAAAAAACAATTGTTTTATTTGTGAATAGTTTTTTTACTTGCATAAAATAGTTTTTGCACGAATTGTTTTTTATTTCGAGAAAATAGTTTTTATACTTGCAAATTGTGTTTTTATTTGAAGAAAGATGTTTTTATACTTTATACTATATGTTTTCTTTTGTAGTTGCAGAAAATGTTGTATCTTTGCGAATCGTTTTTTACATGAACAAAATTGTTTTTATCCTTGCAAATAGTTTTTTACTTCCAGAAAATAGTTTTTATACTTGCAAATCTTTTTTTACTTGCAGAAAAAAAAAATTATACCTGCAAATCGTTTTTTTACATCTAGAAAATTGCTTTTATACTTGTAAATCGTTTTTATTTACTTGATGACATTATTTTTTTTACTTGCATATATTTTTTTTAATTAAACAAAATTGTCTTTATTCGTTTAAAAATGTTTGTTTTACTTGCAGAAAAAAAATGTAATTAAAGAAAGTTGTTTTTTTTACTTGGGAATCTTTTTTTTAATTTAAGTTGTTTTGTTTTGTTTTGTTTTACTTTGGAATCATTGTTTTACTTGCAAAAAAATGGTTTTATCACTTGCAAATATTTTCTTATTAAAGAAAATTGTTTTTGTTTGCAAATTAATTTACTCCCCACTCTGCTTCTTCTTCTTTATTGTTGGCAGAGGGCACCATGCACAGAGAATAGTAGCTCAGACAGCCTTAAATTGACTCAGCAGCACCACCTGTGGTGGTAGAGTGCTAATTAGAGGTGGAATACGAAAGTTTTGACTTGAAGAAAAAAATGTTTGAACTTTGGGATTGTTTTTTTAATTGACGAAAATATTTTTACGCGTGCAAATCGTTTTTTTAATTTGCAGAAAACAGTTGAATCGTTTTTTTACTTGGGAATCTTTTTTTTTACTTGGAAATAATTTGTTTGATTGAAGAAAAATGTTTTTTTTTACTTGGGAATCTTTTTTTTATTAAAGTTGTTTTTTGTTTTTTTACTTGGGAATCGTTTTCTTACTTGCAAAAATGGTTTTATTACTTGCAAATAATTTTTTTTACTTGCTGAATTTTGTTTTATTACTTGCAAATAATTTTTTTAATCAAACAAAATTGTCTTTTTTGTTTGCAAATTGTTGTTTTACTTGCAGAAAAAAAATTATTGAAGAAAATTGTTTTTTACTTGGGAATCTTTTTTTTTTTTTTATTAAAGTTTTTTTGTTTTTTTTACTTGGAAATCGTTTTTTTACTTGCAAAAAATTGTTGTATTACTTGCAAATCCATCCATCTATCCATTTTCTACCGCTTGTCCCTTTTAATTTTTTAATTAAAGATAATGTTGTTGTTGTTTTTTTGCAAATTGTTGTTTACTTGCAGCAAAATTGTTTTTTTTTAATTGAAGAAAATTGTATTTTTACTTTATTTAATTAAAGCTTTTTGTTTTTTTTAACTTGGGAATCGTTTTTTACATGCAAAAAATGGTTTTACTACTTGCAACTAATTTTTTTAATCAAACAAAAATGGTGTTTTTTTGTTTGCAAATTGTTGTTTTACTGGCAGAAAAAAAATGTATTGAAGAAAATTGTTTTTTACTTGGGAATCTTTTTTTTAATGAAAATGTTTTGGTTTTTTTACTTGCAAAAAATGTTTGTATTACTTGCAAATAATTGTTTTAATTAAAAAAAAAGGTTTTGTTTGCAAATTGTTGTTTGCTTGCAGCAAAATTGTTTTTTTAATTGAAGAAAATTGTTTTTTTACTTGGGAATTATTTTTTTTAATTAAAGTCTTTGTTTTTTGTTTTTTTACTTGGGAATCGTTTTTTACTTGCCAAAAATTGTTTTATTACTTGCAACTAATTTTTTTAATCAAACAAAAATTGTGTTTTTTTGTTTGCAAATTGTTGTTTTACTGGCAGAAAAAAATGTATTGAAGAAAATTGTTTTTTACTTGAGAATCTTTTTTTTATGAAAATGTTTTGGTTTTTTTACTTGCAAAAAAGAGTTGTATTACTTGCAAAAAATAGTTTTAATAAAAAAAAAGTTTTTTGTTTGCAAATTGTTTACTTGCAGCAAAATAGTTTTTTTAATTGAAGAAAATCGTTTTTTACTTGGGAATCTGTTTTTTGATTAAAGATTTTTTTTTACTTGGGAATGGTTTTTTTACTTGCAAAAATTGGTTTTATTACTTGCAAATCATTTTTTTAATTACAGAAAAAAAAATGTGTTCGCAATTTGTTGTTTACTTGCAGAGAATAGTTTTTTAATTGAAGAAATTACTTGTTTTTACTTGGGAATCTTTTTTTTTTATTATTAAAGTTGTTTTGGTTTTTTTTACTTCCAAAAAGTTTTTCTACTTGCAGAAAATTTTTTTTTTTACTTGCGAATTGTAAAACCATTTTTGTGTGTTTTGGCATTAACTTATGGCTGCCCTCAGAGGGCTGTTGATAACAGTGAATAGTGCATGAATATTCAAATTTAGGATTAAGTTCATGATATTATTTGACAATTGCTTGTACATATTTTATTTAAAAAAATCACCTACACTGTAAAAAAAAAAAAAAAAAAAAAAAATCTGTAGATTTTACAGTGACAAAAAACCCCAAAACTGGCCAGTAAATACTGTAAATATCAGGGTTTTCTTACGGCATATTACTGTAAATTTAAAAAAAAACTGGCATGTCCGTTGCCAGAATTTGAACATAAAAATATGGTGGTATTAAAGCATATTACTCTAAATTGGAAAAACGCTACAATTCTGACAACTGTTCTGATAAACTGGCCAGTTTTGTGTTTTTACTGCAAAATCTACATATTTAAAAAAAATAATGTTTTTTTTACTATGCAATCTACAGTTGTTGTTATCACGGCGTATCACTCTCAATAGAAAAACAATACCAATTTTTTTTTTTTACGTTCAAATTCTAACTGAGTTGCCTTTTTTTTTATACCAGTTTTTTAAGTCATTGTCATTTGTGTGTACAATTTCATGTAAGTCAAGCAGACATCTCAGTATTTATTTTTATTTAAAAAAAAAAGATTTAGTTTATATGGTGATAAAATATTTGTTGCAATATTAGATAATAATAGAGTTTAAAATGTCATGCATTACGTGCATTTTGTTTTTCCAAGTGGGTGTTGCTGTTTCCACGTGACAGGGAGGGACTGTGTGATCCGTGCCAGGCTCCTGTCCATACTGGATCTGACCGTCTCTCTTCTCGCTCCCTTGCAGACACTTTGGAAGCATGAAGCACAAACATCCAGGAGGAAGAGTGGCCGTCCTCTGCTGAGCACCAACAATGCAGCCGGAACTACGTGAGGGAGGGAACATGGCCTAATGGATGTCTGTGTCTCACACCGTGAATGACACACTTCAGCCCAGCAGCATAATGACTCACTAATTGAAGGGTTTACTCCAAAAATGAGCTGCATTAGTAAACTGCTGCTTCACAATAACTCCACACATTGAATTAAAAGACATTAGAGGCTGAAAGCTTTCCTTTTGCTATTTTTACCACCCCTGCTTGCATAGAGAAGAAGGGTCTTTTAGAGATCCATACATACATATATACGTACATACATGCATACATAGTGTACAAACATATACAAATATACATACATACATACATACATACATAGTGTACATACATATATACATACATACACACATACATACATGCATACTGTACATACATATACATATATACATACATACAACCCCCAAAACCAGTGAAGTTGTCACGATGTGTAAATGGTCAATCAAAACAGAATAAAATGATTTGCAAATACTTTTCAACTTATATTCAATTGAATATACTGCAAAGACAATATATTTAATTTTCATGCTGAGAAACTTCATTTTTTTTGCAAATAATCATTAACTTAGAATATAATGGCAGCAACATGTTTCAAAAAAGTAGTCAGAGGGGCCTTTTTACCACTGTGTTACATGGCCTTTCTTTTTAACAACACTCAGTAAAGGTTTGGGAACTGAGGAGACACATTTTTGAAGTGGAATTATTTCCCGTTCTTGCTTGATGTACAGCTTAAGTTGTTCAACAGTCTCACTTCTGTTTAGCCTTCATATTGCACCACACATTTTCAATGGGAGACCGGTCTGGACTACAGGCAGGCCAGTCTAGTACCCGCACTCTTTTACTATGAAGCCACGCTGTTGTAACACCTGGCTGGGCATTGTCTTGCTGAAATAAGCAGGGGCGTCCATGACAACGTTGCTTGGATGGCAACATATGTCGCTCCAAAACCTGTATGTACCTTTCAGCATTAATGGTGCCTTCACAGATGTGTAAGTTACCCATGCCTTGGGCACTAATACACCCCCATACCATCACAGATGCTGGCTTTTACACTTTTCGCCTAGAACAGTCCGGATGGTTCTGAGGACACGACGTCCACAGTTTCCAAAAACAATTTGAAATGTGGACTCGTCAGACCACAGAACACTTTTACACTTTGCATCAGTCCATCTTAGATGAGCTCGGGCCCAGCGATGCGTTTCTGGGTGTTGTTGATAAATGGCTTTGGCTTTGCAATAAACTGTTGAAAAGTTTCACTCAAAAAACAAGTTTTTAGTAACATTTCTAACTGACGCACAAGTGTACAAAGTAGACAACCTGGTAATAGTAGGACACGTTGGGGACACGATGGGGAAACGTTGGGGACACGATGGGGACACCTTGGGGAAACGATGGGGACACCTTGGGGAAACATTGGGGAAACGTTGGGGACACGATGGGGAAAAGATGGGGAATTGTTGAGGACACGATGGGGAAACATTGGGGACACGATAGGGACACGATGGGGACACGATGGGGAATTGTTGAGGACACGATGGGGAAACATTGGGGACACATTGGCGACACGTTGGGGACACGATAGGGACACGATAGGGACGCGTTGGGGAAACGTTGGGGACACAATGGGGAAACGTTGGGGACACGATGGGGACACCTTGGGGAAACATTGGGGACACGATGGGGACACATTGGGGAAACATTGGCGACACGTTGGGGACACGATGGGGAAACGTTGGGGACACGATGGGGACACCTTGGGGAAACATTGGGGACACGATGGGGACACATTGGGGAAACGTTGCGGACACGATGGAGAAACGTTGGGGACACCTTGGGGAAACGATGGGGACACCTTGGGGAAACATTGGGGACACCTTGGGGACACCTTGGGGTAACATTGGGCACACGATGGAGAAACGATGGGGAAACATTGGGGACACGATGGGGACACCTTGGGGAAACGATGGGGACACCTTGGGGAAACATTGGGGACACATTGGGGAAACGTTGGGGACACGATGGGGAAAAGATGGGGAATTGTTGAGGACACGATGGGGAAACATTGGGGACACGATAGGGACACGATGGGGAAAAGATGGGGAATTGTTGAGGACACGATGGGGAAACATTGGGGACACGATAGGGACACGATGGGGAAAAGATGGGGAATTGTTGAGGACACGATGGGGAAACATTGGGGACACATTGGCGACACGTTGGGGACACGATAGGGACACAATAGGGACGCGTTGGGGAAACGTTGGGGACACAATGGGGAAACGTTGGGGACACGATGGGGACACCTTGGGGAAACATTGGGGACACGATGGGGACACATTGGGGAAACATTGGCGACACGTTGGGGACACGATGGGGAAACGTTGGGGACACGATGGGGACACCTTGGGGAAACATTGGGGACACGATGGGGACACATTGGGGAAACGTTGCGGACACGATGGAGAAACGTTGGGGACACCTTGGGGAAACGATGGGGACACCTTGGGGAAACATTGGGGACACCTTGGGGACACCTTGGGGTAACATTGGGCACACGATGGAGAAACGATGGGGAAACATTGGGGACACGATGGGGACACCTTGGGGAAACGATGGGGACACCTTGGGGAAACATTGGGGACACATTGGGGAAACGTTGGGGACACGATGGGGAAAAGATGGGGAATTGTTGAGGACACGATGGGGAAACATTGGGGACACGATAGGGACACGATGGGGAAAAGATGGGGAATTGTTGAGGACACGATGGGGAAACATTGGGGACACGATAGGGACACGATGGGGAAAAGATGGGGAATTGTTGAGGACACGATGGGGAAACATTGGGGACACATTGGCGACACGTTGGGGACACGATAGGGACACGATAGGGACACGTTGGGGAAACGATGGGGAAACGTTGGGGACACGATGGGGAAACATTGGCGACACGTTGGGGACACGATGGGGAAACATTGGGGACACGATGGGGACACATTGGGGAAATGTTGCGGACACGATGGAGAAACGTTGGGGACACCTTGGGGAAACGATGGGGACACCTTGGGGAAACATTGGGGACACCTTGGGGACACCTTGGGGTAACATTGGGCACACGATGGAGAAACGATGGGGAAACATTGGGGACACGATGGGGACACCTTGGGGAAACGATGGGGACACCTTGGGGAAACATTGGGGACACATTGGGGAAACGTTGGGGACACGATAGGGAAAAGATGGGGAATTGTTGAGGACACGATGGGGAAACATTGGGGACACGATAGGGACACGATGGGGTAAAGATGGGGAATTGTTGAGGACACGATGGGGAAACATTGGGGACACGATAGGGACACGATGGGGAAAAGATGGGGAATTGTTGAGGACACGATGGGGAAACATTGGGGACACATTGGCGACACGTTGGGGACACGATAGGGACACGATAGGGACACTTTGGGGAAACGATGGGGAAACGTTGGGGACACGATGGGGAAACATTGGCGACACGTTGGGGACACGATGGGGAAACATTGGGGACACGATGGGGACACATTGGGGAAATGTTGCGGACACGATGGAGAAACGTTGGGGACACCTTGGGGAAACGATGGGGACACCTTGGGGAAACATTGGGGACACCTTGGGGTAACATTGGGCACACGATGGAGAAACGATGGGGAAACATTGGGGACACGATGGGGACACCTTGGGGAAACGATGGGGACACCTTGGGGAAACGTTAGGGACACGTTGGGGACACGATGGGGACACCTTGGGGAAACATTGGGGACACGATGGGGAAACGATGGGGACATGATGGGGACACCTTGGGGACCCAATGGGGAAACATTGGGGACACAATGGGGAAACGATGGGGACAAGTTGGGGACACGATGGGGACACGATGGGGAAACGTTGGGGACACGATGGGGACACCTTGGGGACCCAATGGGGACACAATGGGGAAACATTGGGGACACAATGGGGAAACAATGGGGACACATTGGGGACAAGTTGGGGACACCTTGGGGACCCAATGGGGACACAATGGGGAAACATTGGGGACACAATGGGGAAACATTGGGGACACAATGGGGAAACGATGGGGACACGATGGGGAAACGATGGGGACATGATGGGGACATGATGGGGAAACGATGGGGACACAATGGGGACAAGTTGGCGACACGATGGGGACACCTTGGTGACCCAATGGGGAAACATTGGGGACATGATGGGGACACCATGGGGAAACGATGGGGACACATTGGGGACACAATGCTCTGATCTTCCCAACACTTTTGATGGTGGGTCACGATAATGGGTGGGCTGCAACTGCATGGCTGCAGTGGTGCCAGTATCGCCTCCTTGTGGTGGAAAATTATAACAGCCATAACTTCCTAACACATGCTCCGATTTTCCTGACCTTTTTGATAGTGGGTTGCGGTGTAGGGTCCGACCCGCAATAATCGCCCCTGAATACTATAAATGTCATAACTTCCTTCCACATGCTCCCATCTTCCTGAAATTACAATTGGTGGGTGGGGATGTTGGGGGTACCCAACTGCATAATTACTACCGCACCTATGTGGTGAAATTTTTAATTACATATAAAATCAAATTTAAAAAAACAAAAAAACATTCATCAGTCAAATGGCAAATATTGACATGAAGCCACAGACAGCTGCACTAATGAGTGTCACCAATTAGACAAAAGGCTCATCAATGATCTACCTTTCAATTACTTTTCAATTGGGTTTAAATTTCAGATCAGTCCCTTTGACATATTTTCGGAAACCACCCCACAGTTCCCCCCCATTGTCCGTTCTAAATAGTAAAAAACTGTTAGCAGGAGTCGGCTAACAACACCAGTAACAATCATGTGTCCCAGTGTTTCCTAACCCTTGGGGGGTCATTTCTCAGTTGGGGTCCGTAGTTGGCCGCAGAGTTACTCAATTGTAATACACTTTTCCACCACTTGTGGCAGTAATGTCAATATCGAAACCGAAAATCTGGCGCAAAAGCCCGAAAAAAGTTTCTTGAGTGCAAAAATTATGACCAAAGTGGTGAAGCTGTATTTTCATATGCACGTAAAATGTATTGACAGGTTATTTAACAAACATATTATATTTATTTATAAAAACATTTGATTAGAATGTATTTATTTTAGCACTGCGTAATTGTTTTTAAACATATTTTTCATCAGTTTTATAAGTTCCTTGGTATATTTGAGTAGTATTTATTTGTGTAATCAGCCTGACCTAAGCCTTGATAATAATCTTTGTGATTAACACAATAACACATTAGCATGCTAACTTTTTTTGTCTGCCAATTTTGCCACTGTACACCTCAAAGTCATATAACTTGGTACAAACCCCATTTCCATATGAGTTGGGAAATTGTGTTAGATGTAAATATAAACGGAATACAATGATTTGCAAATCATTTTCAACCCATATTCAGTTGAATATGCTACAAAGACAACATATTTGATGTTCAAACTGATAAACTTTTTTTTTTTGCAAATAATCATTAACTTTAGAATTTGATGCCAGCAACACGTGACAAAAAAGTTAGGAAAGGTGGCAATAAATACTGATAAAGTTGAGGAATGCTCATCAAACACTTATTTGGAACATCCCACAGGTGTGCAGGCTAATTGGGAACAGGTGGGTGCCATGATTGGGTCTAAAAGTAGATTCCATGAAATGCTCAGTCATTCACAAAAAAGGATGGGGCGAGGGTCACCACTTTGTCAACAAATGCGTGAGCAAATTGTTGAACAGTTTAAGAAAAACCTTTCTCAACCAGCTACTGCAAGGAATTTAGGGATTTCACCATCTACGCTCCGTAATATCATCAAAGGGTTCAGAGAATCTGGAGAAATCCCTGCACGTAAGCCGCTAAGCCCGTGACCTTCGATCCCTCAGGCTGTACTGCATCAACAAGCGACATCAGTGTGTAAAGGATATCACCACATGGGCTTAGGAACACTTCAGAAACCCACTGTCAGTAACTACAGTTGGTCGCTACATCTGTAAGTGCAAGTTAAAACTCTCCTATGCAAGGCGAAAACCGTTTATCAACAACACCCAGAAATGCCGTCGGCTTCGCTGGGCCTGAGCTCATCTAAGATGGACTGATACAAAGTGAAAAAGTGTTCTGTGGTCTGACGAGTCCACATTTCAAATTGTTTTTGGAAACTGTGGACGTCGTGTCCTCCGGACCAAAGAGGAAAAGAACCATCCGGATTGTTATAGGCGCAAAGTTGAAAAGCCAGCATCTGTGATGGTATGGGGGTGTATTAGTGCCCAAGACATGGGTAACTTACACATCTGTGAAGGCGCCATTAATGCTGAAAGGTACATACAGGTTTTGGAGCAACATATGTTGCCATCCAAGCAACGTTACCATGGACGCCCCTGCTTCTTTTAGCAAGACAATGCCAAGCCACGTGTTACATCAACATGGCTTCATAGTAAACGAGTGCGGGTACTAGACTGGCCTGCCTGTAGTCCAGACCTGTCTCCCATTGAAAATGTGTGGCACATTATGAAGCCTTAAATACCACAACGGAGACCCCCGGACTGTTGAATAACTTAAACTGTACATCAAGCAAGAATAGGAAAGAATTCCACCAGAGAAGCTTAAAAAACGTGTCTCCTCAGTTCCCATAGTTTACTGAGTGCTGTTAAAAGGAAAGGCCATGTAACACAGTGGTGAACATGCCCTTTCCCAACTACTTTGGCACGTGTTGCAGCCATGAAATTCTAAGTTAATTATTATTTGCAAAAAAAAAAATAAAGTTAATGAGTTTGAACATCAAATATCTTGTCTTTGTAGTGCATTCAACTGAATATGGGTTGAAAAGGATTTGCAAATCATTGTATTCCGTTTATATTTACATCTAACACAATTTCCCAACTCATATGGAAACGGGGTTTGTAAGTGACATATGCTAACTTTTTTCACTAATTTTCCAACCGTTTACCCCAGAGTCATATAACTTGGTACGTGACACATGCCAGCTGCTAACATTAGCATGTTAACTTTTTTTTGCTAATTTGCCCTTGTACACCTCAGAGTCATATAACCTGGTAGATGACATATGCTGACTGTTAGCCTGCTAACAATAGTATGTCCATTTTTTTCACTAATTTTGCAACCATTTATCCCAGAATTATTCAACTTGGTATGTGACGCATGCCAACTGTTAGCATGCTAACTTTTGTTGTTGCCAATTGTGCCCCTGTGCACCTCAGAGTCATTAAACTTGATACGTGCCATATGCTAACTGTTAGCATGCTCTTTTTTTTTTTGCCAATGTTTCCCCTGTACACCTCAGAGTTATTAAACTTGGTACATGCCATATGCTAACTGTTAGCATGTTACTGTTAGCATTCTAGCATGCTAACTTTTTTTTGCCAATTTTGCCTTTGTACACCTCAGAGTCATACAACTTGTTACATGACATATGTTGACTGTTAGCATGCTAGTATGCTTACAATAGCATCTTAACCTTTTTCACAAATTTTGCAACTAATTATCCCAGTCATACAACTTGATACGTGACTCATGCCAACTGTTAGTATGCTAACGTTTTTTTGTTGTTGCCAATTTTGCCCCTGTGCACCTCAGAGTCTTTAAAATTGATACGTGCCATATGCTAACTATTAGCATGTTAACGTTAGTATTCTAGCATGATAACATCAGCATTTATTTTTTGTGTCAGTTTTGCCTTTGTACATCTCAGAGTCATACAACTTGGTACATGATGGGGACACGATTGTTAGCATGCTAGTATGCTAACAATAACATATTTAATCTTTTTCACTAATTTTGCAACCGTTTGTCCCAGAATCATACAACTTGGTACGTGACACATGCTAACTGTTAGCATGCTAACTTTTTATTTTCCGATTTTTCCCCTGTACACCTGTCATTAAACTTGCTATGTGCTATATGCTAACTGTTAGCATGTTAACGTTAACATCAGCATGCTAACTTTTTTTTAATTGCCAATTTTGCCTTTGTACACCTCAGAGTCCTACAACTTGGTACATGACATATGTTGACCGTTGCTAGGATGCTAACAACAGAATCCTAACCTTTTTCACTAATTTTGCAAGCGTTTATCCCAGATTCATTCAACTTGGTACATGACACATGCTAACTGTTAGCATGCTAACTTTTTTGTTATTGCCAATTTTGCCCCTGTGCATCTCAGAGTCATTCAACTTGATACGTGCTATATGCTAACTGTTAGCATATTAATGTTAGCATTGTAGCATGCTAACTTTTTTTTTCTTCCAATTTTGCCTTTGTACATCTCAGAATCATACAACTTGGTACATGACATATGTTGAATGTTAGCATGCTAGTATGCTAACAATAGCACCTTAACCTTTTTCACAAATTTTGCAACTAATTATTCCAGAGTCATAAAACTTGGTACGTGACACATGCCAACTGTTAGCATGCTAACTTTTTTTGTTGCCAATATTGCCCACTGTACACCTCAGAGTCATTAAACTTGGTACGTGCTATATGCTAACTGTTAGCATGATAACATCAGCATGCTAACTTTTTTTTGCTAGTATGCTAACAATAGCATATTCACCTTTTTTACTAATTTTGCAACCGTTTATCCCGGAATCATACAACTTGGTACGTGACACATGCTAACTGTTAGCATGCTAACTTTTTTTGTTGCCAATTTTTCCCCTGTGTACCTCAGAGTCATTAAACTTGATGCGTGCCATATGCTAACTGTTAGCATGTTAACATCAGCATGCTAACTATTTTTTCCAAATTTTGCCTTTTTACATCTCCGAGTCATTAAAGTTGGTATATGACATATGCTGACTGTTGGCATGATACCATGCTAACATTAGCATCTTAATAACTTTTTTCACAAATTTTGCAACCGTTTTTCCCAGAATCATACAACTTGGTACATGACACATGCCAACTGTTAGCATGCTAACTTTTTTTTTTTTTGCCAACTTGGTATGTGCTATATCCTAACTGTTAGCATGTTTACATTAGTATTCTAGCATGATAACACCAGCATGCTAACCTTTTTTTGTCCCTATTTTGCCTTTGTACACATCAGAGTCATACAACTTGGTATATGACATATGTTGACTGTTAGCATGCTAACAATAGCATCTTAACTTGTTTCACAAATTTTGCAACCATTTTTCCAAGAGTCATTAAACTTGGTACGTGACACATGCCAACTGTTAGCATGCTAACTTTATTTTTTGCCAATTTTGTGCCATATGCTAACTGTTAGCATGTTAATGCTAGTATTCTAGCATGATAACATCAGCATGCTAACTTTTTTTGTTGCTGCCAATTTTGCCGTTGTACACCTCAGAGTCCTACAAATTGGTACATGACATATGTTGACTGTTAGCATGCTAGTATGCTAACAATAGCATCTTAACCTTTTTCACTAATTTTGCAACCGTTTATCCCAGATTCATGCAACTTGGTACGTGACACATGCCAACTTTTTTTGGTGCCAATTTTGCCCCTGTAGACCTCAGAGTAATTAAACATGGCACGTGCCATATGCTAACTGTTAGCATGTTGACAATAGCATTCTAGCATGCTGGCTAACTTTTTTCTAATTTTACAGCCGTACATCTCAGAGTCAGACAACTTGGTACGTGGCATATTCTAACTGTTAGCATGTTAACATTAGCATTGTAGCATGCTAGCTAACTTTTTTCCCTAATTTTACAGCCGTGCATTTTAGAGTCATACAACTTGGTACTTGACTTGTGCTAACTGTTGGCATGCTAATGTTAGCATTCTAGCATGCTGGCTAACTTTTTTCTAATTTTACAGCCGTATATCTCAGAGTCAGACAACTTGGTACGTGGCATATTCTAACTGTTAGCATGTTAACATTAGCATTGTAGCATGCTAGCTAACTTTATTTCCTAATTTTACAGCTGTGCATCTCAGAGTCATCCAACTTGGTACTTGACACAAGCTAACAGTTAGCACTCTAGCATGCGAGTTAACTTTCCCCCCTAATTTTACAGCGGTACATCTCAGAGTCATATAACTTGGTGCTTGACACATGCTAACTGTTAGCATGCCAATGTTAGCATCCTAGCATGCTGGCTAACTTTTTTCTAATTTTACAGCCGTACATCTCAGAGTCATACAACTTGGTACGTGACACATGCTAACTGTTAGCATGCCAATGTGAGCATTCTAGCATGTTGGCTAACGTTTTTTTTAATTTTACAGCCGTACATCTCAGAGTTATACAACTTCGTACTTGACAGATGCTAACAGTTAACATGCCAATGTTAGCATTCTAGCATGCCGGCTTACTTTTTTCTAATTTTACAACCGTACATCTCAGGGTCATGGTACGTGCCATATGCTAACTGTTAGCATGTTGACATTAGCATTCTAGCATGCTAGCTAACTTGTTTCCTAATTTTACAGCCGTACATTTTAGAGTCATACAACTTGGTACTTGACACATGCTAACTGTTAGCATGCTAAAGTTAGCATTCTAGCATGCCAGCTAACTTTATTTCCTAATTTTACAGCTGTACATCTCAGAGTCATCCAACTTGGTACTTGACACAAGCTAACAGTTAGCATTCTAGCATGCCAGCTAACTTTTTTTTCCTAATTTTACAGCCGTACATCTCAGAGTCATACAACTTGGTACTTGACACATGCTAACTGTTAGCATGCCAATGTTAGCTAACTTTTTTGTAAATTTACAGCCGTACATGTCAGGGTCATACAACTTGGTACGTGCCATATGTTAACTGTTAGCATGTTGACATTAGCATTCTAGCATGCTAGTTAATTTTTTCCTAATTTTACAGCCGTACATTTTAGAGTCATACAACTTGGTACTTGACACATGCTAACTGCTAGCATGCCAACATTAGCATTCTAGCATGCCAGCTAACTTTTATTCCTAGTTTTACAGCCATACATCTCAGAGTCATACAACTTGGTACTTGACACATGCTAACTCTTAGCATCTTGACATTAGCATTCTAGCATGCCAGCTAACTTTTTTCCTAATTTTACAGCCGTACATTTTAGAGTCATACAACTTGGCACTTGACACATGCTAATTGTTAGCTTGCTAATGTTAGCATTCTAGCATGCCAGCTAACTTTTTTTCCTAATTTTACAGCCGTATATCTCAGAGTCATACAACTTGGTACTTGACACATGCTAACTGTTAGCACGCTAATGTTAACATTTTAGCATGCTGGCTGACTTTTTTCTAATTTTACAGCCGTACATCTCAGAGTCATACAACTTGGTACTTGACACATGCTAACTGTTAGCATGCCAATGTTAGCTAACTTTTTTGTAATTTTACAGCCGTACATGTCAGGGTCATACAACTTGATACATGCCATATGTTAACTGTTAGCATGTTGACATTAGCATTCTAGCATGCTAGCTAATTTTTTCCCTAATTTTACAGCCGTACATTTTAGAGTCATACAACTTGGTACTTGACACATGCTAACTGTTAGCATGCCAACGTTAGCATTCTAGCATGCCAGCTAATTTTTATTCCTAATTTTACAGCCGTGCATCTCAGAGTCATACAACTTGGTACTTGACACATGCTAACTTTTAGCATCTTGACATCAGCATTCTAGCATGCCAGCTAACTTTTTCCCTAATTTTACAGCCGTACATTTTAGAGTCATACAACTTGGCACTTGACACATGCTAATTGTTAGCTTGCTAATGTTAGCATTCTAGCATGCTAGCTAACTTTTTTCCCTAATTTTACAGCCGTACATCTCAGAGTCATACAACTTGGTACTTGACACATGCTAACTGTTAGCACGCTAATGTTAACATTTTAGCATGCTGGCTGACTTTTTTCTAATTTTACAGCCGTACATCTCAGAGTCATACAACTTGGTACTTGACACATGCTAACTGTTAGCATGCCAATGTTAGCTAACTTTTTTGTAATTTTACAGCCGTACATGTCAGGGTCATACAACTTGATACATGCCATATGTTAACTGTTAGCATGTTGACATTAGCATTCTAGCATGCTAGCTAATTTTTTCCTAATTTTACAGCCGTACATTTTAGAGTCATACAACTTGGTACTTGACACATGCTAACTGTTAGCATGCCAACGTTAGCATTCTAGCATGCCAGCTAACTTTTATTCCTAATTTTACAGCCGTGCATCTCAGAGTCATACAACTTGGTACTTGACACATGCTAACTCTTAGCATCTTGACATCAGCATTCTAGCATGCCAGCTAACTTTTTTCCTAATTTTACAGCCGTACATTTTAGAGTCATACAACTTGGCACTTGACACATGCTAACTGTTAGCTTGCTAATGTTAGCATTCTAGCATGCCAGCTAACTTTTTTTCCTAATTTTACAGCCGTACAGCTCAGAGTCATACAACTTGGTACTTGACACATGCTAACTGTTAGCACGCTAATGTTAACATTCTAGCATGCTGGCTGACTTTTTTCTAATTTTACAGCCGTACATCTCAGAGTCATACAACTTGGTACTTGACACATGCTAACTGTTAGCATGCCAATGTTAGCTAACTTTTTTGTAATTTTACAGCCGTACATGTCAGGGTCATACAACTTGATACGTGCCATATGTTAACTGTTAGCATGTTGACATTAGCATTCTAGCATGCTAGCTAATTTTTTCCTAATTTTACAGCCGTACATTTTAGAGTCATACAACTTGGTACGTGCTAATTGTTAGCATGCCAACATTAGCATTCTAGCATGCCAGCTAACTTTTATTCCTAATTTTACAGCCGTACATCTCAGAGTCATACAACTTGGTACTTGACACATGCTAACTCTTAGCATCTTGACATTAGCATTCTAGCATGCCAGCTAACTTTTTTCCTAATTTTACAGCCGTACATTTTAGAGTCATACAACTTGGCACTTGACACATGCTAACTGTTACCTTGCTAATGTTAGCATTCTAGCATGCCAGCTAACTTTTTTTCCCTAATTTTACAGCCATACATCTCAGAGTCATACAACTTGATACTTGACACATGTTAACTGTTAGCATGTTAATGTTAGCATTCTAGCATGCCAGCTAACTTTTTTCTAATTTTACATCCGTACATCTCTTGGTGCGTGACACATGCTAACCGTTAACATACTAACGTAAACATTTCAATTCGACTGGCGCGCTTCCGGGGTTTGCACGCACAGCATTCACTTTATCATACCGGATCGAGACAGCCCTAAAAGTAAGTAAAGAGAGACTACAGAATGCCGTACAAGTACTATAAATACATTGTCTTTTTATAATCGTCCCCGCGTAAACATTGCGATCAAGTTTTTATGCAAACCTGAAGATGCGTAGCGAGACGGGGAGAGTGAGCGAGCATAAGTGGCTGTGTGGGCTTTAAAACGATGACGCTCCGAGCTCTTTTCCTCCCCGGAGGATAATGGGCTGAAATGCGGTGAGGGCTGGCTGCACCAGCACAAGGAATCGAGCACGTCGATCCGCAAGCAGCTTTTCTGGAGACGTGCGCTGGCCATCCCCACCCATCCCCGCGTGTGTGCACAATGAACGTTTTCTTCAACTTGAGGGGGTCCATTGTGAGACAGATGGTGGAGGACAGACCTGCTGCAGGTATGGAGTCACATGGAAATATAGTCCGTGCAAGTGCTGCTATTATAAATGCATGTTGTTGGGGTTTTTTCTCTCTCACTTGTTGCGCACAATAAGTGTTGACTTACCTAAATGATCTTCTAGTGACAACTTTCCGGCCAGATTGCATGGTCGGCCGGTAGATGGCGTCAAGCATAGGATAGGTCAGACCTGGGCAAATTAAGGCCCGGGGGCCGCACGCGGCCCGTTAAGCTTTTCAATCTGGCCCGCCGGACATTCCCAAATAATTTTTTCTTAGATCTTTAAGATGGAAAGTGTAGCTGCCATTATGATGTGCAAGGATGTTTTCAAATGACCGTAAGTCTTCAACTATACAAAGTATTCCAATGGTTGGAATCTGTGCTTTTGCATGATATACCACAGTAACTATGTGCTCAGACGAGGCACCAAGCAGTGTGGGTGGGGAGCGTTTCCACAGAGTGTTTCTAGAGCGGCCAGCCTGAAATACGGGAGTCAGGGACAGACTTGGAAGGAGATTTTTACAACAAAGTTCTAAAGCTTAGTGATATATCAGATGTATCAGATCGTAGATGGGGTTTTTGTTACCCTTCGCGTTCATATTTTGCTGTGTTTGTTGCATTTTTGTTGGGTTTCGCTTGATTGTTAAAATATGTTGATTGAGAGGGGGTGTGATGTTCATATGTTGTCAATATTTAGTGTTTTATCCTTCATAGTTCATATTGTAACATTCTTTATTTTCATGTACATTCTGGGTGTCTCATGCAGTAAAAAAAAAGAAGTACATTTCCATTCCGTTTTTAAGGTGGTCTGTCGCAACGTTTTTAGCATTTATCCAGCCATCCATTTTCTACCGCTTGTCCCTTTTAGGGATGCGGGGGGTGCTGGAGCCTATCTCAGCTATTGTGAAGTTTTGTATTAGTGTTCCTAAAAAACAGATATACCGGCCCCCAGACACATTATTTTCTCTAAATTTGGCCCGGCCCGAGTCAAAATAATTGCCCAGGCCTGGGATAGGTGCTTCCAGGTTGAAGGACGGGCGCCTCTCGCCTCCTCCGCCGTAAAGATGCTGACCGCAGCACATTCTCTCCAGGCTGACGACGAAAAACAGTCGTAACGGGGAAATGTTGTTTAAACCACAACAACAAATATGTAAAGTGGAATACAACAATTCCTTTAATAATTTATAATAATAGAACCGAGGCTGGGTAAAGTAGTCCGTAAACTCGCTAACAAAAGTTGTTGCTAAGGTACGCGAGTGTCACTCCGCGTCGCTGCCAGGTTGACGGGCTGGCGGATTGATATGTAAATGAGCTGTCAGGTGTGTCGTAAATCGTTTTATTGGTAATGGCGCGTCAGCCAATCAGAAGCTGGGGAAGCTGGGACTATTTTTTTTTTTTCGGTGCTAAACCTCCACCTCAAGCTAGCTTAACGTCCACGCCGTGCAAAGTCACACCGATGTCGTCTTTTGTTTGTTTGGAGAGGCTGCGTTTATGGACGTGACACGGATGTGTCTCGGACACTGCGGTGGGGCGGACCGGCTGTTACGCAACGGACGCCGGAGAGCAAGTTTATCAGGCGGATGGGACCGCGGTTTGGGACGGGAGCGCAGGCAGGTAACTAGTTAGCGTTGTTGGCTAATGTTGTTGTGCTAATATACTATGTAATGTGTATATAATATACTGTATAATGTGTGTTCATCTGTAAAAGACTGGCTTTGCAAGTATCCGTTTTATAAGCCACAAATAATATAATTTAAAGTAGTCAGTGTACAGCCTAGTGCTGTCCCGTTACCAATATTTTGGTACCGGTACCTGTACCAAATTTTTTTTGATACTTTTCTAAATAAAGAGGACCACAACAATTTTAATTATTGTCTTTATTTGAACAAAAAATGTTAGGTTACATGAAACATATGTTTATCATTGTAATTTAGTCCTTAAATAAAATAGTGAACATATCAATCAATCAATATTTAGTTATATAGCCCTAAATCACAAGTGTCTCAAAGGGCTGCACAAGCCACAACGACATCCTTGGTACAGAGCCCACATAAGGGCAAGGAAAAACTCACCCCAGTGGGACGTCGATGTGAATGACTATGAGAAACCTTGGAGAGGACCGCATATGTGGGTAACCCCCCCCCCCCCCCCCCTCTAGGGAGACCGAATGCAATGGATGTCGAGTGGGTCTAACATAATATTGTGAGAGTACAGTCCATAGTGGATCCAGCATAACAGAAATAGTCCAGTCCACAGTGGGGTCAGCAGGAAACCATCCCGAGCGTAGACAGGTCAGCAGCGCAGAGATGTTCCCAACCGATACACAGGCGAGCGGTCCACCCCGGGTCCCGACCCCGGACAGCCGCAACCCATCCATGGCCACCGGATCTGTGTCTCCCCCTCCATAGGTGATAGGGGGGAGCAGAGGAGAAAAGAAAAGAAACGGCAGATCAACTGGTCTAAAAAAAAGGGGGCTATTCAAAGGCCAGAGTATACAAATGAGTTTTAAGATGGGACTTAAATGCTTCTACTGAGGTAGCATCTCTAACTGCATACTAGACAACTTGTCTTTTAGTAGTAAGTAAACAAACAAAGACTCATAATTAGTCTGCTGATGTATGCAGTAACATATTGTGTCATTTATCTACCTATTATTTTGGCAACATTATGAGGGACAAACTGTAAAAAATGATTATTAATCTACTTGTTCATTTACTGTTAATATCTGCTTATTTTCTGTTTTAACATGTTCTATCTACACTTCTGTTAAAATGTAATAATCACTTATTCTTCTCTTCTTTGATACTGTACATTAGTTTTGGATGATACCACAAATTTGGGTATCAACCCGATACCAAGTAGTTACAGGATCATGCATTGGTCATATTCAAAGTCCTCATGTGTCCAGGGAGGTATTTCCTGAGTTTATAAACATAATACACATTTTAAAACGAAAGAAGATGTGATGCCAAAAAATATCGACTTAATCATAGTAGTATCGTTTAGATACGCTCTTGTACTTGGTATCATTACAGTGGATGTCAGGTGCAGATCCACCAATGGCGTTTGTTTACATTTTAATGCCGGTGAGCTACAGTGTGTAGTGAAGCATGTTTAGCTATTCCTCGATTTTAGCAAATGGCTGCAATGAAACAAAGAGTGAACCAATTAAAAGGGGTCTGAATACTTTCCGTACCCACTAGAACAGGGGTGTCAAACTCATTTTCACAGAGGGCCGCTTCTAACAGTGAGAGATAAATGAATATTAAGGATTTACCTCACAATTACATATGCATTTGATCATTATATATTATTAAGCATATTGCTATAAATGTAAAATGGTGTGATTGAGCAGTTTTTACACTAACATCTATGGTTGTTGTTTTTATGGTTAATTACTGTAAATAGAAAAACAGTAAAATTCCAACAACAGAGCGGCCAGTTTCTTACTGCAAAATCTATAGTTGTTGTTTTGACTGTGTATTAATGTAAATAGAAAAACGGTAACACTGTTTTGTTGTTGTTTTTTAACCGTAAAATCTATTTACATTTTTATACTCAACGATTTAATGGATAACTGGCTTAGATATTTATTTTTTATTTATGTAAAATGTTTTTTAATGAACAATAATATATTTGATGCATTATTCGGAAACACAAAATTAATAGTTGTCATGATCCGTGGTCCGGATCATGTTTTTGTTATGTTCTGTTAGTTTTAGACTCCATAGTTCCTGTTTTTGTGCACCCTTGTTTGTTTTAGTTACCATGGCGACTTATTACTTTCACCTGCCTCTGGTGTTCGGGACACGCACCTGCTCTAATCAAGAGACCATTATTTAAGCCTGTCTTTGCCAGTCAGCCGTCCTGGCGTCATTGCTTGTTTCATGCGATACCATAGTTCATGCTGCTCGTTTTCATGTCCGATTCCAAATTTATGCTAGTTGTTCGATTCATGCCGTGTCCACGTAAGTGTTAGTTGTTTCATGCCACAGTAAGTCTTGTTTGTTCCATGCCATAGTCCATGTTAAGTGTTTAGCTTCTATGTTTCCTGCGTTAAGTTTTTTTTGTTCGTTAGCTTCTCGTGTGAACGGCACACTTTTCCTTTGTTTGGTTCCGGTCTTTGTGATGTGTAGGATTAATTGAGAAAATAAATATGTTCCTGCCTGCAAGTCTTGTCCAGAATAGTCCGTTTGCATCCCGGGAGAACAAACCTCGCAGTAAGCTGTGACACCCCCGTTAGGACAGAATGACGCCAGCACGACTGACTGGAAAAGACAGGCTTAAATAATGGTCTCTTGATTAGAGCAAGTGCGTGTCCCGAACACCAGAGGCAAGTGAAACTAATAAGTCCCCATGGTAACTAAAACAAACAAGGGTGCACAAAAACAGGAACTCATGGAGTCTAAAACTAACAGAACATAACAAAAACATGATCCGGACCACGGATCATGACAATAGTTCATTATTATTACAGATTATAACTACTTTCCAGGCTAAATTCACACAAATGTAACTAATGTTCCATTATTAACATTATTATTACAGATTCATGCATAAGTCCTTTCAAAACTAAATTCATACCCATTTAATTAATTACATTTGTACATTATATAGTACGAAAGATGCAATTATAATTACATGCAGTACATGTTCTATTTTCTGTCAAAATGGAAAGAATGAATATATTTAGTAAGAAAAGATCAAGTACTTTATTGAGGCATTTTATTTCCAGGTCTTGGTGGGCCATATAAAATGATGCGGTGGGCCAAGTCTGGCCCCCGGGTTTTGAGTTTGACACCTGTGTACTGTATGTTCTCATGAGTTCAGTAGCAATTTGCAGTCATGTTGTTGTTACGATGGAATACGCATTCTCTGATGTTAGCTAGCCCAACGGCTATCGTTAGCTAACATGTGCCTGCAGGTGTTACTCAAGGCCGTAGTTTGCACACAAAATGATGTAAAAGTAGAGGAGTAGTTGTGTGATAATCATGCATTCGTCAAAATTGAAGTAGAATGTTCAATTAATCATATATTTGGATTTTTGCCATATTGGCTCAGCCCTACTGCTAACCTTGACAACCTGCACTTTTTTATTGAACGCATTTTCTATTGATATTGATTACGTGTCTTTGGCGGTCTATATTGATGCCGTTTTATCGCTCAGCCCTGGTTTTGGCCATTTCTAGCATTTTTCTTTTGCATTTGTTGTTGGTCTTGCATTAATGTGATTTATTTGTGTGATTGGAGCATTTGTTTTTACATTTGCAGCATGTTTTATTTAGCACTGCTTTATTCCTCATGGGTGGCAAATTGACCAGAGCTGCACAGGTTGTTGCTGATATCATCTTACTCCTCTGCGATGATCCCTGCTGTACGTTAAACACTTTTTTCCTGTCGCTTGAGGATGCCCCACACCTTCCTCTTCTTCAGTCAGGCACTTGGGAAACTGCAAAGTGGAGCCCACTTTTCCACAGGGAGAGATGGAGGGATCGTGCAACGCTTTACAATGTCAGAGCACGTTGCAACTCATTTTTTATCCCAAATGACCTACAGCTCCACACCGATACCTCGGAGTAGCCACGATTCTCCATACTTAAAACAAAACAAAACTGAACCCATGTACTTTTAAATTGGCTACTTTATTGAAACATGTTTTAAAAAATATCGATGTAATCATAGTAGTATCGACTAGATACGCTCTTGTACTTGGTATCATTATAGTGGATGTCAGGTGTAGGTCCACCCATGGCATGTGTTTACATTGTGACGCCGGTGAGCTACGGTGTGTAGTGAAGCATGTTTAGCTATTCCTCGTCCTGCAGTGATGATGTTACTTTTAAGAAATGTACTTTATTTGTCACCATGGAAACCAGGATTAGTGATTTAGAAGTAGATAAAACACTGCCGACTGTGGGTGGATGTTAGCTTCTAGCTAGCTAGCCATGTCTTAAAGCACCTGTTCCTGAGGGTGTTTCAGTGTTATAACTTCACCTTTATCTTTACTTTTTACACCAAAATGCGTCCATTCTCCCTTTTCTGTCTACACACTGTGTCTGCTTGTAAGTACTCTGTGTGCGCGCTGCCGAACATGCTCCTCTACTCGTAAAACCAGCAATGTCACAACGTGACAACAACGTGCCGTCATGCCCGTTAAAAACAAAATATGGGGAACCGGTACTTTTCAAACAGAGTATAGTACCGTTTTTGATGCATTAGTACCGCGATACTATTCTAGTACCGGTATACCGTACAACCCTAGTAGGAATGTAACAGTATGAAAATCTCACGATTAGGGCTGCAACAACTAATCGATTAAAATCGATTATAAAAATAGTTGGCGGTTAATTTAGTCATCGATTCGTTGGATATATGCTATGCGCTTGCGCAGAGGCAATTTTATTTATTTATTTAATTTAATTTTTTTTATAAACTTTTATTTATAAACTGCAACATGTACAAACAGCTGAGAAACAAACAAAACAAAAAAACCTAACCCGAAATCTCAAAATTGCGCTCTAGCGCCCCCTAGGAATAAGTATGGTGCCAGAATGCTGGGTTTTTTTTTCAATAAAATACTGGAAAGGATAGAAATGTAGTTTCTCTTTTATCCGATGATTAATCGAAGTAATAATCTCGATTATCAAATTAATCGTTAGTTGCAGCCCTACTTACGATATGATATTGTCACAGTTTAAGGCCACACTACAATATTATTGCGGTATATGTCCAAAAAAAAAGACTTAAAATGCCACAGTATGTAAAATGAGGTGGCAAGAATGTTTAGATAACACACTTACTCTAATTGAACACAAACATGTTCTAATCATATTTACTACTACAAACATGTTTTTAAGTGCAAATAATTGTGCTAAAACATCCACCGTTTCAAGCAAATGTATATAAAAAAAACTTACAGTTGAGTACAAATGTAAAACAAAGTTCACTTTAATGTCTTTCCAACTTTTACTTTGAGATGCCTATGGTGTCCTCTGCAGTGGACATTTTATATATCAGTTTGGAAAATGCTGTTTCTCAGAAAAGTTAACTGACAATTTAACTTTTGATTATGTAAATAACTCAATGTTTAACCTCGCAGGCTTGAAATATCTTTCCCGGGTGATGTCAAGTAGCTTCAATGTGCAGTGTCCACGCCCCCAGCCGCTTAATCGAGTCTGTTTTGACTTGGAAACGCTTGAGTCGAACGTGGCCTCCGCCAAAGAGGTCATGTTTCCGTTTGTTTGTAAGCAACATACTGTAACTCAAAAAGTAATGGACGGATTTTGATGAAATTTTCAGGAAATATCTCCCCAAAAAAACAATTTGTCTTAGAGTATCTACTACAAACTATGGTTGTACGATATACCGGTACTAGTATAGTATAGTAGTACTAATGAATCCATGTACATAGTGTATATTCCCCCCCCCCCCTCTTTTTTCTTTATTGTATATATTGTTTTTCAAATCACCTGACATGTATACTGTGTATATGTACATAATTTATCCATTTTTTTTAAAGTAATGTTTTATATACATGTTACAGGTTATACAGTATATCTTTTATTATTGAATGTATCAAATGTGATGAACATTTAATGGACCACAATGGAAACAAGCCTTTTGGCTTGTTGTGCCATCCATTTGCCTTTTTAAAGCATCACATGGATTAAATTCTTTAAGATGTCAATAAACTTATCAGTCAATCAATCAATCAAAAATGGTACTATACTCTGTTTAAAAAGTACCGGTTCCCAGGCATGACGGCGCGTCGTCATGTCGTGACATTGCTGGTTTTACGAGCAGAGGAGCATGTTCGGCAACGCACACACACAGAGTACTTACAAGCAGACACAGTGTGTAGACAGAAAAGGGAGAATGGACGCATTTTGGTGTAAAAAGTAAAGATAAAGGTGAAGTTATAACACTGAAACACCCTCAGGAAGAGGTGCTTTAAGACATGGCTAGCTAGCTAGCGGCTAACATCCATCCACAGTGTTTTAGCTACTTCTAATAGGAATAGCTAAACATGCTTCACTACACACCGTAGGAGGATACAATAGCTCATTGCTAACAGCCAGCTAGCATTCCTGAATGTAAACAAATGCCATGGGCGGATCTACACCTGACATCCACTGTAATGATACCAAGTACAAGAGCGTATCTCGTCGATACTACTATGATTACATCAATATTTTTTATCATCTCAAAGTCTTTTTTCCATCCATCCATCTATTTTCTACCGCTTGTCCCTTTTGGGTTTTTCCTTTTTTTTAAATTCATATTATGTTTATAAACTCAGGAAATATGTCCCTGTCCTTGGCTGGACACATGATGACTTTGAATATGACCAATGTATGATCCTGTAACTACTTGGTATCGGATCGATATCTAAATGTGTGGTATCATCTGAAACTAATTAATAATAAGTATTAAAGTAGAGAAGAATAAGTGATTATTACATTTTAACAGATGTGTAGATAGAACATGTTAAAAGAGAAAATAAGCAGATATTAATAGTAAATGAACAAGTAGATTAATAATCCATTTTTACAGTTTGTCCCTCATAATGTAGACAAAATAATAGGTAGATAAATGACACAATATGTTACTGCATACGTCAGCAGACTAATTAGGAGTCTTTGTTTGTTTACTTACTACTAAAAGACAAGTTGTCTAGTATGTTCACTATTTTATTTAAGGACTAAATTACAATAATAAACATATGTTTAATGTACCTTCAGGTTTTTGTTCAAATAAAGACAATATTAATATTTTTGTGGTCCTCCTTTATTTAGGAAAGTATCGAAAAACATTTTGGTACCTGTTAGGGATGTCCCGATCCAGGTTTTTGCACTTCCGATCCGATACCGATATTGTTTTTGCATTTCCGATCCGATACTGACCGATACCGATACTGACCGATACTGGCCTATCCGAGCATGTATTAAAGTTTAAAGTTATTTAGCCTACTTAGTTGTCAGAATCATGTTGAAAAGGGTTTTAGTACTCTTGATAACAACTAGCCAGCTGAATTAGGGGAGTTTGAATAATACACAATGGTTGGTAACAAGAAATTGACCTGTTTATTCAAGGATAAACACAAAATAGACAAAATTATACATGACAAACAGAAATGGCATCATTGAACTAGGGCTGGGCGATATGGCCTTTTTTTAATATTGCGATATTTTAAGGCCATATTGCGATACACAATATATATCTCGATATTTTGCCTTAGCCTTGAATGAACACTTGATGCATATAATCACAGCAGTATGATGATTCTATGTGTTTTGATTGATTGATTGAGACTTTTATTAGTACGTTGCACAGTGAAGTACATATTCCGTACAATTGACCACTAAATGGTAACACCCGAATAAGTTTTTCAACTAGTTTAAGTCGGGGTCCACTTAAATTGACTCATGATACAGATATATACTATCAGATATATACTATCATCATAATACAGTCATCACACAAGATAATCACATTGAATTATTTACATTATTTATAATCCAGGGTGTGGAGGGGGGCGCCGGATGTAAGTGCCAAAAGAGTTTGATATGAGAATATATCTAAAGTTAAAATATAGGTTAGAAATGCACCCATTTGCAGGAAATGTAGTCTTGATTTTCAAAATGTTCTTTCAAGGCTTGCATGTCTACATTAAAACATTCTTCTTCATACTGCATTAGTATATGCTACTTTTAAACTTTCATGCAGAGAAGGAAATCACAACTAAAAAAATCACTAATTTTTTCATACGGTGTTGTGAAATTTTTGCCATTTTGATGGTGTGGAGTCTGGACGTGTGGCACCGAATGGAGATAAGCGTCTCGACAGACGTCACAATATTTGAACAATGATGACGAAAACTGTTGTCTCTGTCGTGTCCGTGTGTCGAAAATTGTTATGCGCTTATTTTTTTATTTGATTTTGTGCGTGGCATATATTTGCCGTGCGCAGAGGACGCTTGAGCAGGCGCGCACCTTAGCGGCTGCGGTAGCATCACAGCTAACGTTAGCCATGCCGCTACCTCGCTCTCTGCTGGGAGAGGACGTATACGTATGTGACGTATGACGTGACAGTATGTGACGTGTGTAAGAAGGTGCGCTCGCTGTCTGTGAGAGGGAGACACAGGAAAGAGTGAGAAGAGCCTGTCGTGTAATGCCAGCAGCTAAAAGCAACTGCGTGAGAATTGTGGATGTGTTGAAGGTGTGCTGGAAAATGCGGAACGGAAATTACGGAGCAGCAGAAAAGTGGAAAGTATTATTTAAATAGGTGCGTTGGAAAACACGGACCGGAGTTTTTTTTTAAACTGGATCTGGATCGGCATTTTCCCATGCCTTGCCGATTCGCAATTTTTGGCAAATATCGGCAGCCGATCCGATCCAAATATCGGATCGGGACATCCCTAGTACCTGTACCAAAATATTGGTATCGGGACAATTCAACTACAAAGACCCTTCACTGCCCTTTACGGGATCAAAGCCCCCACATTGCCAGGAAATGTAGTTTATTTTCAGACCGGCCAAAGCAAAAGCGCCATTAAAAACTACCACTTGATACCGTCACAGGTCACAGCATCATTGTGAGGAATTTGAAACCGCAATACCGCGGTATCTACAATATGTCAACATTTCAGCCGATTTTCCCATTTTTTTTATTTTTTCCTGTTTATTTAATTTCCACAGGTCCATAAAAAATGCTAAATTTTGCCTTTTTGGTTGAAATAAGTAATTGCCACAGAAGAGTGTCTCTAAGTTGTTTCTTTTAGCACTTATGGAAGTGATAAAGGTTGGATTGCACGCTTTTGGAGGTTTTCTGCACGCTGCGGTAATACACACTCCTTGGGCTTTTGTTGGCGGATCTCTGCTCTCATTCACAGGGCCAATACTTTGTGACCGCTTGTATTTATTTATTTTATCATTTTATTTTTATTGACATCCAGCATCAGACATTCCTATCCATTACATCATATTTACATAAATCATGTATCTATTGTCTGCCCTAAATGTCAAAATATTTTTGTTTATATCCCATCCATACCACCCCCCCAAAAAAAGAAAGAAACAACAAAAAAACGAAGTAATATCTACAAATACATCGATTAAATAAACAAACAAAAAAAAATAAAAAAATAAAAAGGAAATAATAATACATTAATAATAATAATAAATAAAATAAAATATAAACAGATATACATATACATATAAACATATATATACATACATACATATACACATATAGGGAGTTTTCTTTTTTTTCCTTTTGCAGTATAATCACTAATTCAAAAAATTAAAGTCAGGTTTATGGGGCGAGACATAGTTGACCCAATTTCCCTAGTATGAAGTACATTTCTCCAATTTATAATTAATAAAGGCAGTTATCTTCTCCATTTTATATATGTCCATTGTTGTTTCCATCCATTGCTTCAAAGTTGGGCTCTCCTGGGATATCCATTTCCTAGTAATGGTCTTTTTACAAGCCACCAGTAGGATATTCATTAAGTGTTTATCTTTCTTCAGCCAGTCCTGAGGTACATGTCCAAAAAACAAAGTTTTACTTTCGAGGGGTATTTCACGTTTGAAAATATCCTGTAGAGCTTGATGTATCTCTTTCCAATAGTCCTTTATGGTGGAGTAGTCCCAGAAAACATGGCAGTGTTTCCCACACATTCATTTATTTGTGGCGGCCCGCCATGAAAGAATTACGTCCGCCACAAATGGATTTTTCGGCTTTTGACTCGCTCGACCGCTCATAAAAGCAATGGGACTGTCTGTGAATGTTGCTTGTAGTTACACCTCCGGTGCAGTAAGTGGCGGTAGCCTACTATGCATTGTAACTCCGCCAATAGCACTTAATTCACCTGGTGGGCCAGAAGAAGAAGAAGAAGAAGAGGGACGGACGGGATCAAAATACTCGCCGGCTACTTTTCATAATGATGGCGCTTCCTACGTTTCTACCTCAAACGTCCAAAAGCTGCTGAAAGCCTTGATCCAGGATGCCATGGGGAAAAAAAACTTAAATGGTGCCTTTTGGCGATAGTTAGCAGCTAGGTGGCTCATAGCCGGCTAGCTAACGCTTGCTAGCGTGGTAGCATTGCTTCATTTTTACAGGTGTTATAGGTAGATAGGTTATAGCTGCATCGCTCGCGGCTCGTCATATATTTAACATTAATCCGCGATTTCACCGAGCGTTTAACTGACGGTTAGCAGCCTGACGCTGCTTCATTAACACCGCCGCTGTTTGACTCTGGGTCCGGGGCAGACGGACGTAATAACAATCACGTGTTACAATACCGACGAGCTAACGTGTCCAGGTTATAACCCTGTTGTCAATAAACACACATGGACTGAAGCTAAAATGTCCACTGTCCACTGCAGCATGTGAATGCAATGAAAAGAATAAAATCTGAGCCAACGAGCTGTTAAAATGTTGTCCAGGTTAATGTTTTGGCCATTAAAGGCCCTTCATTTCAAGATTTCAACTGTGATCGGGCTTTAAACAGGTGGCTGACCTGTTCAGATGAGTGTAACTGCTACTGGTCAAATAATGTGAAATAGCATTTAATTTTACATGTATGCAATGCCATTTAAATGTAATTATAGTTAATAATAATAATTAATAATAATAATAATAAATACTGTCTAGTGTTGTAAATAGTCAACGGGAAGAATTTTAGTAAGATATAAGCCATGAGCACTACACAGCCAGAAAAAAACCTAGGCAGGACAAGTAAAAATATTGGGGCAAGTAGATCTGAGAAGTCAGGCAAGTAGAAAAAAACCTTAACGTTGAACCCTGCATGTGTTGAGCTGCTGCCGCTTAAGGTTAGACGGCACTGTACATAGAGCGGTTCTGCTCGTTAGTAATAAATTCTAATGTTGGATGTTCACTCCTTCACACAGATGAGTATAGAAAAATATTTTCAACGGCCGAAAAGGGCTCGACTTGGAGAGGAGGTAGGCCTACAGTCCGGACCACAGGTGCGACCTGTTCAGCAGCAGCAGGAGGAGGAGGAGGAGGTTGACTGACTGACTGGCAGGACACCTCTGCCTCTGTTTCACTTCATGTTGCTGGTAAATAATATGGTTGTAGTAGTAGGCTAAAGTTAAATTATTTAGTATTCACTAATTAAAGGGGCAGAGCTTTAAGAGACATTTTAGCTTTTATATAAGATATATTTTTTGTAAGAACCACAATTAATAAATATATTTCAGTGAATCACTAATTGTTCAAATCTGTATATAAATATGTACATAAAATGTTGTAATTATATTCCAACTCCGCGTTCTTCTTGGTCATCGCCGCTGCCCCCCCCCCCCCCCCCATATTCATATTCAACAGACCCTTATACAAGCATGAAACAGTTCTATCAATAACGTCTGAATTGTAGGCTTTTGTAAACAGTTCAATCAAACATATACTCGTCTTTGTGACACTTTTCACCTTCATATTAACAAAATGCCGCAACTGCAAATATCGATAGAAGTCTTGGTTTTCTAATATATATGTCCTTTTAATAGTTTCAAAACTAAGCATTTTTTTATCTTTCATTACACTACATAAAGCTGTTATACCCTTAGCTATCCAGTCCTTAAATCTTGTGTCTAATTTATTAGGTGTAAACTCTGTATCATAGGCACACCATTTAAGAACTGCAATATCATTCTCGAGTTTGTATTCCTTTATGATAATTTTCCACTCTTTAAGGGTCCATTTCACCAATGGGTTATCAATGTTGTTCATGTGGGTTTGTAAATTGCTATCCGCCAGGATTGCTTGTATGGGGATGGAGGGCATTTCTTCTTCAATAATTTTCCATTGAGCAATGTATGACGGGTTGCACCAGCATATCACTGCTCTCATCTGGGCTGCAAAATAGTAATATCGGAGGCAAAGTAAACCCCATCCTCCCTTTTGTTTAACCAATTGTAAAGTTTTGAGACAAACTCTTGGCCTTTTACTTTGCCATTTAAACCTTGATAGCATTTTGTCCCATTCATGAATTTGGTTTTGGTTCATCTTTATTGGCAGGGTTTGAAATAGGTACAGCAGTCTTGGCAGTACATTCATTTTAATGGAATCAATTCTTGAACTAAGGCTAAAAAAAGGAATCTAGTTCCATCTTGCTATGTCATCTTTTATTTTTTTTATGTATGGGTAGATAATTGTATTGTGATAATTTTGTTAAATCTTTTGACAAATTAATGCCCAGGTATTTAAACGACTGTTTGCCATATCAGAGGGTAACTACTTCTGATTTCCCCTGGTGGGTTATAATTATATGAGAGTAAATGGGTTTTACCTATATTGATTTTATATCCTGATAGTTGACCATACAGTTCAAATGATTGCATTAATCTAGGGAGAGAGTATGTTGGGTGTCCGAGGTAGACCAAAATGTCATCCGCATAGCGGGCCAATTTATACTCTCTTCCTTTAATCATGATTCCCTTAATATCTTCATTTTGTCTGATAGACTGAGCTAATGGCTCCAGATATAATGCAAAGAGTAATGGTGACCATGCACATCCCTGTCTAGAGCCCCTTTCTAGGGTGAAACTGTTTAATAAGTATCCATTGACTTTAATCCTAGTAGTAGGATTGTTGTATAGTGCCTGTATAGTTTTAATGATTGTATCCTGAAAGCCGAATTTATATAAAACTCTGTAAAGAAAATTCCAATTGACTGAATCAAAGGCCTTTTCAGCATCCACACTTATAACAATTGCTTCGATGTTTTTTCTTTGTATATGATCCATAATATGTAGTGTCTTTCTTATATTGTCTTGTGTTTGTCGTTGATGTATAAAACCTGTTTGATCATTATGTATCAATATAGGTCAGAAATCTTTTAATCGTTTGGCCATAATGGAAGTAAATAGTTTATAATCTACATTGAGAACCGATATTGGCCTGTAAGATCCACATTCAATTTTATCCTGGCCTTCTATTGGTATCGCTGAGATAATTGCCTCCCTCCAGCTAAGTGGCGTGTGTGCCTTTTTTAAGACCCAATTCAATGTGGGGAGTAAAACAGGTATTAATTCTTTTTTAAATTCCTTATATCCTTATACCACTCAGCTGTGTAGCCGTCTGATCCTGGCGATTTACTTAATTTAAGCCTACTAATTGCAACTTTTAATTCCTTTTCAGTTATATCTGCAGATATTGTTTGGTTTTGTTTTTCATCTAAAATAGGTAAATCCAGAGAGTTCAGGAAGCTGTCAATTTGGGTTATGCTTCTACTAGAGACCTCGGAGTATAAAGTTTTATAAAAATGTTCGAAGGCTTCCTGAATTTCGTTTGGTTTAGTTTTTATCTCTTTTGTTCTTGGATCCCTGATTTTATGAATTGTGTTTTCCGCTATCTTTTTTTGTAGTTTCCAGGCCAATATTTTCATAGATTTAGAGCCACTTTCATAGTGTCTCTGTTTCAAAAACATTAGATTTTTTTTATTTCTTGTGTGGCCAAACTGTTAATTTCATTCCTAGTATTTTTTATTTCCCTTAATGTATCCTGTGCCAAATCTAGTTTGTGTTTTCTTTCTAATTCTTTTAGTTAGTTTTTTTAAGTCATTTGATTTTGTATTGTCATTTTTTTTCTTAAATGAAGATATTGCTATAATGTTCCCTCTTAAAACGGCCTTCAGGGTGTCCCATAACATGGGAGGCGAAATCTCTCCTGTGTCATTAAACTCCAAGAAGAGACTAATTTCAGATTTTAATTTGTGTCTTAAAGTATAGGTCATTCAGCAGACTTGAGTTTAGTTTCCATGTATTATTTTTTGCCCTCAGATTAAAGTCAATAGATAGGTCTATAGGTGCATGGTCACTTAGATCTATCGTCCCAATTTCACAAGTACATATTTTATCTTTATCCTTTCCAAATGTTAGAAAATAATCTATTCTTGTATAAAGACAATGCGGAGCAGAGAAATAAGTATAATCCCTTCTGTCTGGGAAAAAGTCTCGCCATATGTCAAATAAGCCTACTTCCTCAAAAAGTGTGTTTACTTTCTTATAAAGGGGTTTAAAGTTATGTATTTTTATACTAGATGAGTCCAATTTTGGCTGTAAATGTATATTTAAATCCCCACCACAAATCAAAAGACCTTCGGTTTCCGTTACCATAATATTGGTGATTTTTTGGAAGAAATTAATATCACTCCCAGGGGCTGCATAGACATTCAATAAGGTGATCGGGTTCCCATCTATCTTTCCCTTTACTAAAATATATCTACCCTCCTTATCACCAAATTCCAGTACTTTTTCAAAATGTAGCTTTTTTGAGATGAGGATTGCAACTCCTCTCCTATGTCCTAATTTATATGATGAAAAAAACAAATGAGTAAAGCCCATTCTCTTTAGTTTTACATGCTCCTTGTCAGTCAAGTGGGTCTCCTGTAAATATACTATGTGGGCTTGTTCTGTCCTCACCTTCGATAATATTTTATTGCGTTTAATTGGGTTCAATAGCCCATTAAAATGAAACGATACACATTTGACTTTGTCATTAACCATATGTATTTACTTGTAAGTGTACCAATAAAATATTCAAAATAAAACCTAGCAAGTCCACTCCCATAACGGAAAAAACTGAATTAACATAAATAAAACAAAGCAAAATAACTAAAAAAGATTAAAAAATAACAGAAGAAAAAAGAAAAGTGTAGTTCCAAGGCAGTGGTCTCTAATAGATGACCCTGAGTTAGGCTAGATAAAACGTCTAGCTGTGGGGGAAATCCTCTCCCAACTATGGGCTGAGGGTACTTGGTAGAAAGAGAAAAAAAATCTCTGTTCATTACATAGATACATCCCTCATTTGTACATATTCTCATCTAGCTGGGGTTATTATATAAACGCAAATGTCTTGGAGTAAATTTAAAGTCACCTGTTTTGGTTCTGTTTATCTTACCAACACTTTAAGAAGTCAGTCAAAATTAACAGGTCCTCCGGAGAAGACGATGATTATCTTCTGAAGGCTTGCAGTCTCTCCTTGATGCTTTTCTCCGGCTCCTCACCTGTCCCCTCCCGGCTCCTTCCTCCCATGGTATCCCAGGCGGAGCGTGACAGCTGATCCAGCAGGCTCTCCCTCGGGCGTAATCATGCTGACTGGCAGTTTTCTGTCCTTCATGTCTCTTGTCGCCTCCTTTGCTGTCCGGTACAGCTGCGTGCCGTCCTCATAGAACACTCGTAGTTTGGCCGGGTACGGAGTCTGGAAGCGGATATTTCTTTGCTTTAACACTCGCTTCGCTTCAGCATATTTTTTCCTCTTTTGCAGGACTGCTGGGGGGTAATCCTGGTCAAAGTATAATAGTCTTCCATTCAGAAAAATCTTCTTCTTTCCCCAGGCTTTGCGCATGACCTCTTCTTTCGTCCTGTAGCGGAGGAATTTGACTATTATTGACCGCAGCTTGTCTTCTCTGTCTCCGGCGGGTCTTGGCGCCGGCGCGCGGTGCGCCCTTCCGATGTCGAGTTGCGTAGTTGTGGGGATCTCCAACATGTGCCGCCGTAGTTTTTCCACAAACTCTGGCATGGACGGTCCCTTGGCTTCTTCGGGAACATTTTATATCCTCAAGTTCTCACGTCGGGATCTCCCTTCATAGTCGAGTAGTTTGTTTTCTTGCTGATGAATGACTTTTATCATGTTGTTCAACACATACTCCACGTTTTGAATCCGGTCCTCCACCTTCTCAATTCGCTTCTCTGTGTCTGTTATTTGTTGTTTAATGTTGGTGAGCTCGGATTTAATATCGTTCAGTTGTTCTTTTATGTCTTTTCGGGAGTCCCGAATCTCCTCCAGAACTTAGACTGAATCTTCGGCGTCCGCCTCCTTTGAGCGAGGGTTAGCATTAGCACCGTCATCTTGTAGCTTTACAGGTGAGCTGTTCGCGGACACAGAGCTTTCCTCGCTTAACCGGCTCTGCAACAGTATTTCCTCGATTTCCTTTGGTTTTCCCCATTCTTGCCCCTTTTGTTTGTTCAGAGATTATCTGAAAATTTGGCTTTTTACGGTCTAACGGGGCGAAATAACTTTTCTCACGAGGGAGATGTTACTCTAAGCTGCCATTTAGCTTGATGACGTCACTGGAATCCCCCTGTGACCGCTTGTATTTGATGACCAAATAAATGCATGACACAAGATACACCAAGTTGAATGTTATTAACATTGAGGATACTGTACATGCTGCTGTATAATAAAACATATTGCCAAAATGTGAGGGATGCACTCACGTTTATGAGATACTGTACATTATATTTGTAAATTCTATAAAGCAACTTAAGACACCTTAGCTCAGGGGCGTCCAAAGGGCCATTATCAGCACACAGCAACATTTTTTTAACAGCAAAAGGGGGTAATGTAATGTGAAAATGTTGCAATATTGACACTAATTTAATTTTTTTTGCTTTTAAAACTGTCATTTAAAAAAATGAAAAACAAAAAAAACCTTTTAATTGACGGATAGATCTGAAGTTGCTCTAGAGATTTAAGCGTTGAAAGTACATATAACCGTGGAAGATTAATGCTGCCACACCTTTAAAATAAGTTATTTTTTTGTTTTTAACATGAAAACAAATTAAAATGATTATTGTATGAATGGATATAACGTCCATCCATCCATTTGCTACCGCTTATTCCCTTCGGGGTCGCGGGGGGCGCTGGAGCCTATCTCAGCTACAATCGGGCGGAAGGCGGGGTACACCCTGGACAAGTTGCCACCTCATCACAGGGCCAACACAGATAGACAGACAACATTCACACACATTCACACAGTAGGGCCAATTTAGTGTTGCCAATCAACCTATCCCCAGGTGCATGTCTTTGGAGGTGGGAGGAAGCCGGAGTACCCAGAGGGAACCCACGCAGTCACGGGGAGAACATGCAAACTCCACACAGAAAGATTCTGAGCCCGGGATTGAACCCAGGACTACTCAGGACCTTAGTATTGTGAGGCAGACGCATTAACCCCTCTTCCACCGTGCTGGATATAACGTATACAGTGTATTATTTATGTACTATTGGCTATAATAAATTTGAAAAACAGCTCCAATATCATAAAAAACATTCCTCATTGCTTTATTTTGAAGAAAAAAAACCTGCATCTAAATTGCCTTTCAGAAGCTCAGCTGTTTGCGAACCTGAACGGTTGACACCCAGCAAAAGTAAGGAGAGGAAGTTGGAGGGAAAGTTATTTTAATCGAATGAATGCATTTCTTGTTCAAGCCGGTGTAAACTACCCTAGATCTTTTGACATTACTACAGACAATAACGTCTAACTTTACTTTTAAGTGTGTGGAGTGTGCATTTGTCCTCGTGCGTGTGTGCGTTTTCCCCGAGCACTCCAGTTTCCTCCCACGAGGGTTGTCCCCAATATTTTGGTACCAGTGCCAAAATGTATTTTGATACTTTTCTAAGTAAAGGGGACCACATAAAATGTCATTATTGTCTTTATGGTAACAAAAAATCTTAGGGTACATGAAACATATGTTTATTATTGTAATTTAGTCCTTAAATAAAATAGTGAACATACGAGACAACTTGTCTTTTAGTAGTAAGTAAACAATACAAAGACTCCTAATTAGTCTGCTGACGTATGCAGTAACATATTGTGTCATTTATCATTCTATTATTTTGGCAACATTATGAGGGACAAACTGTAAAAAATGATTATTAATCTACTTGTTCATTTACTGTTAATATCTGCTTATTTTCTATTGTAACATGTTCTATCTACACTTCTGTTAAAATGTAATAATCTGTCAGGTTTAAGCACCGAACTATCTATTAAACAGAACAAGAAGCAAGGAATCAGGCAGAGACAGAGATCAATTCAGCTCATGAGGAGAACGCATGGAGCTGCACACTCAGTTACAGTCTCACCCTACGCTCTGAGGAACAGTCCCACGCGCTCTATTTATCCAGTTTGGGAGTTCCCGAGTTACATCGCTGAGGCTGCCTCTAAAGGGAGGGGTCTCACACATCATGCGAGCATCTCAGCACGCACAATACGTGATTATTCAGAACGGAATGTGCTCGGGGCCTTGTGATTTCGCCTTGTCTCTGCTTTGTCTGCGTGCTGTTGCCTTATCTTTGTTGAGGTCCGGGTACGTCCTTGGCTGTTAGCGGGCTAAAAGAAAGAAAACATCTGCGGTGAGGCCCCCCCCTCATATGCCGTGGAAGATAACAAGTTGTGTCCCCTTGCACGAAGCAGAAAAGAGCACAATAGATAATAACTATAGCAACGGCCTTTAAGCATAAGAGTTGTGTGATAACTTATATATAATTATTCTAACATAAGCACTTATTCTTCTCTTCTTTGATACTTTACATTAGTTTTGGATGATACCACACATTTAGGTATTGATCCGATACCAAGTAGTTACAAGATCATACATTAGTCATATTCAAAGTCCTCATGTGTCCAGGGACGTATTTCCTGACTTTATAAACATTATATAAATAAAAGAAAAACGAAAAAAAATTGGTGATGCTAAAAAATAGCGATATAATCATAGTAGTTTCGACTAGATATGCTCCTGCACTTGGTATCATTACAGTGGATGTCAGGTGTAGATCCACCCATGGCATTCGTTTACATTGATTGATGTAGAAGTAGTTAAAACACTGCCGACTGCGGATGGATGTTAGCTGCTAACTAGCTAGCCATGTCTTAAAGCACCTCTTCCTGAGGGTGTTTCAGTGTTATAACTTCACCTTTATGCGTCCATTCTCCCTTTTCTGTCCACACACTGTGTCTGCTTGTAAGTACTCTGTGTGTGTGTGTGTGTGCATTGCCGAACATGCTCCTCTGCTCGTAAAACCAGCAATGTCATGACTATACTAATACCGGTATACCGTACAAACCTACGTTACCTTCTTTGGAGACTGCAAATTGTCCATAGATAAGAATGTTAGTGTGAATGATTGTCTCTGTGCCCCGCGATTGGCCATGCTAATTTGAGTTAGCTTGTCTATGAGCTAGTCCATTGTACATTAGCATTAAGCTAGCGGCATTACAGCTCAACCTTCACCCTGTATAATTGTATTGCTTTTTTCAGTTGATTCCAAATTTTATTATTAATCTGAGGTGATTCCTGCATGTATGTGCGCATCATGTGTTTATACCTGTATTATGTACTTTCTTTAGTGTGCTTAGTTTTACAGTGACTTCAATGTGAAGAACATCAACAAAACACTTATTTGTTTCCAAATCTAACTCAAAGGACTGTTATATATTTGGCAAACTAAATTGCAACATTCCTGGAGGGCAGAATAAAGTGTTGCCCGTGTTAATTTTTCCAATAAACAACAATTGAAACTGCATGGAACAAAGAGAGCACAGTCTACCGAGTCAAATTCCTGACATGAATGATATAAGATTTGTTTTAAATATTAATGTTATTCGTGGTATTACTAATAACACTAATGTGTTCTTGAATATTCATAAAACATTTGTTTAGCCTTTTTAACAATATGTTGTCATATTGGCCATGCCCCCACCGCCACATATATAGTGGCAATCTAGGGGAAAAGCTGTAATATATATTGACATAGGACCAATTTGTAATATGTTTATTAGAGGAGGCCTTCTGGAACCCTGAGACCTTTTATATGATTTTTTGTTTTTATACCGTCATTGCTCAAAAACTAATAAGGAACCAAAAGCAATGTAAGGAACAGTGTAACTCGGCCTGTCGCCGTCACCATCAAGTCTCCACCTCATCGCTGCCACCACAGCCTGGGGGGGGCAATAGACTACAGACTGTGGTGAAGTAGGCCGGCTTCGTTGAGTGAAGACGCTTACAATTTTTGGTTGTGTTTTCCACTCCATTTGCTGAATGGCGATATATATCGATATTTTTTCCGTAAAGTAAAGTGACACCTGCACCTGCCTGTGAATCCTTTTGTCTTGTATAGAGAGAGAGAGTGAGGGTGCCGTTACTTCTGTTGACTTTTTCCGTCATAGTCTGGTCCATATTGTCCTGCAAATCCATCTGCATGTAATGTATTGTTTTTTGCTCAAAGGGAAAATATATCACCCTCAAAACTGCAGTAATGACTTCATGTTGCATCCTTGGACCCAGCGTGTCAGACAGAGCTCTGCTTTCTACTCTCAATGACTAATTTGTTTCTGATAGTCACACACCACTAAGTATGTCATTATCAGTGTTGGGTTAGTTACTGCAAAGCAGTAACTAGTTACAGTTACTAGTTGCTTCATTTCAAAAGTAACTCAGTTACTAACTCAGTTACTTACACCAAAAAGTAATGCGTTACTGTGAAAAGTAACTATTTAGTTACTTATTTTTTTCTTCTTTTTTTTTTTTTAAAGCTCCCATTAATGCCCTTTTAGCCTTCATTTCAGTACTGTTATTGCACTGGAGAATAATACAATCTGTTGATCAACTTGACATGCATTTGCATCACTGAACTCTGCTAAGCAATGTGGTCTACATACAACACACAAAGACAAAGATATGTTACAAAGGCCAATTTGTTTCTGGCCAGAACAAATTGACAAAACTATTTTAAATAGCTGCAACATAACGTACATAAGTAACAAACAGCATAATAACAGCATAGATGTAAACCAAGAAAGGCACACACTACATACACAAAGCCTAACCAACACCACACATAAAGTGTAATTCCAGGTCGTTACACTATGATTTACCAATCAAATGTGTGCTTATTCTAGTGTCATTTATTAGGAATCTTAATTTATAAATATTAATCATTAAATGCTGTTAGTATATTAAATAATTACTAATAAAAATATATTTTTTACAAACAGGAAGTTGCAGGAATGTACACATGATCCCCTGCTTACATCTCATTGTGCAACATGTGAATGTTTTAATGGGAACTAAATGAAAGGGGTACAAACTATTATCAAAGCAGGACCTCCACCCAGACAAACAATAAAAGTACACAGTTCATGAAAAACAATATTTGTTGTTATTGTCATTGTAAGTGGGCCTAAACACTTGTATTAGAAATGACTGCTGTCATTTGATTATAATAATAAGAGAATGTTGTCTGTCTATCTGTGTTGGCCCTGTGATGAGGGGGGGACTTGTCCAGGGTGTACCCTGCCTTCCGCCCGAATGCAGCTGAGATAGGCTCCTGCGACCCCGAAAGAGACAAGCGGTAGAAAATGGATGGATGGATGGAGATTGAACTTGTTATTTAGTCAGGTTTGTGACAGGTGTGCTGCTGGTGTAGCCACAGTGTGCACGTCTAAAGGTGCTCACATGGGCTCCACTCAATGCTCAGGGAGTTTTTGCGTTTGCTCACACACATAAACAATTAGAGGGAACATTGATTGACAGAGTGTGTACCTTCAGCGGTGAATGATGAGCAGAGGCAGACTTAATCCTTAAGTGGTGGAGGTGAAGTGGCATCAGAGTCTCTATCTCTCTTTACTAGCTTCGTCGAAGCATGTTGCTTATGTAGCTTGTTTCAGCAGATTTGAATTGCTGTTTTGGGCAGTAGATGGGATCTTTGATCCAAAGCACAATTTACATTTAACTAAAATGTTCTTTTCTTTGTGCTCGACAAAAGAAAAGTAGTGAAAATATCTCCATGTTAGCAAACTCGACTTCTGGCTCCGCCATGATCAGACACGCCCCCCTCCCCTCCCTCCCTCTCCTCCCTCCCCACACTCACACACACCCACACAGAGCGCATGTCTCTCTTCTCCGGCTTGTGACACAAGAAGAATCAGAACGATGACACAGCAGCGCTCCGATAAAACACACTTTATACTACATAAAAAGTAACGTAAAATAACGCAGTAACGCATCATGTAGTAACGGTAACTGAGTTACTGAATATAAAAAATAACGCGTTAGATTACTAGTTACCGCCGAAACTAACGGCGTTACAGTAACGCGTTACAAAGTAACGCGTTACTGTAACTAACTGTAATTAGTCCCAACACTGGTCATTATTATGACTTAGTAAGTCAATATTTTGACTTACTAATTTACTAAGTCAAAATAATGACTTACTAAGTCAAAATAATAAGCGTTTGCAATAAGCGTTTGAAAAAAAGAGTTAAAAGTGGGGCCACATGCTGACATATGCTCAACTCATCATGCTTAATTTATTACAGCATTTATGAAGCCTGTAGTTGATTTTTATTATGTAAATGTTATATTTTTATCAACATGTTATAGCAGGAACCCTGCCATTCAAAACCAGGCTGCTACATTACTAATGATTAATGTAACTATAGCTGAAAAAATAGTACAATAGCAATAGGAGGGACTGTTCATCCCTGAACACCATGGAGTTCATGTAGGCTTTATGATGCAGTTACATTATTAGATCAACTATCAGAGACCGCTTCAGGAAACTCTTCTTTTAACATAATGTAATTTTTTGCTGCTTCAACACCGCTCAATCAACACAGAAAAAGGTAAAGTGAAATAACTTAGTTGTTAACTGGAGGTCAATAATGTTTGTCTTTCTCTCAGACAGACAGGTCTTTGCTGTCCGTAACACACACACATATACGCACGCACACACACCGCAAAATGAAAACTGAGCCTTCACCTCAAGGACTGCGAGCGAGCTGAGCTGCCGCTTATGTTTCTAGAACGTCAACAGGCTCATAGTGATGTTACTAGTAGTTGACTGGGAGGTGTTTATTATAATTTGGGGAGAGTCCGCTGCCTTATGCTTACCTGCTAAACACCTTTCTGCTCACCACACCGTGGAGCACTGACTCCATGCGCTCTGAATACGCACTGCTGATTGGCTGTTACATGCGCTCTGAATACGCACTGCTGATTGGCTGTTACCACTCTGCGTGTAACCAATCAGATGGTTCTGTGGGTGGGACAATGCTGGGTGCTGCAGAGACGTACTGAGGCAGTACGAAGCGCAGCAACTTGTTAAGACATTAGTTTAGGCGGTGGCTCTTTGTTGTTAAGGCGGCCGCATTAACAACAAATACCTACCTACTCAGTGGCCTAGTGGTATACCTACTCAGTGGCCTAGTGGTTAGAGTGTCCGTCCTGAGATCGGCAGGTTGGGAGTTCAAACCCCGGCCGAGTCATACCAAAGACTATAAAAATGGGACCCATTACCTCCCTGCTTGGCACTCAGCATCAAGGGTTGGAATTGGGGGTTAAATCACCAAAATGATTCCCGGGCGCAGCCACCGCTGCTGCCCACTGCTCCCCTCACCTCCCAGGGGGTGATCAAGGGTGATGGGTCAAATGCAGAGAATAATTTCGCCACACCTAGTGTGTGTGTGACAATCATTGGTACTTTAACTTTAACTTTAAAACGCTGCGGGAAACCCTGGTCTGGGCTAGTCCAAGGAACTTCAAACTTTCACTGCCTCTTACTAGGGGTTGAGGTGCAGGGACCATAATAGCTGAATAGACAACCGTTTTGTCAATAACAAATCTCTAACCAACACATTTTACACAGAATGAGGCTATTTTCAGGAAGAAGTAGGTCATGCCTGCGTACAATATCACAACATACATATGGTTATTGTCAGTACTATCAGAAAACAAAGACTAAAACCAACTATACTGGTGAAAATAAGTCGAGCATGCTTAGCAGCCTAATGTACGCCCAAAACTAAAGAGGAGACATTTTACCAAGGTATGCCTATAGGCTACTGTTTCAGATTGCCATATAACTTGGTACATGTAGTCCACAATATGCAAACACCAACGAGGAATTATTTTATCCTTTGATTTGGCTGTCCTTATACGTTTCACATTGCCATGATGACAGCCATGCTAATGTTGGAACCCATTTCCTCAGCGTATCAGCATATTGAGAAGGAAATAGGCACTGACACTACCCATATCAGCATAGGTTTTATTTGTTCAAAACATATTTTTGCCCTGTGAGTTGGATGACACATCGACATACAGGCGGGTATATATTTCCCCCGTTAGCCTAAACGTGGATGTGTCATTGACCGGGCTAGCATGCTAAGCATTACACTAGGAGCTAAGCACCATCACACTAAGCATTGGTTGCAGTAACATACTATCTTTGTTAGACAAGATCATAGACTGTATTGGACAATATAGTTTACATACCAAATGTCTATTTCCATTTATTACAAGTCATAAGAAAAGGTAAATGCCTGACAAATCAAGGAGGAAATGAGCAAATTTGGCGTCAGATGAAAAAATATTCTCCGCCTTCAATGGTCTCCATCTTTCAAAGGCATCCCAGATACTAATCCTGGTTCTGTTCCTGGCTTTGTCATGAATAAGCTTTTGGGTTCCCAGGACCTTTTAACAGTCACCAAAATTGAGGGTTTGCAGTAGATATCGTATTGGTTTAGAAAATGAGATATATGCTTTCATTTTGCAGTGGCCGGCCCACGGTAGAAAAAGTTTGGACACCCCTGCCTTAACTCTTATCACTTCTATTACTTCTTTAAGCCAATTCTATGTTATCTTCCCCTCTGCTGCTCCTAAATCTGCCACACTCTCTCCATTAAACGCAGTTATTTTCAGTTGTGCCACATCCATTATGTTTCTTTTTTCTTTCTCCGAGGTCATGTCCTCTGAATGGGCATAAGGGCTGCTGCACACTTCACTTGCCTGCATGGTTGGAGGCTTACGATCATCGGAGTCTTACCACTGTGATTGTGTTCTCTTCAAAGTAGAGGACACATGCCAGATACCCTCGCATTGGACTCAGTTTCCTTGGTTAGTTATGGGGAGAATGATCATGATGGTGCTTGGAAAAGATGTGTCATTAATGTCTGTATGTTCCTAAAGGTGATGTTGTACTTATTTAGACCATTAACTAGTTGAAACTGAATCAACAGCACCTCTGCTGGTTACAGCCAAGTACTGCACTCTGTTTTATCCCAAAAACTATTTCATAAAGATTGACTTTTATTCACACCAAACCTCTAAACCAGGGGTGCTTAACTTTTTACACCTCAGGGCCCAACTTTTTTTTTTACTACAGAGTAGGGTTGTACGGTATACCGGTACTAGTATAGTACCGAGAACTAATGAATCATATTCAGTACTATACCGCCTCTAAAAAGTACCTGTACCCCCCCGTCCCCCATCGTCATCACGTCGTGTGATTGCTGGTTTTACGAGCAGAAGAGCATGTTCGGCAGCGCGCACACACAGAGTACTTACAAACAGACACAGTGTGTAGACAGAAAAAGGGAGAATGGACACATTTTGGTGTAAGAAGTAAAGATAAAGGTGAAGTTATAACACTGAAACACCCTCAGGAAGAGGTGCTTTAAGACATGGCTAGCTAGCTAGCAGCTAACATCCATCCGCAGTCGGCAGTGTTTTCTACTTCTAAATCACTGATCCTGGCCTCCATGGCGACAAAGTAAGTTTCTTCCAAGTACCATTATCACTGGAGGACGAGGAATAGCTAAACATGCTTCACTACTCACCCTAGGAGGATACAATAGCTCACCGGCGTCACAATATAAACAAACGCCATGGGTTGATCTACACCTGACTTCCGCTGTAATGATACCAAGTACAAGAGCGTATCTAGTCGATACTACAATGATTACATTGATATTTTTTATCATCACAATCTTTTTTTATTTTTTAAAATACATATTATGTTTATAAAGTCAGTAAATACATCCCTGGACACATGAGGACTTTGAATATGACCAATGTATGATCCTGTAACTACTTTGTATCAGATCGATACCTAAATGTGTGGTATCATCCAAAACTAATGTCAAGTATCAAAGAAGAGAAGAATTAGTGATTATTACATTTTAACAGAAGTGTAGATAGAATATGTTAAAACAGACAATAAGCAGATATTACCAGTAAATGAACAAGTAGATTAATAATCAATTTTTACAGTTTGTCCTTTTATAATGTTGACAAAATAATAGAATCATAAATGACACAATATGTATGTACTGCATATGTCAGCAGACTAATTAGGAGTCTTTGTTTGTTTACTTACTACTAAAAGACGAATTGTATAGTATGTTCACTATTTTACTTAAGGACTAAATTGCATAAAAAAACATGTTTCATGTACCCTAAAATTTTTGTTCAAATAAAGACAATAATGACATTTTTTGCGGTCCCCTTTTATTTAGAAAAGTATCAAAATATATTTTGGTACCGGTATATGTGTGTGTGTGTATATATATAATAATAATGTGTATGTGTGTATGTATATGTGTGTGTGTGTGTGTATTCGGGCTGGGCGATATGGCCTTTTTTTAATATCGCGATATTTTAAGGCTATATCGCGATACACGATATATATCTCGATATTTTTGCCTTAGCCTTGAATGAACACTTGATGCATATAATCACAGCAGTATGATGATTCTATGTGTCTACATTAAAACATTCTTCTTCATACTGCATTAATACATGCTACTTTAAAACTTTCATGCAGAGAAGGAAATCACAACTAAAAAAATCAGTATTTTTTTCATACGGTGTTGATCTGGAAATGTTTGCCTCTGCATTTTGATGGTGTGGGCGTGTGGCACCGAACGGAGATGTTGACGTGCGGAGTAAGCACTGTTCATTCTCGAGCAGGTGACTTTTCAAATGATGCTACATATTAGCATTAATGCTACTTTTTATAGCAACGCTTTCGCCCCATACTTGACAAATTATGGTTGTCTTTCTGTGTGGAGTTTGCATGTTCTCCCCGTGACTGCGTGGGTTCCCTCCGGGTACTCTGGCTTCCTCCCACCTCCAAAGACATGCACCTGGGGATAGGTTGATTGGCAACACTAAATTGGCCCTAGTGTGTGAATGTGAGTGTGAATGTTGTCTGTCTATCTGTGATGGCCCTGCGATGAGGTGGCGACTTGTCCAGGGTGTACCCCGCCTTCCGCCTGATTGTAGCTGAGATAGGCCCCAGCGCCCCCCGCGACCCCGAAGGGAATAAGCGGTAGAAAATGGATGGATGGATGTTCGACATATTCCCACTTGAAGCCAAACCACCACCAGACGATGGACACCCTGCTGCTTTTTGTGGGAATTAATTATTCCTTCATTTGTTACCAGATTCACACCTTCTTTCTCTCGTATTACCACTAGCTAAATCACCAGCAGCGGGCCCGCTGCTGCCCACTGCTCCCCTCACCTCCCAGGGGGTGAGCAAGGGGATGGGTCAAATGCAGAGGACAAATTTCACCACACCTAGTGTGTGTGACAATCATTGCTACTTTAACTTAACTTTAACTTTACACATACAAACTGTAGCACACAAAAAAGCACATTTAGTTAAAAAAAAATGTTATTATGGTCTTACCTTTACTTATAAATTAAGTCCATGCGCCGCTCCTTTTGAACAAAAGCATTGATAACTTGTTTATAGAAGTCTTCCTTATCTTTCTTCAGTTTTAAAAGTCTCGATGGAGATCTTCCTTTAAGTATTACCTCCTGCTTCGATTGAAATTCCAGTTTAGAAAACTGTTTTATTTTAGATATGTAATCCTCTATGTTAATAGTCCAGGCAAGAGGAAAAAATAAACGATAGCTGCTAACTGTTGCTGCTTGTTGTCACTTCTTCTGCAGCCGAGTAGTCGCAAGAATGATCTCTGGGATCACTACCGCCCTCTACCACCAGGAGGCGGGATTACTGCGTGACTCACACAGTGCGTCTTCGCAGCAGTTTTATGATTGCTCAGCACAAGAAATACGTTACACACATACAGTTGTTGACAACATACACTGTACATTATATACCTCAGCTAACTAAACTATGGAAATGTATAATATAGTTCATATAGCAATGCGGTCTCACTGCACAGCAGGCCAGCAGTTAGCCGAGTCATTGCGCAATCCATGGTGAGGCTCAACTCAGTGACGTGCCTCAACTGGCTGATGACTCACCGCAAGTCTCTTCTCAGTATTTGAACGGCAAATGTGAAAATTCAGCGATTTTGAATAAAAATAATCTAAAACTGGTGAAGTTAAATGGAAAATAACTTTATAGCATAATCACTGGATACATATAACAATTTAATTTTTTTTTTTTCTTTTTACATTTTTTTTTCTTTCCATGATGGCACGTGAGGCCCCGCCTCACCTGCCTCCCCTGACTGCACGTCACTGGTGTGTATGTATATGTATGTATATTAGTGTGTGTGTGTGTATGTATATGTATGTAGATATGTATAGATATACCGGCCCCTAGACACATTTTTTCTCTCTAAGTTTGGCCCCCCAAGTCAAAATAACTGCCCAGGTGTGATTTTAAAAAACTATTGCTTTATGGCCGTCCACAAAGAAAAATGCATAAATTAGCGGCACCGTTTTATAAGCCGCAGTGCTCAAAACGTAGAAAAAAAGTTGCAGCTTATAGTTTAGAATTTACAGTAATAATGAATATGTTTCTTAACTAAACTGTCAATAAAATTTAAGTGCAAATGAAAATATAATATAATAATTTTTGCGCCTAAGAAACTTCTCTATGACTTAAGCTCCAGACTTCCTGTTTGTTTGAGATTGTCATTACTGCCAAAGGTGGTGCAAAAGTGTTTTATACCGGAGTACAGCTGTGGTCTGTTCCAACCACAGCTGATGAACAGATGTTTTCTGGCAGCCAAATAATGGTTAAGAAACACTGCTCTGAACCGTTCATCACCAGCACTTTGATGTCGTCCGAGGGTTTGTACTTTCACAGAGAAATGGTAAAAGCGTGTCCCCAGGCTCTATTAGGTGCACTCAAGGCTGCCCACGTTGTGCTACGCGTCGCCATTGTTCCCACTGTTGGAGGCTTTAGAGAGGAATCCAAACAGGGTGCCGAGACGCATAAACCACACGGCTGGCCATGGAAAGCCTTTTGTAAAATAACATTGACAAGGATCCGCTTAAGTACACACGCTCACACTAGAATTAATCGCCTCGTGTTCAGATGGAAAGAAAACACATTCTCAGGGTCGTGGGTGACTGGTCACACTCGCATTATTATCCATGAGGACTTCAGACTCTCCGGCAATATTCCCTCTAATTTGTCATGTGTGAGCAAACACAAAAACTCCCTGAGCATTCAGTAGAGCACATGTGAGCGACATCAGACGTGCACACCTGTCCCAGAGTTCAATGTTTTATTATTATAATCAAATGACTTGCAGTCATTTCCATGAGATTATTTTCTAATATAAGTGTTTTGGCCCACTTATAATGACAATAACAAAACATATTGTTTTACATATACTTTTATTGTATGTCTGGGTGGGGGTCCTGCTGTGGAAATAATTTGTACCCCTTTCAGATATTGCATTTAGTTCGCATTAAAACATTCACATGTTGCACAATGAGATGTAAGCATGGGATCATATGTACATTCCTGTAACTTTCTTTTTGTGAATTATATATTTTTATTAGTATTTCTTTAATATAATAACAGCATTTCATGAAGGTGTCGGATGAGGAAAAAAACATACATTTCAGTCTGAGCCTGGGCCCCTGGAGATGGGTTCCAGACTGAGGCCAAGGGGGAAAAAATCCTATCCATAGCACACATAAACATGTGTGTAAGAGGGAAACATCAAAGAACACAAAGGACATTAAAGACATTAAAAGAGCAGAGCTAATGCAACCAGCCATTTCTACACACAGCCACAAAAGTAAAACTACAACAACAAAAAAACAAAAACATATGCACTGTGGTGTCCTCTCCGGGGTTCCACGCCATCATCTGCTGGGGAGGGGGGAGCATGGCCAGAGACAGGAGCAGACCCAACAAAGCAACCAAGGGAGCCGACTCCACCCTCGGCCGCCCACCAACTCTCGGCCAGTGTCCAGTTCGCATGGATGAGCGAGGATATGTCTAAGGAGACCAAGGTGTCAGATACCTGCTCATTCAGCCAAGACACTGTGAAGCAGTGCTTGACGGTAGACATGGTGTTCCTGGGATTAAAGGCCTTACCTTTTTTCTTCCAAACATATTGCTGTGTATTGTGGCCAAACAGCTCAATTTTTGTTTCATCTGACCACAGAACCTTCCTCCAGAAGGTCTTATCTTTGTCCATGTGATGTCAGATGAAACAAAAATTGAGCTGTTTGGCCACAATACCCGGCAATATGTTTGGAGGAGAAATGGTGAGGCCTTCAATCCCAGGAACACCACACCTACCGTCAAGCATGGTGGTGGTAGTATTATGCTCTGGGCCTGTTTTTCTGCCAATGGAACTGGTGCTTTACAGAGAGTAAATGGGACAATGAAAAAAGAGGATTACCTCCAAATTCTTCAGGACAACCTAAAATCATCAGCCCTTAGGTTGGGTCTTGGGCACAGTTGGGTGTTCCAACAGGACAATGACCCCAAACACACGTCAAAAGTGGTAAAGGAATGGCTAAATCAGGCTAGAATTAGGTTTTAGAATGGCCTTCCCAAAGTCCTAACTTAAAGGGGGACATTATCACAATTTCAGAATGGTTAAAACCATTAAAAATCAGTTCCCAGTGGCTTATTATATTTTTCGAAGTTTTTTTCAAAATTTTACCCATCACGGAATATCCCTAAAAAAAAGCTTCAAAGTGCCTGATTTTAACCATTGTTATAAACACCTGTCCATTTTCCTGTGACGTCACATAGTGAAGCCAACACAAACAAACATGGCGGAAAGAACAGCAAGCTATAGCGACATTAGCTCGGATTCAGACTCGGATTTCAGTGGCTTAAGCGATTCAACAGATTACGAATGTATTGAAACGGATGGTTGTAGTGTGGAGGCAGGTAGCGAAAACGAAATTGAAGAAGAAACTGAAGCTATTGAGCCATATCGGTTTGAACCGTATGCAAGCGAAACCGACGAAAATGACACGACAGCCAGCGACACGGGAGAAAGCGAGGACGAATTCGGCGATCGCCTTCTAACCAACGATTGCTATGTGTTTGTTTGGCATTAAAGGAAACTAACAACTATGAACTAGGTTTACAGCATATGAAATACATTTGGCAACAACATGCACTTTGAGAGTGCAGACAGCCCAATTTTCATCAATTAATATATTCTGTAGACATACCCTCATCCGCGCTCTTTTCCTGAAAGCTGATCTGTCCAGTTTTGGAGTTGATGTCAGCAGGCCAGGGAAGCTAGGGTCGATATTCTTCTCTTGATCATCTTGGGACGGTGTGAGCCAAGACATCCAGGGGAGTTTAGCTCGCTTGTCTGCGGGAACAAACTGCCGCCATTGCTTGCCGTGCTAGCGAGGTCCTTTGTCCCTGAATTGCTCACACACTCCGGCAGATTCAATGGGGGTCTGGCGGCAGATTTCTTTGACTTTATCGTTGGAAATGCATCTGCTTTGAGTGTCGCAGGATATCCACACATTCTTGCCATCTCTGTCGTAGCATAGCTTTCGTCGGTAAAGTGTGCGGAACAAACGTCCAATTTCTTGCCACTTTCGCATCTTTGGGCCACTGGTGCAACTTGAATCCGTCCCTGTTCGTGTTGTTACACCCTCCGACAACACACCGACGAGGCATGATGTCTCCAAGGTACGGAAAACAGTCGAAAAAACGGAAAATAACAGAGCTGATTTGACTCGGTGTTTGAGAAAATGGTGGATTGCTTCCCGATGTGACGCCACGTTGTGACGTCATCGCTCCGAGAGCGAATATTAGAAAGGCGTTTAATTCGCCAAAATTCACCCATTTAGAGTTCGGAAATCGGTTAAAAAAATATATGGTCTTTTTTCTGCAACCTCAAGGTATATATTGACGCTTACATAGGTCTGGTGATAATGTTCCCCTTTAAACGTATGGACAATGCTGAAGAAACAAGTCCATGTCAGAAAATCAACAAATTTAGCTGAACTGCACCAATTTTGTCAAGAGAAGTGGTCAAAAATTCAAGCAGAAGCTTGCTAGAAGCTTGTGGATGGCTACCAAAAGCGCCTTATTGCAGTGAAACTGGCCAAGGGACATGTAAGCAAATATTAACATTGCTGTGTGTATACTTTTGACCCAGCAGATTTGCTCACATTTTCAGTAGACTCATAATATATTCATAAAAGAAGCAAACTTCATGAATGTTCTTTGTGACCAACAAGTATGTGCTCCAATCACTCTATCACAAAAAAATAAGAGTTGTAGAAATTATTGGAATCTCAAGACAGCCATGACATTATGTTCTTTACAAGTGTATGTACACTTTGGACGACAACTGTATGTACTGCTCATAAGGTTATTCTAGTAAAATAAGTGATGTGTAAATATCAAAATATTACATTGAATCACTTCTTGCCAGGCAATATTACAATTAATGACAATTTTAAATAAAGGAATACATCCAAACACTTTATAGATATTTATTATGTACAGGAAGAAATAACAGTTACAATTGTATGTATCTTCCTAACAAGAAAGAGGTTGTATTACATCAACATGGGACTATCAACAATCCTTTTAATCTCATTAATACCACAGAAAAGAAAAACTGTCATTTTCTGGACACGATAAAGTCTTAACTAATGTCAAACACGTAGCGTTACAATAACCAGGAAGAGAAGTGTTTGTCTCACACTTAGTAATTCCGCTGTGGACAGACCAAGCCAAGCAATTCAGGTTTAGCAGCCAAGGAAATACATTTTTGGCAGGCAATCACATTTTGGCACAACACCGGCAAATATAAACAAAACGAAACACCGGCGGAAAGCGATAATTGATTAAAAAAAACAAGCAAACTGGAGTTTTGACCCGGAGAAGGTAGGGTCGGTAAAAAAGAAAAAAAAATCTGCGTCCCGGGTACGCGCTCACTTCCGGAAATGTGCGTCCTTTCTGATTTAAATGCGTAAAGACACAAAAAGTGAGTTAACGCCAACATTGAAAGTAAAATTGCCGTTGTCTTTATTTTTAAGTTATCATGCCATGATTTTACCATTACGGCCCACTTGGGAATAGATTTTCCTCCACGCGGCCCCTGAGCTAAAATGAGTTTGACACCCCTGCTGTCAGCGCATCACTGGCTAAGTGCCATATGTGTTGGCGCAGGCGAGAGAGAGTGAGCGGGTGCTGTTGATATGACAGATGACAAAGTGGGTTTTGGTCTGGTTTGTACGGCAGAAAATTATCAGTTTTGTTAGATAGAAATGTTTTTGGTCATTTGTTTGTGGCCGACAATAAAGAGTGTTGCTCAATAAAGTGATAGATGGAATTCATGTCCTTAAAGCGTCTCGACAGACATTACAATAATTGAACAGTGATGACGAAAACTGTTTTCTCTGTTGTGGCCGTGCACACTGTGGCCACACCTGTCCCATACCTGACTAAATAACAAGTTACATGTTTTATCATTTTAATCAAATGACCGCAGTAATTTTCATGAGATTATGTTTTAATAGAAGTGTTTTGGCCCACTTATAATGACAATAACAAAACATATTGTTTTTCATGAGCTGTGGACTAGTGTCTGGGTGGAGGTGCCGCTTTGGGAATCATTTGTACCCCTTTCAGATATCGCATTTAAGTCCCTTTAAAACATTCACATGTTGCACAATGAGACGTAAGCATGGGATCATGTGTAACTTTCCGTTTGTAAAATATATATTTTTATTAGTAGTTCTTTAATATAATAACAGCATTTCATGATTAATATTTATAAATGAAGATTCTTAATAAATGACACTAGAATAAGCACACATTTGATTGGTAAATCATAGTGTAACGACCTGGAGTTACACATTATGTGCGGTGTTGGAGTTGTCCGACTTTTTGTGTGGCTGTAAAAGCATCACTGGCTAAGTGCCTCATGTGCATGTGTTGGCGCAGGTGAGGAAAAAGTGAGTGGGTGTTGTTGATATGACAGATGACAAAGTGGGTTTTGATCTGGTGTTTATGGCAGAAAATGACCAGTTTTGCAAGATAGACATTTTTTTACCAATGTTTTGGTCATATGTTTGTGGCCGACAATAAAGAGTTTTGCTCAACAAAGTGATGGATGGAATTCATGTACTCCTTAAAGCGTCTTGGCAGACGTTACAATAATTGAACAGTGCTGACGAAAACTGTTTTCTCACTTACATTGAAAATTGTTATGCGCTTGATTTTTATTTGATTTTGTGCGTGGCGTCGAGGAGGCGTGAGCGGTGCACAATTGCACAGGTGTGCACCTTCGAGGGAACGTTGCTCTCCAGTGAGCTGAGGATTATTGTTATTCCACTTTAAAAGTAATAGCAAAGGAAACATAAGTGGAAAAGGTAATAAAGGTTCAGCACATGGATATTAAATTGGTTTGCTGCAATAATACAGCTGAGCTCAGAGGTTCGCTTGCAGGAGCAGCAGTTGTGATCGTATTACATGGACTTTCTTAAATAGGTGCATGTTTAATAACTTCATCTCTCTCTTTCCCTCACTGAATGCTCCACCAGAGGCAGCCATGAGCCCTCCACGCCGATCATCGAGTTCCCATGGCGACAGGTAATTTCCCCGAAGCGCTTCAATTTCTAATCATGTTTACCACAAAGAACATACTCATAACAGTATTAGGCTGTGTGACATAACCACCACTCTAGTATCTTTAGCTTCTCTACTTTCACTCTGTTGTTTTCAACTATTTATGCTACAAACCCCATTTCCATATGAGTTGGGAAATTGTGTTAGATGTAAATATAAACGGAATACAATGATTTGCAAATCCTTTTCAACCCATATTCAGTTGAATATGCTACAAAGACAACATATTTGATGTTCAAGCTCATCAACTTTTTTTTTTTTGCAAATAATAATTAACTTAGAATTTCATGGCTGCAACACGTGCCGAAGTAGTTGGGAAAGGGCATGTTCACCACTGTGTTACATGGCCTTTCCTTTTAACAACACTCAGTAAATGTTTGGGAACTGAGGAGACACATTTTTTAAGCTTCTCAGGTGGAATTCTTTCCCATTCTTGCTTGATGTACAGCTTAAGTTGTTCAACAGTCCGTGGGTCTCCGTTGTGGTATTTTAGGCTTCATAATGCGCCACACATTTTCAATGGGAGACAGGTCTGGACTACAGGCAGGCCAGTCTAGTACCCGCACTCTTTTACTATGAAGCCACGTTGATGTAACACGTGGCCTTGCATTGCCTTGCTGAAATAAGCAGGGGCGTCCATGGTAACCTTGCTTGGATGGCAACATATGTTGCTCCAAAACCTGTATGTACCTTTCAGCATTAATGGCGCCTTCACAGATGTGTAAGTTACCCATGTCTTGGGCACTTATACACCCCCATACCATCACAGATGCTGGTTTTTCAACTTTGCGCCTATAACAATCCGGATGGTTCTTTTCCTCTTTGGTCCGGAAGACACGACGTCCACAGTTTCCAAAAACAATTTGAAATGTGGACTCGTCAGACCACAGAACACTTTTCCACTTTGTATCAGTCCATCTTAGATGAGCTCAGGCCCAGCGAAGCCGACGGCGTTTCTGGGTGTTGTTGATAAACAGTTTTCGCCTTGCATAGGAGAGTTTTAACTTGCACTTACAGATGTAGCGACCAACTGTAGTTACTGACAGTGGGTTTCTGAAGTGTTCCTGAGCCCATGTGGTGATATCCTTTACACACTGATGTCGCTTGTTGATGCAGTACAGTCTGATGGATTGAAGGTCACGGGCTTAGCTGCTTACATGCAGTGATTTCTCCAGATTCTCTGAACCCTTTGATGATATTACGGACCATAGATGGTGAAATCCCAAAATTCCTTGCAATAGCTGGTTGAGAAAGGTTTTTCTTAAACTGTTCAACAATTTGCACACGCATTTGTTGACAAAGTGGTGACCCTCGCCCCATCCTTGTTTGTGAATGACTGAGTATTTCATGGAATCTACTTTTACACCCAATCATGGCACCCACCTGTTCCCAATTTGCCTGTTCACCTGTGGGATGTTCCAAATAAGTGTTTGATGAGCATTCCTCGACTTTATCAGTATTTATTGCCACCTTTCCCAACTTCTTTGTCACGGGTTGCTGGCATCAAATTCTAAAGTGAATGATTATTTGCAAAAAAAAAAAATGCTTATCAGTTTGAACACCAAATATGTTGTCTTTGTAGCATATTCAACTGAATATGGGTTGAAAATGATTTGCAAATCATTGTATTCCGTTTATATTTACATCTAATACAATTTCCCAACTCATATGGAAACGTGGTTTGTACATCACATCAGTCTCTGTACATTTGATTCATGTTTTGATTTATTGCATTATGCACACGTGATGTAATTACTTTTGCTAAATTGGGTTTTATTAGCATTAATATTAGGAACACTGACAGGCCAAAAATTGCAAGACAAATACAACTTTTGAGAATTGAGTCATTAAAATGAATAGAATAAGGATTTTTGTGTAAAGGTGACAATTTCCACATATGCCTGAACTGCGGTTGTCCCGATACCAATATTTTAGTACCGGTACCAAAATATATTTGGATACTTTTCTGTACTTTTCTAAATAAAGGGAACCACAAAAAAATTTCATTATTGTCTTTATTGTAACAAACAATCTTAGGGTACATGAAACATATGTGTATTATTGTAATTTAGTCCTTAAATAAAATAGTGAACATACTAGACAACTTGTCTTTTAGTAGTACGTAAACAAACAAAGACTCCTAATTAGTCTGCTGACGTATGCAGTAACATATTGTGTCATTTATCTCCCTATTATTTTGTCTACAATATGAGGGACAAACTGTAAAAATAGATTATTAATCTACTTGTTCAGTTAGAATGGAATAGAATAGAATAGAAAGTACTTTATTGATCCCTGGGGGAAATTCAGCACCACAGTTCGCTCACAATAGACAATAAACACTTAGGTATTTTTTTGCATGTGAATAATATAAATACAGTCTATTATACAGCATTATTCACATGTTAATAACATAAATACAGTCTATTATACAGTATTATTCACATGTGAATAATATAAATACATTATACAGTTACTGTTAATATCTGCTTATTTTCTGTTTTAACATGTTCTATCTACACTTCTGTTAAAATGTAATAATCACTTATTCTTCTCTTCTTTGATACATTACATTAGTTTTGGATGATACCACACATTTAGGTATCGATCCGATACCAAGTAGTTACAGGATCATACTCGAAGTCCTCATGTGTCCAGGGACATATTTACTGACTTTTTAAATATTCTCATGTATTTTTCCTCATGTTTCTTTTGTGTCCTCCCAGCAGGCCCTCCACCGAGTCCCTGCAGAGGAACAACAGCAGCAACTCGGGCGTTATCCTGGACATCTCGGCTCTGAAGATGGCAGAAGTGGACACGGAGGTGCCTCCCCTTCCACCTCGCTACCGCTTCAGGGACCTCCTGCTGGGCGACCAGACCTTTCAGAACGATGACAGGTAGCGTGAAAAGCTCTTGTGACAGACGCCGCCCGGGGATGTTTCTTTAAAGCCTGTGTGCGTGTGCGTGTGCATGTGTGTGTGTGTGTGTGTATGTGTGTGTGTGTACTGTACAAAGGAGTAAATGATTGCTGTGGTTTGAGAAGCAGATGTTATAGGATGCCTCTGAGGAGGAAGAATGTACTAGGTCTCTCTCCATGGTGCTGAAATGATGCTGGGAAGGACCATTTCGATCCTGCCGCAGACCAAATGGACCGTAGACTTTCTATTGCTTTGACGCCATCAGGCAGATTAGCACAACTTTGGAAGAGAAGCACTTTTTTCTTGAAGTTAGCATGCAGTAGAACCACAAATGTTCCTGAGGTTGTACGATTCAATCAAAAAAGTTCCCTGAACTCCCACAAAACTTGAACTATTGTCTCATGAGACCTCAGAATGCACAGATGAATTGTGAGTTTGGCTTTTTCTTTGACTTGCGGTGACTAGGGATGGGCACTGAAGACTCGTAAACGGTGGGAACCAAAGTGAAAAAAGAAGAAGCTATCTCTGCTTCACTTTAGTGCTGAATTAATGCAGACTCAGCAACTTGCCACAAGTGCATTGTGGTAATATTGTACACATAACGTAAGTAATATAATGTATGCAATGTAATAGTAGTGAAATTGTACAAGTAATATAATGTAAATAATGTAATGGTAGTGATATTGTACATGTAATATAATGTTTTTAATAGTATTAATATTGTACAAGTAATATAATGTATGTAATGTAATAGTAGTGATATTGTACAAGTAATATAATATAAATAATACAACAGTAGTTAGAGCTGCCGCTATCGAATATTTTAGTAATCGAGTATTCTATCGAATATCTTGATCGATTAATCGAGTATTCGAATAAATCATATTTTTGCTTAATTTGTTTTTTTGTTTTTTTTGTCCTGTCCAGCTTCTCAGGCAAATCTTATAGTTGATGTAGATGCCCATATCAGCTGTACAAATTTACTTTTAAAAGAGAAGTGTGGGATACTTCTCTTGTTGCCTTATTTGTATTTTGACTTTTTTAAATGGATTTATATTATTATTTGGTGCAGCCGGGCCGGAGCAATATTTTTGCTTAATTAAGGTTTAACTATAAATGGACAAGCGGTAGAAAATGGATGGATGGATGTTAAGATAGGCATCACGGTGGAAGAGGGGTTAGTGCATCTGCCTCACAATACGAAGGTCCTGAGTAGTCCTGGGTTCAATCCCGGGCTCGGGATCTTTCTGTGTGAAGTTTGCATGTCCTCCCCGTGACTGCGTGGGTTCCCTCCGGGTACTCCGGCTTCCTCCCACTTCCAAAGACATGCACCTGGGGATAAGTTGAATGGCAACACTAAATTGGCCCTAGTGTGTGAATGTGAGTGTGAATGTTGTCTGTCTATCTGTGTTGGCCCTGCGATGAGGTGGCGACTTGTCCAGGGTGTACCCCGCCTTCCGCCCGATTGTAGCTGAGATAGGCTCCAGCGCCCCCCGCGACCCCAAAGGGAATAAGCGGTAGAAAATGGATGGATGGATGGGATGTTAAGATGTGCCCTCAATAATTGCGTTTGGCCTAATTGTCTTTTATTTCCAAAAAACGCCTGTTTTCATTATTGAGGGCTGACACGCACAGCTGAAATGCGTCCGTGGTTGATTGTGCCAATTTGTGTGTGCTAATAAAAACAAGTGCGCTCACAGCCCTATGTGCTGTCTGGTGTGACCGCATAAACAAAGTTTTTGTCTCTTCTGCGTTTTTGATGATTATACGGTGCCGTATAACTATTGGTTTCTCCACGCAAATCCGCTGAGCTGTTTTCAACCTGCCAACAATACATAAACATTATAAAAAGACAAACCACTTAATGACAACAGTTTTAAATTTTAAGAATGCAATACAGTTCATTGCATTCTTTGCATGCAAAATAGTAATTAATGTTAATGTTGCCATCATAACATGTTTGTGTTGAAAACACATTTATAAAATTAGTTCAAAATTAATATTTCCTGAGAAAGTTAAAATAAAACTATATTCTTAGTATCAAAAATAAAACAATAAGAACAGTTTTCATTATATAAAACATAAAAAGTGGACTAGGTAGTTTCTTTTATACTGCATTTGAAATGTGCAACCAGTGGTGAGTCACCACCAAGCAAAAACCGCGCGTTCCCAGAAAAGTAGCGTCAGATTTACTGGCCGTCCGAGCACCCACTGGCAGAAATGTAGATCGGCGCCTATGCTATAGAGACTATAGTGGGTACAAGTGCAAGCTATCCAAGTAGCATGTGGTTGCATGACTTGAATAACCCGAATAAAATAGCATGAGTACTTTCGCGTGGTTACTAATGAAAGGCTAATCGAACACGACAGCTCGTTTAGTGTTGTTAGTTTTCAACACCTTTTGGCGGCATTTGATGACATCGCGGGAGTGAGAGAACACATCCTGGTTATCACAACATTTATTTTACTAACATAACTTTTGCGTTTACATTTGATAATAGATGACTTACCTGGCCTCCAGACGTCCCTCAATTGGATGCTTTCTCGACAGGTGCTGCAGCATGGAACAGCCCACTTTGCAATGTTTGCATACGACTGCGTTTTCCTTAGATTTGAGTGTGAAGTGTTCCCACACCTTAGACAACTTTTGTCGCTTCTTAATTCCCTTTTTTTGCTATGGCTCTTGTCCTCTGCTTTCTGCGCCGTCTGCCATTGCCAGTTATGTCGGTGAAAAGGTTTTCTAAACTCAAGCATATTTAAAGGAGCGGTGTTGTGCAGTGCAGGGGGCGTATGATCTGACTTAAACCTGCTGTGCAATACCTGAACAGTCTGTGCGAAATGTGAGCTTTGACTAATAAACGAGGCAAAATGTCATAAAAAAAAAATAATAATAAAAAAATACAATCTAATTACTCGAGTTATTAGTTAAGTAATATAATGTAAATGTAATAGTAGTGATACTTTACAAGTAATATAATGTAAGTAATGTAATAGTAGTGATATTGTACAAGTAATATAATGTAAGTAATGTAATAGTAGTGATATTGTACAAGTAATATAATGTAATGTACGTAATGTAATAGTAGTGATATTGTACAAGTAATGTAAGGTAAATGTAATAGTGATATTGAACAAGTAATATAATGTAATAGTGGTAATATTGTACAAGTATAGTCTTGTAAGTTAGGATTTCGTGCATACTGTCACCATAGTTTTCTTTTTTGTAGTCTTCATTTGAATAACAATATTATATAAAAGACGACATACAAAACAAACCTTGCTTAAGAATACAGTATTTTTTTTTGAAATCCTACAGGAGACTGAAGGATGTGCTCAGCAGCCTTGAATGGAGGAGAAACCAATCTTTTATTTACATCAAATACATCTTTTTACAATACTGTCTACCTGTTGTCAGGGTGCAGATATATATTTAAGTTGCAGTAAGTGTCTTGTTTACAAAAAGACATTCAAAGTATATCAAACAAAACCTGATGGGACTCAGTGATGCCCCTGTGTGTCATTCATTGCAATGACAGAGGAGTGAATACTGTTTTATTTTTAAACTCATGTTTATATTATTATTCCCTTTTACTCCTAAGTACGCTATTTTGCTTTACAAAACATTCAAACATCACAGAACATGACGTCACAAGGCTAGGTCGTAAAAGGAGGTGACGTGAACACACTTCCTTCTAACGCACCAATGACAGTTATGCAAGCGAGGTTGCATTCACGAGCCCCCGGAAATATGAGCATCAGTAATACATATCACTTTTTGCGCATTCTCCATGTTATATAGCACGATGATGGTAAATGGTAAATGGGTCTTACTTGTATAGCTCTTTTCTACCGTTTTAAGGAACTCAAAGCGCTTTGACACTATTTTCCACATTAACCCATTCACACACACACATTCACCCATTCACACACTGATGGCGGGAGCTGCCATGCACGGCGCTAACCAGTCCCATCAGGAGCAAGGGTGAAGTGTCTTGCTCAAGGACACAACAGACGTGACTAGGATGGTAGAAGGTGGGGATTGAACCAGTAACCCTCAGATTGCTGGCACGGCCACTCTCCCAACTTCGCCACGCCGTCCCCATGATGACAGTTTGGTGTGGATTTTGTCGAGGTCAGGAGATGTACCGTATGTTCCGGACCATAGGGCGCACCAGTATAATTTACGTGGCTCACCTTCGACAGCGTCTTCTCCCCGCCATCTTTGTTGTAGCGGTGTAGCGTGCAAGGACGGGTGTGGAAGAAGTGTCAAAAGATGGCGCTAACTGTTTTAATGACATTCAGACTTCACTTCAATCAATAACGGAGCAGCATCTCCTCATCCGTAAACAACAACGCCGGAAATGTGTCCCGTGAAAAAACGTCCGACCGGAACTCTAATAACTAAAGTTCCTTGGGTGAATAATGTAAACTCACTACAACGGTATGTTTTAGTGCTTACATGGTGAGTTTACTGGCAGATATAAGTAAGGACTTTACACTACTTTATATTAGAAATGGCAACAGTGGAGGATGAATGTCCCATAACAAGAAGATAGAGAAAAAGAAGAAGATTATCGACTACGTAGTCGGCACGGACTACAAAGGCAGACGCGCGCACATTTTCAGGACTTATGCAGATCCCAAATACCAGAGGTGTGGACTCGAGTCACAGGACTTGGACTCGAGTCAGACTCGAGTCATGAATTTGATGACTTTAGACACGACTTGACAAAATGTAAAGAGACTTGCAACTCGACTTAGACTTTAACATCAATGACTTGTGACTTCACTTGGACTTGAGCCTTTTGACTTGACATGACTTGCCACTTTCCCCAAAATCCAAAGCTTAAAAAGTTATTTGGGAGCGCTCCGTATTTTTCATTTTCTTCGTCTGTGTCGATCAGCGTGTTGTTCCTGTCAGCTGGTGTGCTCTCAGTACAATAGCCAATCAAATTAGATCTACGTTGTTTTCATCACACAGCATCCATCCAATCAAATTGCAGGAGAACCACCGACCAAGAGTTGTCAAACAACGTGCCAGTGAGAAACAATTATGCCAAAGTTGGTTTCGTTCGGGTATAAAAACTACGACTTGGTCAACAAAAAACGAATTGCCGTATTCAAATCACGCAGTTCGAATATTACAGACGGAGACGCAACAACTTCCAGCTTCGTTCGACATTAGAAGTTGCACAAAGAAGGGTAAGTTTTGAATGTAAGATAACGTTTATTGGCTAAGTAACGTGACTTTTATTTGCTGTGTAGTTAAATCAGTGAGGCTGCAAACTCACTGCTAAAGTTATAACCATAGACATCTTATAAGTAGACGCAGCATGGAGCGCTACTGCCTACTAGCGCAGACGAGACGCGTGGCCGCCATCTTGGAGTGGTGATCCGCTCCACTCAGTGCAATTCATTTGGCAGGAGCAATGAACTGTCAGCGCATTTAATTCATCTTACCTCACTGAATACCACTGATTTTCACCCCCTTTTTTGTCATACGTGTAGCTATGATAACAGACACATGTTTTGGCGTGTTTTATTATTCATAGTTTGCTTAACAGTAATATAATATTTTTATATGCTATAAGTGACCAGATGTCCGAGATCAAAACTGGGAATATAATCCCAGAGAAGGGGGAAACAAACAGTGAGCTATTTTTAAATTGAAGAAACAATATGATTAGTTTATATATACACATGCGTATATCATACATAAACAATGTATGAATACATTAGATATCTATATATCTTAGGGACCTATAGACTGTATCTCTGTTGCTGCAGCAGCAGAGACTTTATTCTGTCTTGACACTTTGTATTGATATTGTCTATTACATTCTTCCCTTAAATGTTAATGTTTGCAGTGATTGTTTTATATGTATTTTTTTATGTAAGTCTTTTTGGATAAAAGCGTCTGCCAAATACTTAAACATATATAAACACCTGAAAGTCTTTATATCAGCTAAAACCACCAATCTGTTTCACTGGATTCAGAATAAAACCAAATTCTGTTTTACCCAACAATGTTAGTATTTGAATATTGTTACTTGAAGACTTATTCCTGGTTACAATTATACTGTTAAGAAAGTATTGTCTTATACTTTGCCTAAAATGAGAATGCATCATAATCATTGGCGGCTGGTGAATTTTGTTTTAGGTAGGGCTGAAAGTTTGTAAACCAAACCCCTGTAGGGGCGTCATCCTCCACCAGAAGATTTCTTTGTGATTTTCACATACAAATATTGAAGATCTTTGCTCATTCTCAACTCTGTGGTAATATTATTTTCATAAAATACAACCAATAGTACGTTAATGTTAAATCTTACTTGTGAAAAGTAATCCCCCAATTCCTATTTTCAACAGTCCGCTCATTTGAGCAGGAAAACGCTGAACACCATCTTTGTTTTCTACCTGTCAACTGTCAGTTTAGGCTGCTCGCCGGCTCCTCATCACCACTTCAAGATGGCGGCCAAATTGCTCACGTCACAGCAACCAATGCTGCGTCCACTTATAAGAGGTCTATGGTTATAACGTCATTGCAAACACGGCAATCTGTTGCGTCCACTGCAGTTCGCTACCTTATTCATGCTTTTTGTCAAGTGATTTTTTTTTAAGCAGGGTTGCATGAGGTACCTACACATAACGTTACGTTAGTCAATGTATCACACACAGTAACGTTAGTCAATGTATCACACACAGTAACATTACGTTAGTTAATGTATCACACACAGTAACGTAACGTTAGACGGTGGTCAGCAGCACCACGTATTTTAGCCACCTACAAAAAGACAAACATAGTCAAATAAAGGTCAGTTAAAATGTATACTATATTAAGAATATGTGTACATATTGCATAGGGCCCTGACATCTAAAAAGTACAACTCTGTTCATTATGTTCATGTATTATGTTTTTCATGTGCACACACATCAACACACTTACAGTATGAGATGAGATAAGGTAAGAACAGGATAGAAACTGCAGTGGAACTAGTTACAATGCAATATGCCATGGAAATACAATGTTAACACTTTTGTGCAAATAAGTACAGTTGCCTTGTTTTTTCAAATGTGTTTATTCTGTAAAGGAATGAGTTACATGTGTCAAGGTGTGTTGTTGACGAACCCCAAGATGCAGAGATGGCAGCAGGCTTGGTACAAGGAAACATGGTTTTAATGTTCAAAAATAAGAAAGGAAAACACGAACCAGAAACCAGGAAGCAGGAACAGGAGTCAGGATCCAGGGAATAGCTTAACGCACACAGCTAGCAACGACAGCATACAGCAAACAACGACACGACAGGTAGGAACGACAATAATCCAGCAATGACTGGAGGAGAAGGCAGGTTTAAATAGCAGCTGGCTAATTGACACCAGGTGTGGCCAGGTGCCAATCAGCCACAGCTGAGGGGACACAGCACTCAGGGAGACAAGCAGGAAATGAAGACAAAATAAAAGCGCTGACAGAAAACAGACAAACGCAGAGAAAAAACTAACACAGTCAAACTGTCAGGGACAAGCCTGACAGTAGCCCCCCTTCCTATAACGGATACCAGACGTTCTAGAACCCCCCCCCCCCAAAAAAGTCCAAAGTCACGGGAGGGTGGAGGGAGGACAAGGAGGTGGGCCACCAGGCCAAATGTCCCCGCAATCAGCGGGGAAGAGTTAGGTGGCGACGGCGAGTTGAACGCCGCCGCAATTGGCAAGGCGGCTCGTCCGCCGGCGTGGGAGTACCCACCGGAGACGAGGATGGTGGCGCCCTCTGCTGGCCCACCGGAGACGAGGATGGTGGCGCCCTCTGCTGGCCCACCGGAGACGAGGATGGTGGCGCCCTCTGCTGGCCCACCGGAGACGAGGATGGTGGCGCCCTCTGCTGGCCCACCGGAGACGAGGATGGTGGCGCCCTCTGCTGGCCCACCGGAGACGAGGATGGTGGCGCCCTCTGCTGGCCCACCGGAGACGAGGATGGTGGCGCCCTCTGCCGGCCCACCGGAGACGAGGATGGTGGCGCCCTCTGCCGGCCCACCGGAGACGAGGATGGTGGCGCCCTCTGCCGGCCCACCGGAGACGAGGATGGTGGCGCCCTCTGCCGGCCCACCGGAGTGCATGGTGGCGCCCTCTGCCGGCCCACCGGAGTGCATGGTGGCGCCCTCTGCCGGCCCATCGGAGTGCATGGTGGCGCCCTCTGCCGGCCCACCGGAGTGCATGGTGGCGCCCTCTGCCGGCCCACCGGAGTGCATGGTGGCGCCCTCTGCCGGCCCACCGTAGTGCATGGTGGCGCCCTCTGCCGGCCCACCGGAGTGCATGGTGGCGCCCTCTGCCGGCCCACCGGAGTGCATGGTGGCGGCGTCTGCCGGCCCACCGGAGTGCATGGTGGCGGCGTCTGCCGGCCCACCGGAGTGCATGGTGGCGTCTGCCGTCCCACCGGAGTGCATGGTGGCGTTGTAGGTTGCAGACCCACCGGAGTGCATGGTGGCGTCGTAGGTTGCAGACCCACCGGAGTGCATGGTGGCGTCGTAGGTTGCAGACCCACCGGAGTGCATGGTGGCGTCATAGGTTGCAGACCCACCGGAGATGATGGTGCCGTCTGTTGCAGACCCCTCGGAGATGGCGCCGTATCTTGCAGACCCACTGGGGCGAGAAGTAGCTGTGCCTCCCCAGCTGCACTGCTACTCATAGTCCCCCCCCCCCCAAGGGACGGATCCCAGACGTCCCCAGATAGGCCCACAGACGACAGGGGTGGGTGGGAGAGGGCTTGAAAAGCGGCGGAACTTTTCTTCAAATTAGCCATTAAGTCCAAAGCTTTTTTAAGGCTCTCCGCCATGGACATCTCTGCGAGATTCGAATTTGGCTGGATTATTATGTCAAGGTGTGGCGTTGACGAACCCCAAAATGCAGAGATGGCAGCAGGCTTGGTACAAGGAAACATGGTTTTAATGTTCAAAAATAAGAAAAGGAAAACACGAACCAGAAACCAGGAAGCAGGAACAGGAGTCAGGATCCAGGGAATAGCTTAACGCACACAGCTAGCAACGACAGCATACAGCAAACAACGACACGACAGGTAGGAACGACAATAATCGAGCAATGACTGGAGGAGAAGGCAGGTTTAAATAGCAGCTGGCTAATTGGCCAGGTGCCAATCAGCCACAGCTGAGGGGACACAGCACTCAGGGAGACAAGCAGGAAATGAAGACAAAATAAAAGCCCTGACAGAAAACTAAGACAAACGCAGAGAAAAAACTAACACAGTTAAACTGTCAGGGACAAGCCTGACAACATGTTTAAAATGACTGGTTAATAGTGCTATTTTGAAGTGCAATGTCACCACTATCTTTTTCCCTGCAATTTCAAATGCACTTGTTTTAATAAATAGATACAGCGTTTTAAAAGCATACACAATCTGTGTAAATATATTAGTCTGTGGTTAAAACGACTTGAAAGGACTCGAAACTCAAATTGCAGGACTTGGGACTTGACTTGAGACTTTCCAGTCTTGACTTTGGACTTGACTCGGACTTGCCTGTCTTGACTCGGGACTTGACTCGAGACTTGAGGGCAAAGACTTGAGACTTACTTGTGACTTGCAAAGCAATGACTTGGTCCCACCTCTGCCAAATACAGATAAGCAGGTACCAGAAGGTAAGAAAAGTTGCTTTTGCATAATTTTGTGAAACAAAACACCAGATAATATGTCTTACCTTATACACACACCATAATAATACTCCTATGTTGAAGCACAGTACAATACATCAAGCGGTGCGGCTTCATAGCTTACCAAAGTCCTACTAAAACATCTTGATAGATTTTTGAGAGCTGTGTGTAATGTTCTATATTTTCAATGGAAGATATACAATTTTGGTGTTGTTTACTTGAGTCATATTGCAGTCTACACGTATCTCTTATGTGTGACCGCCATCATATTGCAGTCTACACGTATCTCTTATGTGTGACTGCCATCATATTGCAGTCTACAGGTATCTCTTATGTGTGACTGCCATCATATTGCAGTCTGCACGTTTCTCTTATGTGTGACTGCCATTATATTGCAGTCTACACGTATCTCTCATTTGTGACTGCCATCATATTGCAGTCTGCACGTATCTCTTATGTGTGACTGCCATCATATTGCAGTCTACACGTATCTCGTATGTGTGACTGCCATCTACTGGTCACACTTATCATTTCACCATGCACCAAATAAAATAGATCCGAGGTTAGTAAGCACAACCAAAATTATTCCGTACATTAGGCGCACCGGGTTATAAGGCGCACTGTCCAGTTTTGAGAAAATGGAAGGTTCTTAAGTGCGCTTTATAGTCCGAAAAATATGGTAAATGGACTATTGTTGACAGGTTGTGGATGTTTTCAAGAGGGCTTTATGGGTCAACAGATATATGACTCCCTTTAGCTGCACTGTTAGCCACCTGCTACTTGCGTATATATTACACATTAAAATGCAAAATAAGAAGATCTGTTCTTGTCTTACATAGGGATTGTGAATGATAGGCACAACACAATAAAAAGTGCAGTTTAATAACCAAACTTTTTATAGCACATATAGAGCACCACTCAGAAAATTGTTAAAAATAAGTTATCTTTAATGTTTTTTCATTTCATTTCAATGCTTAAGTCTCTAGATCAACTTTAGATCTATCCGTAAATTATAAGTTTTTATTATTTTTTAATGTTTTTTTATGTTTGTTTTATGCCCTTTTTGTCAAAGAAGACCCTGTTTACGGCAAAAACACAAATAATGCAATATTTGAAAAAAAAAAAATATGTCAATGGAATATATAATGTGAATTAATTGGAGCCCTAAATAGGTCAACTATCCATAACAACATTCATTATTATTTTCCAGTAATGACCGTTTAAAAAAAAAAAATCTTACTAAAATTCTCGGGGATTAAAAGTGTTAAAAATAAGTCCTACATAGTTTTTTATACTTTAACACTTAAGTCTCTAGATCAACTTCAGATCTATCTGTCAATTATAAGTTTTTATAATTTAAAAAAAATGTTTTTTATTCATTTGTTTTATGTTCTATATGTTGTTTTTATATGGAAAACACTGTGCAATATTTCAACCCCAAATCATTCTCCGAGTGTAATATTTGATGTGAAGTAATTGGAGCCTTCTATAGGTCAATAATTCATAACGTTGATTTTGATTAATTATTATTTATTGACCAATATGGCAGCTTTGTGTTATTTGAGTCAACTTTTTTATGTTTGTTTTTTTATAGTCTGAAAAATACGGTAAATGGACTATAGTTGACAGGTTGTGGATGTTTTCAAGTCGGCTTTATGGGTCAACACATGTATGACTCCCATTAGCTGCACTGTTAGGCACCTGCTACTTGCGTATATATTACACATTAAAATGCAAAAAAAGAAGAAAGATGTGTTCTTGTCTTACATAGGGATTGTGAATTATCACCACAACACAATAAAAAGTGCTGTTTAATAACCAAACTTTTCACAGCATTTTTATAGCACATTTGTAAAGTTGTAAAGTCTGATGGCCCCAACTTGGAAGAAACACAGCTTGGCATATAATTGAAGGACTAAGATCCACTGCTTTGTCTTCTATATGAATGTGTTTTAAAAGAAAAGCTGCGAATGTGACGCACACGAGTAATGCCCCGCCACACGTGAGTGACCTAACGCTTTGTGCCACGGTTATGTTTCCCTTCTACGGCCTTTGAAAGATGATTGCACATTGTCCGTGTTATCTTGGCCACCTCAGGCCTGCACTTGCCTGCAATATCTCCGCCATAAATCAATGTGTGGACGGCAATTATCTCATTGATCCATTCGGCGTATGAACTGGGGGCCGCCTCATGGAAGACGAGTCATGTATGACATTAGATAAGACGTTTCGCTTTGTCACCGTCTTTTACTGCTCCGTCGGCTCCACTCTGCTCACTGTCATTTTCAGAGGCTCCCCGCTGTGCAGCGTTGTCACTGAGATTTACATCACGGGGACTTCTTTTGTCTAACATATTTGTGCCACTGTGCTGTGCTTTCCCTCGGACTGCAGCCTCTTATTTATGAAACACCCTCTTTTATCTAGACTCTCGCAGATGTGTGCATCCTACTACGGATGTGTGCATCCTACTACGGATATGTGCATCCTACTATAGATTTGTGGATCCTACTATGGATGTGTGCATCCTACTATAGATGTTTGCATCCTACTATAGATGTTTGCATCCTACTATAGATGTGTGCATCCTACTATAGCGTGTGCATCCTACTATAGATGTGTGCATCCTACTACAGATGTGTGCATCCTACTACGGATGTGTGCATCCTACTATAGATGAGTGCATCCTACTATAGATGAGTGCATCCTACTATAGATGTATGCATCCTACTATAGATGTGTGCATCCTACTATAGATGTGTGCATCCTACTACGGATATGTGTATCTTACTACAGATGTGTGCATCCTACTACAGATATGTGCATCCTACTATAGATATGTGCATCCTACTACGGACATGTGCATCCTACTGTAGATGTTTGGACCCTGCTATAGATGAGTGCATCCTACTATAGATGAGTGCATCCTACTATAGATGAGTGCATCCTACTATAGATGTGTGCATCCTACTATAGATGTGTGCATCCTACTACAGATGTTTGGATCCTACTATAGATGGTTGGATTCTACTATAGATGAGTGCATCCTACTACAGATGAACGCATCCTACTATAGATGTGTGCATCCTACTATAGATGTGTGCATCCTACTATAGATGTGTGCATCCTACTATAGATGTGTGCATCCTACTACAGATGAACGCATCCTACTACTGATGAGCGCATCCTACAATTGATGAGTGCATCCTACTATAGATGTGTGCATCCTACTACAGATGAACGCATCCTACTATAGATGTGTGCATCCTACTATAGATGTGTGCATCCTACTACAGATGAACGCATCCTACTATAGATGAGTGCATCCTACTACAGATGAGCGCATCCTACTACAGATAAGTGCATCCTACTATAGACGAGTGCATCCTACTATAGATGTGTGCATCCTACTACAGATGTTTGGATCCTACTATAGATGGTTGGATTCTACTATAGATGAGTGCGTCCTACTACAGATGAACGCATCCTACTATAGATGTGTGCATCTTACTATAGATGTGTGCATCCTACTATAGATGTGTGCATCCTACTACAGATGAACGCATCCTACTACTGATGAGCGCATCCTACTATTGATGAGTGCATCCTACTATAGATGTGTGCATCCTACTACAGATGAACGCATCCTACTATAGATGTGTGCATCCTACTATAGATGTGTGCATCCTACTACAGATGAACGCATCCTACTATAGATGAGTGCATCCTACTACAGATGAGCGCATCCTACTACAAATAAGTGCATCCTACTATAGACGAGTGCATCCTACTATAGATGTGTGCATCCTACTACAGATGAACGCATCCTACTATAGATGTGTGCATCCTACTACAGATGAGCGCATCCTACTATAGATGAGCACATCCTACTATAGATGTGTGCACCCTACTATAGATGTGTGCATCCTACTACAGATGAACGCATCCTACTATAGATGAGCGCATCCTACTATAGATGAGCACATCCTACTATAGATGTGTGCATCCTACTATAGATGAGCACATCCTACTATGGATGTGTGCATCCTACTATAGACGAGTGCATCCTACTATAGATGTGTGCATCCTACTACAGATGAACGCATCCTACTACAGATGAACGCATCCTACTATTGATGAGCGCATCCTACTATAGATGTGTGCATCCTACTACAGATGAACGCATCCTACTATAGATGAGTGCATCCTACTACAGATGAGTGCATCCTACTATAGACGAGTGCATCCTACTATAGATGTGTGCATCCTACTATAGATGTGTGCATCCTACTATAGATGTGTGCATCCTACTATAGATGAGTGCATCCTACTACAAATGAACGCATCCTACTATAGATGTGTGCATCCTACTATAGATGTGTGCATCCTACTATAGATGTGTGCATCCTACTACAAATGAACGCATCCTACTATAGATGTGTGCATCCTACTATAGATGTGTGCATCCTACTATAGATGTGTGCATCCTACTACAGATGAACGCATCCTACTATAGATGTGTGCATCCTACTATAGATGTGTGCATCCTACTATAGATGTGTGCATCCTACTATAGTTGTGTGCATCCTACTACAGATGAGCGCATCCTACTACAGATGAACGCATCCTACTACAGATGAGTGCATCCTACTACAGATGAGTGCATCCTACTACAGATGAGCGCATCCTACTATAGACGAGCGCATCCTACTATAGACGCGCATCCTACTATAGATGTGTGCATCCTACTATAGAAGAGTGCATCCTACTATAGATGTGTGCATCCTACTACAGATGTTTGGATCCTACTATAGATGGTTGGATTCTACTATAGATGAGTGCATCCTACTACAGATGAACGCATCCTACTATAGATGTGTGCATCCTACTATAGATGTGTGCATCCTACTATAGATGTGTGCATCCTACTACAGATGAACGCATCCTACTACTGATGAGCGCATCCTACTATTGATGAGTGCATCCTACTATAGATGTGTGCATCCTACTACAGATGAACGCATCCTACTATAGATGTGTGCATCCTACTACAGATGAACGCATCCTACTATAGATGTGTGCATCCTACTATAGATGTGTGCATCCTACTACAGATAAGTGCATCCTACTATAGACGAGTGCATCCTACTATAGATGTGTGCATCCTACTACAGATGTTTGGATCCTACTATAGATGGTTGGATTCTACTATAGATGAGTGCGTCCTACTACAGATGAACGCATCCTACTATAGATGTGTGCATCTTACTATAGATGTGTGCATCCTACTATAGATGTGTGCATCCTACTATAGATGTGTGCATCCTACTACAGATGAACGCATCCTACTACTGATGAGCGCATCCTACTATTGATGAGTGCATCCTACTATAGATGTGTGCATCCTACTACAGATGAACGCATCCTACTATAGATGTGTGCATCCTACTATAGATGTGTGCATCCTACTACAGATGAACACATCCTACTATAGATGAGTGCATCCTACTACAGATGAGCGCATCCTACTACAGATAAGTGCATCCTACTATAGACGAGTGCATCCTACTATAGATGTGTGCATCCTACTACAGATGAACGCATCCTACTATAGATGTGTGCATCCTACTACAGATGAACGCATCCTACTATAGATGTGTGCATCCTACTACAGATGAGCGCATCCTACTATAGATGAGCACATCCTACTATAGATGTGCGCATCCTACTATAGATGTGTGCACCCTACTATAGATGTGTGCATCCTACTACAGATGAACGCATCCTACTATAGATGAGCGCATCCTACTATAGATGAGCACATCCTACTATAGATGTGTGCATCCTACTATAGATGTGTGCATCCTACTATAGATGAGCACATACTACTATGGATGTGTGCATCCTACTATAGACGAGTGCATCCTACTATAGATGTGTGCATCCTACTACAGATGAACGCATCCTACTATTGATGAGCGCATCCTACTATAGATGTGTGCATCCTACTACAGATGAACGCATCCTACTATTGATGAGCGCATCCTACTATAGATGTGTGCATCCTACTACAGATGAACGCATCCTACTATAGATGAGTGCATCCTACTACAGATGAGTGCATCCTACTATAGACGAGTGCATCCTACTATGGATGTGTGCATCCTACTATAGACGAGTGCATCCTACTATAGATGTGTGCATCCTACTACAGATGAACGCATCCTACTATTGATGAGCGCATCCTACTATAGATGTGTGCATCCTACTACAGATGAACGCATCCTACTATAGATGAGTGCATCCTACTACAGATGAGTGCATCCTACTATAGACGAGTGCATCCTACTATGGATGTGTGCATCCTACTACAGATGAACGCATCCTACTATAGATGTGTGCATCCTACTACAAATGAACGCATCCTACTATAGATGTGTGCATCTTACTATAGATGTGTGCATCCTACTATAGATGAGTGCATCCTACTATAGATGTGTGCATCCTACTACAGATGAGTGCATCTTACTACAGATGAGTGCATCCTACTACAGATGAGTGCATCCTACTACAGATGAGTGCATCCTACTATAGACGAGCGCATCCTACTATAGACGAGCGCATCCTACTATAGACGAGCGCATCCTACTATAGACGAGTGCATCCTACTATAGACTAGTGCATCCTACTATAGATGTGTGCATCCTCCTATGGATGTGTGCATCCTACTATAGATGAGTGCATCCACATGGCAGCTGATGTCTCTCCAAAACAACCAAGATGGCCGCACATGGCACATCAGGAAGTGCAGCAAGAGGCTGAAGTGGGAAACGCCGCTATGGATGGCGCTGTACTGTAATTGTTGCTTGGAGTAGAAGCAGATGATGTCACCAGGCTCCGGGGACCCGTCATTAGCTGATCCGCCACCGCATCCTCATGCTTTGCCATCTTGATTATTTCCTGTGCTGAAGCCTCGTGGAGTGAAAAGCCTGAAAACAAATTAGCCCCCAGTGGGAGATACGCAACCTCCCCCTCACCGCCTTGATGGCCGTTGGCATCTGTTTCGTTATGTTTGTCATACGACGGCTGCAACAATGAAATACTCAAGATATCTGACCTAAACCATTGCTTAGAGGCTGTTGTCGTTATGCAACACCCATTATTACCGCTTCATAAGAAGCTGTCAGTCATCACAAAATGGCCGTAACAACCTTTTTAATACAGTGGAACCTCCATTCACCAACACTTCTATTTGTCTTCTTTTCGCTTTGCCAACATTTACAACCATGTCTCGACGTAAAAACGTTTCTATTTTTTTAGCATTCATTCATTCATTCATTTTGTGTGCCGCTTTAAGGGAAATTGCACTTTTTTTGGAATGTTGTCTACCGTTCACAATCGCTACAAAAGACATGACGACGGGTGGATTTTTCTTTTAATGCATTCTAAATATTAAATAAACGCAAATAAAAGTCCGCTTACAGCAGAGCCAATGGGAGCTCCACTATTCCGACAATAAAATCTGATAAATAAACATCCAAAAAGACCAACAATACTGCATTTACATTTTGTGACTTGAATATTGACTAAGTATTAGGGGTGTAACGGTACGTGTATTTGTATTGAATCGTTTCGGTACGGGGGTTCCGGTTTGGTTCGGAGGTGTACCGAACAAGTTTCCACACGGACATATTAAGTAGCGTATCGCACGTTGTGTAAACAATGCACACCGAGGCACAACACACGGCATGCTAGCAGCTAACGGGCTATGATAGACTGACCATACGTCCTCTTTTCACCGGACATGTCCTCTTTTGCGGAGCTGTCAGGGTGGAGTTTCTTAAATGCCTCAAATGTCCGGCATTTTGAGTTAGGGTTGCGTGTATTTTCAATGTACGTTCAGGGTTAAGAAGGGGTTAAAAACAAAACAAATTGTGCATTCGTGAGAGAGGGGCAGAGACAGAGAGAGCGAGAGAGTTAGGATAAACGCCCATGCGTCGCCAGGCTCTGCTTTTTATCCATAGATTTATCAGATTTAATTTTTTATTATGTATAGCAGGGGTGTCAAAAGTGTGCCCCAGAGGCCATTTGCGGCCCACAGCTAATGTTTTAAAGGCCCACGGCACATTCTAAAAATACTATTAAAATAAACAAAAACATAACAAAAGTGAAATAAAAAAGCTTAAAGGTTAAATGTAATTTAGAAAAAGTTGCAATGTTGAATAATCAAACAAAGCTGTTTTTTCTTTCTTTCAAATTGTCATTGCTCAAAACATAATATTGAATCAAAATCAATGTTATTATGAATTATTGACCTATCCAAGGTTCCGATTACTTCACATCAAATATTCCACTAAGAAAAATATTTTTGGTGGAAGATTTTGCAAATTTGGTAAATAAATAACCCAAAAATATATATGCTGATAGCAACCTAACCTAACCCCCCCCCCCCCCCCCCCCCCCCCTTCTCGCCCCAATCCCCTCCACATCCCACCCCCCGGATTGTAAATAATGTAAATAATTCAATGTATGTAGTCTGATGCTTAACTTGTGTGATTACTGTATTATGCTGACAGTATATATGTGACTGTATTATGCTGACCCCGACTTAAACAAGTTGAAAAACTTATTCGGGTGTTACCATTTAGTGGTCAATTGTACGGAATATGTACTGTACTGTGCAATCTACTAATAAAAGTTTCAATCAATCAATCAATCAATCAAACAGACAAACTATTAAAATTGTGCGACTTGAATATTGACCAAGTATTAGTGATACTGTTATTATAAGTGCTAACACAGACAAACTATTTACATTTTGTGACTTTAATATTGACCAAGTATTAGTGATATTATAAGTGCTAACACAGACAAACTATTTACATTTTGTGACTTGAATATTAACCAAGTAATAATGATAGTGTTGTTATAAGTGCTAACACAGACCAACTATTTACATTTTGTGACTTGAATATTGACCAAGAATTAATTATATTGTTAGTATAAGTGCTAACACAGACAAACTATTTACATTTTGTGACTTGAATATTAACCAAGTATTAGTGATAGTGTTATTATAAGTGCTAACACAGACGGACTATTTACACTTTGTGACTTGAATATTAATCAAGTAGTTGTGATATTGTTATTATAAGTGCTAACACAAACTTTTTACAATTTTTGACTTGAATATTGACCAAGTATTAATGATATTGTTATTGTAAGTGCTAACACAGACAAACTATTTACATTTTATGACTTGAATATTAACCAAGTATTAATGATATTGTTATTATAAGTGCTAACACAGATGAACTATTTACATTTTGTGACTTGAATATTAACCAAGTATTAATTATATTGTTATTATAAGTGCTAACACAGACGAAGTATTCACATTTTGTGACTTGAATATTGACCAAGTATTAGTGATATTGTTATTACAAGTGCTAAGACAGACTAACTATTTACATTTTGTGACTTAAATATTGACCAAGTATTAGTGATAATGTTATTGTAAGTGCTAACACAGACAGACTATTTACACTTTGTGACTTGAATGTTAATCAAGTATTTGTGATATTGTTATAAGTGCTAACACAAACTATTTACATTTCGTGACTTGAATATTGACCAAGTATTAGTGATATTGTTATTATAAGTGTTAACACAGACAAACTATTTACACTTCCTGTGTGCCGATTTGTACATAATCAACTGATCAGCTGCTCCCTGGAAGTTTATTCTAGATCATAAATCATGCATCTCACCTGAAAAGTAAACGGCTGAGAATATAATCCGACAAATTGGGACACTTTGACAGCCGTTTAGGACCAGAAAATGGCAAGAACGACAAGAAAATAAGTTAAGAACCCCTGTTCTACATTACTGTATATCAAACAAGCATAACAAGGAGGCGATATGACAAAAAAAATGATCACCATTAATTTTTTCATATCATCCGATCTCCATTGTTTTTTTAATTTTTTGTTATTAAAGCGGATTGTCATGTGCACAGCTTCACAAGTGGAGCCCCAGAATGAAAATTGAGCGCTGTAGTGGTCATAATTGTGGGTGTTTCAGCTTAGTCCACTTTTACCAAGTGAGTGTGTGCTGGGAGGAATCTCCCTCCATGTCGGTCCTGATCCCCGGTGTCTAATGCTGGACTAACAGCTGGTGACGTAAATGTGTGTGTGTTGTCAGGCCAGCGTGTGGCTCAGATTATACCTTTCCAGAGTGTGTGGGTTTATTTCCCAGTGAAAAGGGGACTCGTCTCAGTCGGCGCTGGAAATAGAATCAAGCCTCTTATAGACCCAGAGAGGTAGAAGACACCGACCAAGCTGCAGGGAGAAAATTGTTTCTATCAATCTCGGCCTCTCGGACAGATCTTGTTTTTCTCGTTGTCCAATTGCGACGCCATGCAGATGGGAGCCGCGTCGACACAATGTGTGCAGTGCTAATTGCTCCCTAAATCTGCTCTTAGCACCTTTTGTGAGTCAAGACGAGGTGTCCAGGACGGTTGACCCGGCGATGGAACATTTCCCATCAGGGCTCCTATCAGCCCCTCGGCTTGTTTAGTGGGTGTTTTGGAAAGGACTTCATAACCTCCGGGGGTTTCCTTTCAGAGCGCACAGAAATTCGGCATGAAGATATTTTGCCTGGGGATGTTCTGGCTGGTTCTATTCCCAGACCAAGGCATGACATTTTGATTTATGACTGGCTGCTAATGCGGTTTCTCCCCCGGGCGCAGCCACCTTACTTGGACCTGTTTGAGCGTAACTGTTGTTTTGAGCATCCTACTGTACAATGAAATGTTTGCGTTTCCCCTCCAGAGACTAATAAAGGACTTAACTCCTCCAGGTTATCCCCCTGCTCACTCAATATGCCATATCATATTGCTGGGTGTGTCGCAGTGATAAATCACCCCCACAACAGAGACAATTAAGTGTTTTCTACAATTCTGTCCTTCAGGATAATCGATGCCTTTTCTCGGGTCATTGCCACTTAATACAAATAAATGTAGCCTAAATATCTGCTACCTTTACCCCTCGGGAAAAACGCAGGTGCTCATTTTATTGACAGAGTCCCGTACAGTACTGTTACTGCGTCCATTTATGAGGGTTATAACTATTAATTGATTATCGATAGATCAATGTACTGTATTTTTCTGACTTTTTTTCACAATCATTATGAAAGAAATGACAGTTGAATTTTTTAAAATGCATTCTAAATATTAAATATATTCGATCAAAAGTACGCTTACAATGGAGACTATGGGAGCCGTTCACTTCTGCCTAAAGAACCCGTAAAAAGAACATCAAAACCCCTCCATTAGGGTTTTATATACATGATGCAAGTATATTTATGTAGTAACATTTACAATAACATTTAATATTTACGTTTTTTGATCATTTTAAGCATTAATTCCAAAAATGTTCATCACTGATTATTACTTCATGAGAGCCAACAAACATAATAAAACATCACTTACTGTACAAGGTCTGCTGTCATTAGGATGCCGACTGATGGGATGTTCATATATTTCTATTTAGATAAAGAATGTCTCATAATCCTCGCAAGGATGAGGGCGTTAGGGAGTGCTTTCTGTGTATTCTTTGCCAGTTCAGGTCCTAAATTGGCGGTCAAATTGTCCCGACTTGTCGGATTACCTACCCAGACGTCTCATGTCCAACTGAGATGCATGATTCTAGAATAAACTTCCAGGGAGCAGGGAAGCGAGGAAACAGCAGACCACTTGAAGATGTCAACATTGGCACACAAGAAGTGATCACGTCGGCGCTATAAATAGTTTGTCTGCGTTCGCACTTATAATAAGATTATCACTAATCATTCTTAATATTCAAGTCACAAAGTATTGTTGGCGCTTTTTGAGTGGTTATCGAGATTTAAGGGCAGAATAGTGGAGCTTCCATTGGCTCCGCTGTAAGCGGACTTTTATTTAATATTTAAAATGCATTTAAAAATTCCATCCGTCATCATGTCTTTCATAATGATTGTGAACAATAGGCAAAATTCCAATAAAAAGTGCAATCCCCCTTTAAAATCTTTTACTTTGTATCCCAGTGTATACATTGTCATCCCATTGGGTTGAGTTTTTTCTTGCCCTGATGTGGGATCTGAGCCCAGGATGTCGTTGTGGCTTGTGCAGCCCTTTGAGACACTCGTGATTTAGGACTATATAAGTAAACTTTGATTGATTGATTGATTTTCTCAAACATTGACAGTGCACCTTATAATTTGGTGTGCCTAATGTACGGATTAACTCTGGGTGTGCTTACCAACCCTGAAGCCATTTTATTTGGTACATTGTGTAATGATAAGTGTGACCAGTAGATGGCAGTCACACATAAGGACGAGTGACACATTACGGATGTCAAATTGGTCTGCATTCTTCTGTCAGCCGCATCCTCAATGCTGTCTAGTGGGCAACCTAGGATGGAGTCAGCCCTCGATATATTTTCAAGTATTTCTTATATATATATATATATATATATATATATATATATATATATAATCCATTCATGAATGAGTATATCTGTTCGGCCACCGTGTTCAATGGAGAAGTCTGATCTACAAAATGTACAGGCAGCATACCCCTTTCCCTTCGAGCTGTCCTGGATGAACTGAAATTATTTTTTCTAATCATTTTGGAACTTGCAAGCGTACTTCTTCTTCTTCTTACTCGTCGTCGCCATGACTGTCTCTTCTTCGTTCTTCTGCTTCGTCTGTGTTATGTTTTTGGACATTACAACTTGCCGTAGTTTTGAAGCAATGCATGATGGGAATCCGGATGTTGTGTGTCAGTGTATTAAAGTGCCGGCTGGAATAAACACACGCTGAGAAATAGCTCCGTGCCTGCCTACTTTATGCGTTATAGATAAACCTATAGATAACGGAGACATATATAATAGTCTCCTTTTCAGGTGAGAGGACGCTAAAGGCAGTGCCTTTAAGGCACGCCCCCAATATTGTTGTCCGGGTGGAAATCGGGAGAAATTCGGGAGAATGGTTGCCCCGGGAGATTTTCGGGAGGGCACTGAAATTCGGGAGTCTCTCGGGAAAATCAGGAGGGTTGGCAAGTATGGATAATGGGGAAAGACGTTATTGTCTTTTGTATTCATGTTAGAATTAAAAAGGGCTTTTTGCAACCTTTATGTGGCTGTCTGAAGAGTGCTAACTCTTTAAGTAAGCATTATTATACACCATCCTCTTACGGCCTTCAGTACATAATAATGTAAACTATGCACATACGTGTGTTGTTAGCTAATAATAGCGATTCGGCAGTTACTAACAGTGTTGGGACTAACGCGTTACAAACTGTAACGCCGTTAGTTTCGGCGGTAACTAGTAATCTAACGCGTTATTTTTTATATTCAGTAACTCAGTTACCGTTACTACATGATGCGTTACTGCGTTATTTTACGTAATTTTTTATGTAGTATCGGCTAGAAACTGAGGATCTGATCGTGTTTTATGGCAGCGAAGCAATGACATGCTTCTGATTCTTCCTCTGCGCTCTCTGTGTGTGTGTGTGTGTGTCTGTGTGTGGGGAGGTGAGGGGAGGGGGGTGTGCAATACAACGTAAACCGTTGGCCAACAAAAAAGTAACCACAGAACACTATACGACTATACGGTGTAGTGTTCTGTGGTTACTTTTTGGTTGGCCAAGCGGACGTGACGACAGGCTGTCCCCACTCAGATCCGCACGGACCTGGAGGGGGCGTGCCTTAAGTCCGGCTGGAAATCGGGAGAAATTTGGGAGAATGGTTGTCCCAGGGAGAGGCACTGAAATTCGGGAGGGTTGGCAAGTATGAGATATTCTCACTTCTTTTCTTTTGTCGAGCACAAAGAAAAGAACCTTTTAGTTAAATGTAAGTTGTGTCTTGGATCAAAGATCCCGTCTCCTGCCCAAAACAACAATTCAAATCTGCCTGGTTAGGCTCTGTGTATGTCACGTGTGCCTTCTTTAGGTGAAGCCAGGTTTACAGCTATGTTGATTGATTGATTGATTGATTGAAACTTTTATAAGTAGGTTGCACAGTACAGTACATATTCCGTACAATTGACCACTAAATGGTAACACCCCAATAAGTTTTTCAACTTGCTTAAGTCGGGGTCCACTGATTCATGATACAGATATATATTATCAAATATATACTAACAACATAATACAGTCATCACACAAGATAATCATCAGGGTATATACATTGAATTATTTACAATCCGGGGTGTGGGATATGGAGGGGGGGTGGGGGGGTAGCTTTGGTTGGTATCAACACTTCTGTCATCAACAATCAGCATCAACAATTGCATCATCAGAGAAATGGACATTGAAACAGTGTAGGACTGACTTGGTAGGATATGTATAGCAAGTAGTGGACATAGAGAGAGAGATCAGAAAGTATAAGAAAAAATGTCTACATTTGATTATTTACAATCCAAAGAGGTATTATGTGGAAGGGAGGGTGTTAGTTTAGGGTTGTAGTTGCCTGGAGGTGTTCTTTTAGTGCGGTTTTGAAGGAGGATAGAGATGCCCTTTATTTTACACCTGTTGGGAGTGGATTCCATATTGAAGTGGCATAGAAAGAGAATGAGTTAAGAACTTTGTTATTTTGGAATCTGGGTTTAACGTGGTTAGTGTTAGTGTTAGTGTTAGTATGCTGTTTGTTACTTATGTATGTTATGTTGCAGCTATTTAAAATAGTTTTGTCAATTTGTTCTGGCCTGAAATAAATTGGCCCTTTGAAACATATCTTTGTCTTTGTGTGTTGTATGTAGACCACATTGCTTAGCAGAGTTCAGTGATGCAAATGCATGTCAAGTTGATCAACAGATTGTATTATTCTCCAGTGCAATAACAGTACTGAAATGAAGGCTAAAAGGGCATTAATGGGAGCTTTAAAAACAAAAAGTAGAAGAAGTAACTAAATAGTTACTTTTCACAGTAACGCATTACTTTTTGGTGTAAGTAACTGAGTTACTTTTGAAATAGAGTAACTAGTAACTGTAACTAGTTACTGGTTTTCAGTAACCAACCCAACACTGGTTACTAAGTCCTATCATTGGTACTTTAACTTTAACTTTAAAGGCCTACTGAAACCCACTACTACCGACCACGCAGTCTGATAGTTTCTATATCAATGATGAAATCTTAACATTGCAACCCATGCCAATACGGCCGGGTTAGCTTACTAAAGTGCAATTTTAAATTTTGCGTGAAATATCCTGCTGAAAACGTCTCGGTATGATGACGTCTGCGCGTGACGTCACGGATTGTAGAGGACATTTTGGGACAGCATGGTGGCCAGTCGTCTGTTTTCATCGCAAAATTCCACAGTATTCTGGACATCTGTGTTGGTGAATCTTTTGCAATTTGTTCAATGAACAATGGAGACAGCAAAGAAGAAAGCTGTAGGTGGGAAGCGGTGTATTGCGGCTGGTGTTGTGCCGGATAACGCACCCCCGCCGTAGAATGCACCCCTTGACTGTTGTGCCGGATAACACAGCCGGTGTTTCATTGTTTAGATTCCCGGAAGATGACAGTCAAGCTTTACCATTGGCCTGTGGAGAACTGGGATAACAGAGACTCTTACCAGGAGGACTTTGACTACTGCGTACTCACGGTACCGCGTCTGCGTACCGTGAGTACGCATGCAGCTGCGGCTTCCAAACATTTGATCGCTTGCCCGTACGTGCGTGCCGCTATGTGCATGTCACGTACGTAACTTTGGGGACTTTGGGGAAATATATGTGCTGTATGAACTTTGGGGAGGTCAACGGTACTTTGAGCTGTGGGATTGAGTGTGTTGTGCAGGTTGTGGAGTCTCACTCAAGCACCGCCTGACAGGTAGGCACCTCACAGGGGAGGAGCCAGGGAATGGAGGCAGAGTGGAACACGGAAGACAACGCCCCAGCCTTGGCCGCATCATCGAGGGGCGGTACATTCCCCTGTACCTGCTCAATCAGCCTGAAGTGACACCAGCTGTGCGGCCAGGTGGGGCCCAGCTACAAACCATACTTAACTCTGCCTCATTCAGGTCTGGCTCTCCTCTGTGTCAAGGCAGGTGCATCAGGCGGTAAGTGAGACATCCACTATTTTCCCACTAAATTATTCACCATTACTGGTGAAAATGTTTGACTTATATTGTGTTTCTCTTGTTTTATAGGCAATAACCTTTGACCTTTAGAGAAGTGTGCTGTGTGAAGGACTGAGAGCCCCAGATGGGAGATATTTATGTTTATTAATGGACACTTTAAGTTTGCTACTTCCACACCCCGCCCTTCCTAAAAAGACTTGTACAATAAATGCCCTTTTCGGCTTGCTACAAACCCAATCCTGTGTCTTGGTGAGAATCAGGTACCACATATGGTGGAGAATGCGGGCACTCTGATTCACGTCAACCTCTGATGATGTCACACACGGAAGCACTGAGTGCTTTGTTAAAAAGCCAAGTTGAACTTCAAGGTGCGGTACAAGAATTAGTAAAAAAAATTGCTAAAGATGTCGCTAGTACACGGCCACATGCTGCAGTCCTAACTAAGTTATCGAGTGAGGATGATGTGGAAGCCTACTTGGAGCTTTTCGAGCGCACTGCGGCCCGGGAGAAGTGGCCAGTAGCTGAATGGGGATCCATTCTGGCACCTTTCCTCACTGGAGAAGCCCAGCGGGTGTGTAGCGACCTGGCCTTGGCGGATGCTGAAGACTTTAAGAAACTAAAGAAAGCCATTCTCGACAGCCAAGGGTGCAGTCTGCCTGCCAGGGCCCAGCGATATCACAACTGGACCTTCCAGCCCACACAACCCCCGCGACAGCAGGTAGCCGCACTGCTCCGCCTAACACACCGCTGGCTAACAAGCGAAGGGAATCCCCCCTCTGTAGATAGACTGGTGATTGACCGCTGTATCCGAGCCTTGCCGCCTGATGCCCGGAAGTATGCCGCACAAGTAAGCCCTTTAACTGTGGAGCAGTTGGTGGCATTATTAGAGAACCACCAAGTGAGCATGGAAATGCTGAGAGCCACCCGTATGGAAACGGCCAGAGCCACCGGGGAAGAGAAGCTAGGGCGCGACCGCCGAAGAGCGCCACCGCCAGCTCCGTCCCCACCCCGACATCAGGGCGCTGCCCCCGAGAGACCCAGTCGGCCCCCACATCGGAAATGTTATGTGTGTGGACACCCGGACCACATGTCTTGGGCGTGCCCGGAACGCAACCGTGATGTCTCCATGGCCACAGCCCCCAGCTCAGATGCAGGCAAACCATGCCTCCACACGGGGAGTGGACGACGACAACATGCCAGCCTCCCAGTAAAGATCGGAGGGACCGATGCACATGCATTGCTGGACAGTGGGAGCGCTGTGACCTTGGTACACGCTGACTTTGCCGGACCCCTCAGCAAAGACATCGTCCCAGTGACGTGTGTACATGGAGATGTCCGCCAGTATCCGGTGAGCCACATACACATTCAGACACCCCGAGGTGATGCACTGGTACCAGCTGGAGTGGTACCAAACCTGCCTGTCCCACTACTCATCGGGTCCGACTGCGTACTCTTTGGCCGTTACTGGACCCCGGGATTCATCCCAGGTGCCGTTCCACGGCAGCGTCGCCGCTGCAACAATGGACTCAAAAGTATGAGACCGCTTGCAGCCTGCCCCGCGTTTAGGCCCTCGTCAGGGACCCCACAGAGTGACAGTTCGGCTGAAGAGGAGCGACGGGAGAGTAGGAAGGAGGAGAAGGCAGAAGAGGAAGGGGACCCCTTTGTGGAGTTCCCCGTACCAGAAGAGAGCGTCAACCCAAAAACGGCCGAGTTTGCCACTGCCCAGTGGAATGATCAGAACCTCAGCTGGGCCCGACAGCAAGTCGTGGAAATTGACGGACAGAAATGTGAAGGGGTGAGTGCACTTAATTCACTGTATTTTCTGATTAAAAATGGCCTGTTGTATAGAGGGGTGCTAACTAAGAGCGGGGACATAATTGAGCAACTGCTGGTGCCTAAGTCTCATATCTCCCGAGTGCTCTATCTTGCCCACACCATCAGCTGGGAGCGCACCTATGTGTACAAAAGACGTATGACCGCATAATAACCCGCTTCTATTGGCCCGGTGTGAAACGAGCCATAGAAGACTTTTGCAAGGGCTGTCCCGAATACCAAAAGAATGCACCGAGACCCACCTATCGAAACCCTTTGGTCCCGCTCCCCATCATCAGCACCCCGTTCTCACGTCTGGCAATGGACATCGTTGGACCACTCCCAAAGTCAGCCAGAGGACATCGCTACATACTGGTAATACTGGACTATGCCACCCGATATCCTGAGGCGGTACCATTACGCACAGCCTCAGCCAAAGCTATAGCACATGAACTATTTATGATGTTTAGCCGAGTGGGAATTGCAGATGAGATTTTAACGGACCAGGGCACATGTTTCATGTCACAAGTGCTAACCATGCTCTACAAATGGTTAAAAGTAAAACGCATACGAACCTCTGTTTATCATCCTCAGACAGATGGCCTGGTGGAACGTTTCAACTATATGTTGAAAAAGATGCTAAAAAAAGTAGCCGACGAAGACGGGAAAGACTGGGATCATCTTATTCCATATGTCCTCTGCCATCAGAGAGGTGCCCCAGGCGTCCACTGGCTTCTCTCCATTTGAGCTAGTTTATGGCCGACGTCCTCGAGGCGTGCTGGACATTGCAAAAGAAACCTGGGAGAACCAACCCTCGCCACACCGCAGTGTGATTTGACCATATCGCCCAACTGCAAGCCCGTGCTCGCAAAATCTGGCCCATGGTAAGAGAACATATGGAAAAAACCCAAAGAGAACAGGCAAGAACGTACAACCGAGGTACCACGCTCCGAGAGTTCCAGGTGGGGGAAAAAGTGCTGGTATTAGTACCGTCCAGCGAATGCAAGTTTTTGGCCAGATGGCAGGGGCCATATGAGATAATTGAGAGAATGGGGCCCGTCAACTACAAGGTAAACCAGCCAGGCCGGCGGAAAGGTCACCAAGTTTACCATGTGAATATTTTGAAAAAATGGCACGCGGCCGAGCCGCTGCCATCTGCTGCTTTTTTAACTGCACCCTCTCCCCAGACCACTACCCCGGTACCTATAGGAGAGGACCTCTCCCCGTCACAAAAGCAGGATATGAAGGAACTTCTGGGACGGAACCAGGACCGCCTCTCTGAACTGCCAGGAAGGACCAAGATGATCAACCATGACATTGAGACTAAACCAGGAAAGGTGATACGACAAAGGCCCTACCGAATTCCCGAAGTCAGGCGGGCGGATATAAAAGAGGAGGTAAAGAAAATGTTGGACCTTGGAGTAATAGAGGAATCCCATAGTCCATGGTCAAGCCCAATTGTCATTGTTCCTAAACCCGACGGGTCCCTAAGATTCTGTAATGACTTTCGTAAATTGAATGAGATATCACTGTGTGACGCTTATCCCATGCCCAGAGTAGACGAGCTGATAGAGCGGCTTGGCCCTGCTCGCTTCGTCAGCACCCTGGACCTGACCAAGGGCTACTGGCAGGTGCCATTGACGGAAAGGGCGAAACCTAAAACGGCCTTCTCCACACCAGAGGGGCTGTTCCAATATACCGTCTTGCCTTTCGGGATCCACGGGGCCCCGGCCACATTCCAGAGGATGATGGACAGAATTCTACGGCCCCACCAAGAATATGCAGCCGCCTACTTGGACGACATTGTGATTCATAGCACCAGCTGGTCTCTCCATCTCCAGCATCTCGACGCGGTCCTAGGAGCCCTTAGACGTGCAGGACTGACTGTCAACGCTAAAAAGTGCCGAGTGGGTCTGACTGAGACGGATTATCTCGGTTATACAATAGGAAGAGGCTGCGTGAAACCCCAGGCCCGCAAAGTGGAGCGCATCAAGGAATGGCCCCGCCCCTTGACGAAAAAGCAAGTAAAATCCTTTATTGGCCTGGTATCATATTATCAAAAGTTTATTAAAAATTTCTCCACGATTGCAACGCCACTGTATGAATTGACAAGGAACAAACTGCCCCAGCATGTCACCTGGACGGCTGAGGCCGAGACTGCCTTCCAGATGTTGAAGAAAGCCCTGTGTGAAGAACCGGTGTTGAAAGCCCCCGACTTCAGCCAGCCGTTCATCCTCCACACTGACGCCTCAGGCACGTGCATTGGAGCCGTGCTCGCCCAGCTCGTGGACGGAGAAGAGCACCCAGTGACATTTATTAGTAGGAAGCTCCAGAGTCATGAGCGAAATTATGCCACAGTAGAAAAGGAGTGCTTGGCAGTCAAGTGGGCCATACACCACCTCCGCTACTACCTATGGGGTAGGACCTTCACCTTGGTGACAGACCACGCCCCCTTGAAGTGGATGTCCACAAATAAGGACCGAAACGATCGCGTCACACGCTGGTTCCTGGAACTCCAAAACTACCACTTCACCGTGGAATATCGGCCTGGGAAGGCGATCCCACATGCAGACGCCATGTCCCGCCTCTATGAAGAGGACAAAGAAGCTCCCGGACCGACCGGCGAGCTTAGGGGGGGATATGTGGAGTCTCACTCAAGCACCGCCTGACAGGTAGGCACCTCACAGGGGAGGAGCCAGGGAATGGAGGCAGAGTGGAACACGGAAGACAACGCCCCAGCCTTGGCCGCATCATCGAGGGGCGGTACATTCCCCTGTACCTGCTCAATCAGCCTGAAGTGACACGAGCTGTGCGGCCAGGTGGGGCCCAGCTACAAACCATACTTAACTCTGCCTCATTCAGGTCTGGCTCTCCTCTGTGTCAAGGCAGGTGCATCAGGCGGTAAGTGAGACATCCACTATTTCCCCACTAAAGACATTACTGGTGAAATGTTTGACTTATATTGTGTTTCTCTTGTTTTATAGGCAATAACCTTTGACCTTTAGAGAAGTGTGCTGTGTGAAGGACTGAGAGCCCCTCATGGGAGATATTTATGTTTATTAATGGACACTTTAAGTTTGCTACTTCCACACCCTGCCCTTCCTAAAAAGACTTGTACAATAAATGCCCTTTTCGGCTTGCTACAAACCCAATCCTGTGTCTTGGTGAGAATCAGGTACCACAAGGTGTTTGAGTTGTATTGGCGGGTTATATGGACGGGAGGGGGGAGGTGTTTGTTATGCGGGATTAATTTGTGGCATATTAAATATAAGCCTGGTTGTGTTGTGGCTAATAGAGTATATATATGTCTTGTGTTTATTTACTGTTTTAGTCATTCCCAGCTGAATATCAGGTCCCACCCGCCTCTCACAGCATCTTCCCTATCTGAATCGCTCCCACTGCACTCCAGTCCTTCACTCTCACTTTCCTCATCCACAAATCTTTCATCATCGCTCAAATTAATGGGGAAATCGTCGCTTTCTCGGTCCGAATCGCTCTCGCTGCTGGTGGCCATGATTGTAAACAATGTGCGGATGTGAGGAGCTCCACAACCTGTGACGTCACGCTACTCGTCTGCTACTTCCGGTACAGGCACGGCTTTTTTATCAGCGACCAAAAGTTGCGAACTTTATTGTCGATGTTCTCTACTAAATCCTTTCGGCAAAAAAATGGCAATATCGCGAAATGATCAAGTCTGACACATAGAATGGACCTGCTATCCCCGTTTAAATAAGAAAATCGCATTTCAGTAGGCCTTTAAAGTTAGCTCTCATTAAATGTATAGCCTATTGTAATGATAGAGGAATATTTTAAAGTACCAATGATTGTCACACACACATTAGGTGTGGCGAAACTATTCTCTGCATTTGACCCATCACCCTTGATCACCCCCTGGTAGGTGAGGGGAGCAGTGAGCAGCAACGGTGGCCGCGCCCGGGAATCATTTTTGGTGATTACACCTTAAAGCAGAGTGGAAAGCTTAGGGCAGGGGTCCCCAATCTATGGCCCGCCAGCGTCCAAAATCCGGCCCGCAGGAAGTCCCCCCAAAAAAGTTTTTAATTTATTAAAAAAATAAAAATAAAAAATAAAAATACAAATACAAATAAAAATATTTTTTTAAAATCTGTCCTTTCTAATCCATTTTCTACCGCTTGTTACTCTCTGTGTCTCCAAGCCGCTCAGGCAAATAATATTGTCTCAAAATGCATTTTCCCATCGATACAGAGTCAAAAAGTTTGGGGACCCCTGGCATAGGGAGTCTCCGTTAAAGGACAAAACACAATAAGTACAACCTGTCTTTTTATCTTTGAAAATACATACACTTAGTAGGTTTCCATGGTGAGAAGAGGTGCCATGAACAAGACGAAGCGAGAGTGAAAGAATGTGTGTTTGCTTGCGTGAGTGTGTGTGTGTCCAAGACATACGCTTAAGTTAACTTTCGGTTTTATTGACCAATGCACAAACATCACACATGAGAGAGAGCGCGGTAGACTTTGTAGGGCACACTTTTCTCTCCAGCACTGATTATGCTACGGTTTGTACTTACTCTTTTTGTAGAATAAATTGTTCATCTTCAATTCTAGTTCTTTGCTTAAATCAGACATTAGAACAAAAGAGTACTTGGCCCTTTAAAAGGTGAGATTGAAACAGTAACAATAACATGTTTCTTCTCTTAGGCTGCTTTTGTCGACGCTGTTTAGTGCCCAAAAAAATCGAATCACATCCGAATCGTGATATTTATTTATTCTGATTATAAATCGATTAATAATTTTCAGAAATCGATCATTTTCTTTTTTTAAGGAATCAATTTTGCAAAAGACCTTTTTAGCTCTGTGCAACCAAAAGGAGCTTTTCTAATCTGTCACCTGTTTTGAAAAAGTTTAATTATGATTATTCTACCAAATAAAATAATCTTGTTGAATTGTGAATCGATTCTGAATCGTGTGATCACCCCAGGAATCGCATCGAATCGTAAGGTGCCCAAACATTCACACCTCCCTGCGCGTGTGTGTGTGTGTGTGTGTGTGTGTGTGCGTGCGTGCGTGCGTGCGTGCGTGCGTGCGTGCGTGCGTGCGTGCGAGACACGGTTGTGCGTGCGTACGAGACACGGTTGTGTGTACGAGACACGGTTGTGTGTACGAGACACGGTTGTGTGTACGAGACACGTGTGTGTGTACGAGACACGTGTGTGTGTGTGTGTACAAGACGTGTGTGTGTGTGTACGAGACATGGTTGTGTGTACGAGACACGTGTGTGTGTGTACGAGACACGTATGTGTGTGAACGAGACACGTATGTGTGTGTACGAGACACGTGTGTGTGTGTACGAGACACTTGTGTGTGTGTGTACAAGACGTGTGTGTGTGTGTACGAGGCGTGTGTGTGTACGAGACATGGTTGTGTGTACGAGACACGTGTGTGTGTGTGTGTGTACGAGACATGGTTGTGTGTACGAGACGTGTATGTGTGTGTGTGTATGAGACGTGTGTGTGTATGAGACATGGTTGTGTGTACGAGACGTGTATGTGTGTGTGTGTACGAGACGTGTGTGTGTACGAGACGTGTGTTTATGAGACGTGTGTGTGTGTGTGTGTGTGTTTGTGGGTGTACGAGACATGGTTGTGTGTACGAGACATGGTTGTGTACGAGATACGTGTGTGTGTACGAGACATGGTTGTGTGTACGAGACGTGTCTGTGTACGAGACACGTGTGTGTGTACAAGACGTGTTTGTGTGTACAAGACACGTGTGTGTGTACGAGACGTGTGTGTGTGTGTGTGTGTGTACGAGACGTGTGAGTGTGTACGAGACATGTGTGTGTGTACGAGACATGTGTGTGTGTACGATACGTATGTGTGTGTACGAGACACGTGTGTGTGTGTACGAGACGTGTGTGCGTGTGTACGAGACATGGTCGTGTGTACGATACGTGTGTGTGTGTGTGTGTGTGTACGAGACATAGTTGTGTGTACGAGACATGTGTGTGTGTGTGTATGAGACATGGTTGCGTGTACGAGACGTGTGTGTGTGTGTGTACGAGACTTGTGTGTGTGTGTGTGTGTGTGTATGTACGAGACACGTGTGTACGAGACATGGTTGTGTGTA